>NC_136496.1:107300686-107375686 GCF_053919585.1 Euprymna scolopes | reverse complement strand
GAAGCTTTGTTCATGGAATCTACATTATGGTTTAGGTACATATAAAGAGTATGGGAAATTATTGATAGTGGTTTTGGCTAGACGAGTGTTTTTCGTGAAAGTTTGGTGAGGGGAGACCATAGATTGAAGCTCAGACGAGCCGTTGCCATGAAAATAACGATAAAGCAGAGACAGGCTTGCAATGTCTCTTCTGTGGAAAAGAGGCTGCAGAGAAGAGAAAAGGGTATCCTCCACTAAGCTATGAAGTCTATTTTGAATTCTGTCAAGGCAGGATAAACTGTTTCCAGCAGCTGACAGATAAAATCGACTATTTGACTATGGATGTATCTCATATAGAGATCAAATGTTAGCCCCATGAATTTCTTTCTTGACTTGTGAGAACTTTGACTCAAATAAAAGGAAACAAGAGGGAGACTTTATTAATGAACAAAATAATGCAGGAATCCAACTCAGAGAGTCCTTGCGAGTAACGAGATTATAATAGATAAACAAAAATGAAAAACAAACAAATACATAAATAGTAAAACTAAATATTTTTAAAAATTATAAGCATTTTCAATTTTCACTGCGAGGCTATAAATTCATAAAAGCAGTAACATACGTCCAAGGATGGAATACTGTTGCCACATCTGGGCAGGAGCTGCTAGAAAGGACTTGTCCTGCCTTGATAGAGTTCAAAATAGACTTCGTAGCCTCGTAGGAGATGTCCTTTTCTCTTCCTTGCAACCTCTATCTCATGTTAAAGAGCATCTCTCCCCCCTCTCTGGCTTTCTTACTCTTTCTATTTTCTCTCTGTGTGTCTCTATTAGAGAATAGAGAAAGAGAGAGGGAGAGGGAGAGAGAGAGAGAGAGAGAGAGGTGAATAACGTGGACAGTGGACACGTTTGCAAAAGAAGGGTCAGCTGACCAGATGACGTGGTATCATGTGATGAGGTTAGCTGATTCTTTCTTGGCAGTTGGGTTTTCGGGTGTTGAATAAGACAGACGGCTTTTCAGCTGTCCCCCCCCCTGGGCTGGGGAGGACGCTGACGTGTATCATCAAACAAGCAAGGTTCACCTCCATTCTGTGTCGACCTTTGGAAGGTGAATAAAAACTATAAAACCATTTCATCGTCTTGGAGTGAATTCTTCATCCAACAGGCCAGCTCCCCTCCAAGAGACAATGAAAACCAGAGGAACAACCGACGACACATGAATAAAGGTATGTTAAGAAATGCATGCACACAAACACACACCCACGAAGACATCAAAAATAAAACCATTAGAAACTAGACGATCACGTACACGAATCTCCTTGACAAAATCTCCTTTATGACCCCCCCGAATATATAACATATTCGTTTTGGTGCTCGTGACTAAGTTCACATCATCGATGTGAAGTCGAACCTGTGTTTAAGAAATACGACGTGGAAACAGGTCCTTAAAAGGGAAAGGAGATTTTAAGACAAGAAAAAAACAAAAACAAAACAAAAAAAAAACTATACAACACAATAAAATGTCTGGAAGAAAAAAAAAAAGAGAAAGAACATTATTAGAAAAAAAGAAGAAATACAAATCAACACACACACAACGATGGTCCGTTAAAACACTAAGTAATAAGGAAAAATAATAGTAAAGAGAAAAAAAAGAAAAGAAAAGAAAACAAAATTCTGTGAGAAAAACAGTAGAATAACTTGGAAAAAAAAACAGCTATAACGAAAGACAAACTGATAAAATATTGTTAATTTTGAATTAAACAGCAAGTGTAAAACAGAAGGACAGAAAGAAAGAAAAAGAAAAAGAAAATAGAACATATGACTTGTTAGCTACAACGTGTGTGTCAGAAATGAGCCTGTCACCTTACTAAAAAAAAAAAAAAACATGTCAATCACGAAAGGTTTGTTGTTAATAATAATTTTTGTTGCAATTTTGGACTGCGAAACTTCATGTGCTTTTAGTGAAAAGACAATGATCATGTCCTGTAAAATGATTTTTTTTTTCTTTTTCGATGATTGTGCGATTTTTTTCGTAGGAATTTTTTTTTGCTGACGTGGACAAAATTTTGTTGTTTGGATTTTATTTATTGCTAAGATGGGACTTTCTGAATGCTTATAGGATATTTTTGTATTTTTTTCATTTATTTTCTTTATGTAA
This sequence comes from Euprymna scolopes, assembly GCF_053919585.1. NCBI lineage: Eukaryota > Metazoa > Mollusca > Cephalopoda > Sepiida > Sepiolidae > Euprymna > Euprymna scolopes. The sequence continues at coordinate 107,373,553 of NC_136496.1, read as the reverse complement.
TTGATGTGTTCTAAAATGGTATTGTGCAGGATTTTCTTACTCTGTGACATGTATTTTTTTTTTCGCAGAATGGGGAGGTGGAATCTTGCTTGTGGGGTCTATGGAAAGAAGGATTAATAAAAGAAAAAATGTGTTTTTAATTAATTAAATAGTAATAATAAAATAGGGAGAAAGAAATAAGATTTAAACAGTGTAATAAATGATTTTAAAAAAAAAAAAGTTTCGGAAGAGTCAAAGGTTCAGTCGGTATTAATTTCAATTTTCGAAAAGTAGAATAAATGTTCTATTCGACATGAGTGACGTTTTGACCACATAAGTAAGGTAAAAAAAAAAAAAAAAAAAAAAAAAAAAAAGGATAAATATAGGGTTAAATAAACTATATGAAGAAATGAAAGAAAAAAGTGGGGCGTGAATGGAATTTAATTTCTGTGGCAAGCATGTTAGAATTTTGGAGAGGTGTTGAATTACATGGGTAGTTATTAATTTCATTATTCTCGGGAAATGATTCGAATTTTATTTTTTTTTTATCGTGATTTCTGTTGATTTCGAGTAGAATCAACATGGAGCAAGTTTGAGTACTTCATGTGTGGAAATCCGATGTTTTCCGTGAAGCTATGTGTCTTCAAGGCAGGTTGCGCTTACCGACTTTGGAAAAAAAAAAAGAAAGTTTTTTCTGACATAGCAGTGAACGGAATGTATTCTGTCCAGCGTGAGCGGATCTAGTTGTAATCAACTTCAGGGAGCAAATGAAATGCCCTCTGACATGGTGTAAGGGGCAGAGGGGGTGCAATGGCTGACGTGGCCATTATGTTACGAATCGCTCAAGAGAAGATGAATGAAATATGTATGCAAGTACTTAGGAAAATAAAATGTTACCATATTGTGAATTAAAGGTACCAAAATTAAAAAAAAACCATGCTGGGTGAATTTAATTGGTATTATTAAATTAAATTATTTTGGAATAGATTCGGTTGGTTTAGTTATATTTTAGGGACGTTTAGCGCGTAGTTGCATTTTTTTCATGAGGATTACAAGGCGATTAGGCTGTAGAAAGCAGTTTTTTCTGTTGTTTTATTTTTTTTTTATAAGCCACGGTATTGTCACAAATTAGAAAATTTGGCAGGGGAAATACTATTTTAGAGTAATGAGAACCCTGTTAAAACAATACTAGTGGTTCCAGTGAGTTGGAAGATGCCACGTAGGCCCAAGCAACGGCAATAAGTCTTGTCCAACAAAAGTCTGGCGTGCGAGGTCGCGATAATTCCTCAGGGTACGGAGCGACTGGACAGTCGGTACCAAGCCTAATCACGGGGAGATAGAAGAAAGGGAAAGATGCAGATTACGTAAGGGACAAGATAGAGCCTTATTATTTTTTTATTTTTTTAGAGGAATGTGTGAGGGATATCTGGGTTGGAATCTTGGGACTTGCTGGGAATGCGGAAAAATCACAAAGGGAAAACTACTTAGTTAGAAATCGATGGCGCATTAGTTAGGGAGTGATGATTCCGTATCTTGTCGGGTTCCAGGAACTCAAACAGGCTCCGAGTGAATCAGTGTGAAGGCGTATCTTGACTTAGACCAACCAAGGGAGTTAGTAGAAGAGCTTTGTGAAGTCCCGAAGTAGTAGATTGAATAGAACAAAGCTCCAGTAATAGGACCACTCAGAGAAAGACGTCAGGGCATTACAGTAAAGGAAAAAAAAAACTGGGACTTAGGCCTATGCTGAAAGTCGAGAACGCGAGTGGGATGGTTGGGTCGGTAGAGCATCAGACTTTTAATCTGAGGGTCTGGGGTTCGAGTCCCCATGCGATAAAGCTACCACCAACATGGAGCATCCGACGTTCTGGTCGTAATTGCGATATGCTGGCCCCATTTCGAAAAAGTGATCGAAAATGGAGTCTCCATTTGTTTGGCCAAGTGGTCCAAATAAAGAGCAGAGTCAGTGGAAAATATCCAACAATGCGACCGCCTAGACAAGATGTATATCTGCAAAGCTGTATCTTTGTCTAACTTGGAAGCAAGTTAATGTCTAGGAGGGACTTTTGAGAAGCAGCAGAAGGGTTGATAGTGTTGTAGAAGAGTACTGGTGCCTGATCTTTCTTGGAAAAGGGGTGAGTCCGGAAAGTGAAAAAATAAAGATGTACTTCGGACATAATTATTTTTTTTAGTTAGTTAGTTATTAAAAATGTATGGCTTGCCATACATTTTGATAAAAAAGGGGTGGAGGAATGTTAAAGAGCATCTCTCCCCCCTCTCTGGCTTTCTTACTCTTTCTATTTTCTCTCTGTGTGTCTCTATTAGAGAATAGAGAAAGAGAGAGGGAGAGGGAGAGAGAGAGAGAGAGAGGTGAATAACGTGGACAGTGGACACGTTTGCAAAAGAAGGGTCAGCTGACCAGATGACGTGGTATCATGTGATGAGGTTAGCTGATTCTTTCTTGGCAGTTGGGTTTTCGGGTGTTGAATAAGACAGACGGCTTTTCAGCTGTCCCTCCCCCCTGGGCTGGGGAGGACGCTGACGTGTATCATCAAACAAGCAAGGTTCACCTCCATTCTGTGTCGACCTTTGGAAGGTGAATAAAAACTATAAAACCATTTCATCGTCTTGGAGTGAATTCTTCATCCAACAGGCCAGCTCCCCTCCAAGAGACAATGAAAACCAGAGGAACAACCGACGACACATGAATAAAGGTATGTTAAGAAATGCATGCACACAAACACACACCCACGAAGACATCAAAAATAAAACCATTAGAAACTAGACGATCACGTACACGAATCTCCTTGACAAAATCTCCTTTATGACCCCCCCGAATATATAACACTCACAGAAGAGATGTTGCGAGTTTGTCTCTGATGTATCGTTATTTTCATGGAAAGTGTTCGACTGAGCTTCAATCTATGGTCCCCCCTCGCCAAACTTTCACAAGAAACACTCGTCTAGCTGTAAACACTATCAATAATTCCCCCCACTCTTTATCTGTGCCTAAACCTAAACGTAGATTCCATGAACAAAGCTTTTTTATTAGAACTGCACACCTGTGGAATTGTCTTCCGTTTTCCTGCTTTCCGGCTGACTACAATATGGTTGTCTTCAAGTCTAACGTAAATAAGTTCTTGATGAGCCGTTCCATATAAGTTATCAAATTTAACAAATTTTCATTACTAATGATTATTATATTGTCCAATTTCTACTGTACACTCTTTAACCCTTATCCTTGAGTGGCCTCTTGGCCTTGATAATGTGGTGGTACCTATGAAAAAAAAAAGAAAAAGTCCAATGTTAACAAGTTCTAATTGAATCGTCCCCCTAAGTAATCCAAGTTAGAAAATTCCCACTGTTTACTATGCTAAAATCACAATGACTAATGTATACCTATTAACCCTTATCCTTGAGTGGCCTCTGGGCCTTGATAAGTGGTGATACCCATGTAAAAAAAACAAAAAAAAACATATTCTTATATCAAGCCAACAAAAAAACACATATATTCGACATGGATTTACTGTGAAAAAGAGATTTTAAACTCGGAATATTAGGAAAAATTGGACACCATATCAAACAAGATTGGTTTCAGATACAAAAAATAAGTAGAAAATGAAATAAAAATACAGTAGATATTTTCTCTTTTACTATTATGATATTTTAATTTGTCCAGATTTTATAATTTTTTTTACAAAGTACAGAGTCGTGATTTCAAATGTAAAAAAAAAAAAAAAGTATTTGGATACCATCAGCTAGAATCGAAACCGAAAGCAAAACTAGCATACAAAGTGGGTGATGTTACCACTGTATCAACGTGACACGCATATGAACTGATTGAAAATTAAAAATAAACTAAGATAAATGTACATAATGTATAATGATTTTTTTTTTTCAATTTTAACCCATCTTTTACCCCTTAAAAACTATTTTAACAGCTAAAGACCCATAAAAGAATGGTCCGTAAAAAATCCAATCATTTGAGGTCCCTAACGCCGCTCTGTGACTTTTAGTTTCGGGGGAGATAGAGTTTGAAAATATGGAGACAGACAGACAGACATATAGCCTTTTATATATTAGATTAATATCGTTTCGCATAATACATTTCTTTAAATTGCAAATTTAAATTACAATGCATTGTCACAGATTTCGGAAGATCAAACCTATCTAGACATTAAATATCTTATTTTTTTTTTATTATTTTACTTCAGTAAAAGTTCTATGAAACTAAGTCTAACACATAATCCTTATATGAGATACATGTATGTCCAACTATTCCATTAAAGTTCTTTACCTTTCAAACGTTGAATTAGGAAAGTGAAGAACATTAATTGTCCTCTCCTCAAATGAATAGTTATATACGTTATGATGTCTTTTTCTTGGGGTCTTTTGGTTTTACTGGATTGCAGGACAGGAATTCATTTGATCTGGTGGAATCAAATATAACCAACAATGTGCTCTGCGAGTCTATACTTTCCTAAGGTGATACAATGAATTGGCAGATGATAAAATATCCTCATCTCTTTTATCTTCCAAATTCCAAAATGCTCGAATTCAAATAAAAACAAACTCAGCTTCAAATACAAGAAGCTGAATTTGAAAGTGACAAAAGCTGAATTTCAAACTGAAACGTTACTGCACCTTCTTAATTTTAAATTTAAAAATATATATAAATTTAAGAAATATTCATATATAAATTCAAAATGGTTCAGAGATAAATTCAAAATGCCTCAACTTAAAATTGAAAAAAATAATCTCAACTTCACATTGAAAAATAATCTCCACTTTAAATTGAAAGAACCTCAATCCAAATTGAAAAATAAAACTCAACTTCAAATTGAAAAAACTCAACTTACAAATTGAAGAACCTCAACTTCAAATTGAAGAACCTCAACTTCAAATTGAAGAACCTCAACTTCAAATTGAAGAACCTCAACTTCAAATTGAAAGAACCTCAACTTCAAATTGAAAGAACCTCAACTTCAAATTGAAAGAACCTCAACTTCAAGTTGAAAGAACCTCAACTTCAAGTTGAAAGAACCTCAACTTCTAGTTGAAAGAACCTCAACTTCAAATTGAAAGAACCTCAACTTCAAATTGAAAGACCCTCAACTTCAAATTGAAAGAACCTCAACTTCAAATTGAAAGAACCTCAACTTCAAATTGAAAGAAAATTCGAGTAGATCAAAGACAAATTAAAATTCAAAATAGCTGAAATTAAAACATCTTAACTGCAACTTACATATTCACATAGCTTAGCTTTAAATTCAGAGAGCTGAATATGAAATTAACAAAAACTGAATATTATATTAACTTTTTACACTTTATATACAAATTTATAATTTCAGTTTATCTCTAATTTGAAATTGGCCGCTTTACAGTAAAATCTTTTTAAAATTAAAATTGTTTTAAATTTTAAAATTAAACTTTTTCTTAAAGAGTGCACATATTTTGATATTTTCATGGTGACTAATAAAATATAAAAAAACTAGAAACATGTATATTTTCAGAAAGGCGTGAAGTTGGGCTTAAGAAATTTCAGGGGTGCCTTTTTAATTCGTAGTTGAGCTTTTGAAATTTCGAATTTGAAGCCTCTGAAATTTGAAATTAAGCTTCTGCAATTTAAAACAGGGATTTATTTTTTATTATTTGAAATTGGATATTTCTTTAATCTGAATTTCAACTTTTTTTTTAATCTAAGGATATAAAAGATGTTGCAACAAAAACAATTATGTCTGACTAACAAAGCACAACTGCAAATTAAAAACTGAACAAATTTAATTTGAAAGAAAAAACAATTTTCAATTCAGAATAGCGAAAGTACAAAAAGTTCAACTACAAATGAAAAGAAACTGAATTGAAAAACGCTGAGTTTTTGCATAGTGTTGAGCTCAAATCAAAATTTGACTTAATATCAAAAACTTAAAATTAAAATATGCATTGGAAATACTAATAAAACTTTTTTTTATCGATTTGAAGCAACGCTTTTGAAAACTTAATGCTTTAAATTTGCAGTAAGCTTCTGAATTTTAAGTTAAACTATTAATGCTTTAAATAAAATATTTAATCATTTTTAAAGAGTCTAGTATGGTATTTCAATCTTTTTCTGAAATATTTTGTTAAATATATAAAATATTCTAAAGTTGTTGCTTGTTTATTTTTAAAAAGCGTAGGGTCGTGCTTTTTTATTTAAAGTTGAACTTCCGAAATTTTTAATAGAGCTCCTTTAAATTTTGAGATTCTAAAGTTTGAAGTTGAGCTTCTTCAATTTCAAGTTGAACTTTTTGAGTTGAGCTGTTTTAACTTTTAGTTGAGCTTCTGGAATTTTCAACCGAGTTACTGCAATGTGAATTGAAACTTTTTCACTTCAGAGTTGATATTTCTTTTAATTTGGATTTCAACTTTTTTAGTTTAAGCATAAAAAGATGTAGGCACGAACAACTGTTATGTCGTCCCAATAATTAATGTAGCTTTGAATAAATGAAGTGAAGAGGAAAATAATTTTTGCACCTGTTGACTGTTGTATGAAGTTAAAGGCAAATGTTTAAATGAGAATTGGTGAAGCGACGTCGTTTCTTGATGAAAAGGAAATGTCGTTTGATGAGTTCTGATGTGTTCCTAATTAGTTGCTATGGGTTAACGAGGAAATGTGTTGCCATGGTGGTAATTAAGGATTGGTGAATTAAGGTAAATTTGTTCAAAGAAAAACAAACAAGTCGGAAATTGATGCAAGAAGAAGAAGAAGAAGAAGAAGAAGAAGAAGAAGAAGAAGAAGAAGAAGAACGTTCGAGTTAAAAAAGATAGAATAGATTAAACGCAGGTAACAAGAAGGAAGATGAAAATGTTAAAATCAGATTTGATTGGACATTTGTTTTCATGGCGAAAATCTTCGTGCCAAAATGAAAGTGAAAAAAAAAAAAGATGCTGGTGGTGATACAAAGAAGTTGGAAATTGATGCAAGAAGAAGAAAAAACGAAGGACTTCAATTTAGAGGAAAATGAGAAAAGATTAAACACAGGTAACAAGAAATAAGAAGAATGAGAATGTAAAAGTTGGATTTAATTGCCAAGACAAGAGTAAAAAGATGATGTTGTTGTTGTTGTTGTTGGTGGTGGTGGTGATGATGACAACAAAAGCAACAACGACGAAAATCGGTAAAAGTAGAAATGACGCATGAAATAAGAAAAGATGAAACTGCAACACACACACACACACACACACACACACACACACACACACACACACACACACACACACACATATATATATAACTACTTCATTTACTCACATAAAATTAATATACGAAAGTATAAACTTATGCGTAAACTTTAAGTATTTACTTCAAAAGTGCTCAATACATAGTTAGAGCTAGTTAGTAAGTTATAAAATATATATGGCGATTAAGCTACACTGAATATTCCGCGTTTCATCCACTCTCGGACTCTTATGGCGATTAAGCTACACGGAATAATCCGCAGTCCATCCACTCTAGGATTCTTCGGCCTGAAGAGTCCTAGAGTGGATGAAACGCGGAATATTCAGTGTAGCTTAATCGCCATATATATTTTATAACTTACTATATATATATATATATATATATATCTGTAGATATTATATATCAATTCTTATTTAAGAAGCTCAATATAATTACAGAGCAATATAGAGAATAAATGACAAAAAGTTATATTCCAACATTCATGATGTTGACCATCTTATACGTTATTCCTTTAATTCAGTTGACTTATACAATTCTTGATAGTATCTGTTTCGTAGCGCAAGATCAATCACTTAATTATTATATCAATCAGTGAATCTATTCTGCCCTTAACTCATCGGAAGAAACAGCAACAATCAATCCGTCAAAAGGAATTGAAGTGTGATATGACATGATTAAAATCCGAAAATTGGAAAAGAGACTGTAAATACCTTTTTATTTTTCCATTACGCAATATTGAATTTTTATATATATATATATATATATATATATATATATATATATATATATATATATATATATATATATATATATATATAGGTAAAAATTTATTTTCGTATAATTCATTTCAAAACAAGTATCACACAAACATATAACATCTACATAAAAAAACGCGATACATTCCAGCAGTCGAGGTAGCCTAATGGTAGAGGTTTACACTTCTGTTCATGGTGTCCCGATTTCGTATATCCCTAAATTCAGCCATTCTGATGAGTCGTAGGCGACGAAACACGTGTCAACGGATAAATATATTTAAAAAATAATACGTATGCCGCTCCCCATTTCGGGGTACCAAAATTGGTCAAAGGGAAAATTATTTCTAACTCGTATTTAGGTAAAAATGTACTTTCATATAATTCATTTCAAAACAAGGATCTCTAAAACAAATAACAACATCTCTCTCTCTCTCTCTCTCTCTCTCTCTCTCTCTCTCTCTCTGTACATATATATATATATATATATATATATATATATATCACTTGCAAGAAGATTGTTTTAGTAGTTTTATTTTATGGCATATCAACCCTTTTCAGGTTATTTAATGCCTAACCCATTCATTTTCGCAAAAGCTTTTTATGCATCAAGTTCTTTACATCTACAAATATTTATTCATGTTTGGTTTGGTTGTTTTCTAGAGGAAAATTGCTGCGTTTGTTTTTGACTTAGCAGAACATGATTGAGTTTTGCAAAGAGAAAGGAGGAAAATAATATCAATGTTTGGTATATTTTAACTCAGGAAGCCGTTATCTTTAGAACAAGAAGCAGAAGAAAAACAACAACAAGATCAAGTCATTCTTTGAACCTTTATTATTGCTGATATTCATAAGTGACCTCCCTGATAAAATTGTCTCTGAGATGGGTATATTTGCTGATGATACTTCACTCTATAACAGACTCGAGGGGAAAATGGATGAAGACATATCTAAGAAAAACCTAAGAGGAAGACCTTCAGCCTGTAGTACATGTAAATGAGTGGTAACGTTCAATGCTACTAAGACTAAGCTTCTTTCCTTTAATAATGACAAGAAACCTTCTCAACCACCGATTGCTAATGATGGACTACCTGAAGGTACTTCATTCAAACTTTTAGTTTTAACATTCACAGGCAACATGAATTGGGACAAATACCCTGAGGCAATTGTCAAGGCTGCTGTGAGGAAGGTGGGCTCTCTCTACCATGCTAGAAGGTGACTCACACCCGAGAGTATCCTGTACCTCTACAATGTCACCATTCGCCCATGTATGGAGTATTGTTGTCACATCTGGGCTGGTGCATCTGCCAGCTAGTCTCTTGCTTCCAGACAGGGTTCGAAAACGAGTTGCCAACTTGATAGGTGCTGTACCAGCAACCAAATTCCAACCTTTGAATCATCACCGAAATGTGGCATCTGTGTGCCTGTTTTACAAGTATTTTGATGGAATGTGCTTTCATGAATTCAAAGCTCTTGTACCCCCCCACCGACAAACCCAACAAGCAGCAAAATCCCACTCCTTCATTGTAGAGATCCCTAGATGCCAAAAAGCCTCCTACTCGAATAGCTTCTTTCCTTGTACTGTTAGATTTTGGAATTTCCTCCCAGGCTCTTGCTTTCCTGACTGTACTGACATGCAGAAGTTCAAGTATAATGTAAACAGACATTTTGTTGCCCAACTCCCTACATAGTATTCCTGTAGATATGGCTCCAAATATTAGCCCTTTATATCAAATTGGCATTGTGTGTTGGAATGAAAATAACAGTATAAAAAGAAAAAAAAAAAAAAAGAAGTGGCTTTTTGGCCTTAAAAAAGTAAATACCCAAAAGGAAAAATATAAAGGGAAAGAAAATCTTAGAGAATCTCTACAATTATATAAATGCAACTTTGTGTGTGTGCGTCTGTGAGTTCGTTCCTTATAGACTCTGAAACGGTTGAACAGATTTCCTTTAAAATTTACAGAATTTTAGTGTATAAGTCTGGGAGTGATCTTAGTAAAGTTTTGTCTCAGAATACACCTGATAATTACCGATAATCGATAATCGAAACTGTTATTTTAATTTATCTATCATCGGTAAAACCATTTATTTCATGTATCGCTTAGCCGAAATGATAGAACAACGTGCCGTTAAAATTCTACTGTGGGTAAGTTAATGGCATTTTTTTTTTTTTTTTTTTTTTTGCATGAGGTGCTCCGTAGGTTCAAACTCCGCACGTAAATTTCTTAATGTTTTTTCATTAACTGCAAAGAAGTTTATACAAAATAATTTTATAAAAGAAACAGTAAGTATAAAAAAAGAAAAGAAAAAAAAAAGAAAAAAAGGTTTTTAGAGTGCAATGTAGAATTGCATATATTTTGGACTAAGTTACTGCATGGAGGCATGTGAAGCTTCCTCCCGGGCGATTTCACGGATTTCGATGACAATCAAGATATAGGAGTGTGAAATATTCGTTGATCATCATTCAATCCCGGGCAACGTCGGGTCTCCCTGCTAGTATAAAATAAAGTCATCGTTCAAAAGAAGAGGACTAAAAAGTAATAAATGAAAGCTGAATAAAAAAAAAATTGAAAAGAAGGAAATAATTAATTCACACAGACTTGTATTATTTGAAAAAAAAAAAAAAAAAAGACAAAGGACAAGAAGGACACCTCAAACAATCACCTGAAAAGAAATTCTAAACTTTCAAATAAAAAAAAAATAATAAACGATAGGTATGAAAAATTAAATTATCGACATAATTCTATTATGTTATACAATTAATGTAGTAACGTATTTAGACAAATTGTGAGTTTGAGAACTGGGGGGAAGTACTAGATATCGTTTTTATTATATTTGATAAGATACGTATATATGCACACGCACATATATATTTATACATATGCACACCCATGCATATATATAATCATACATATACACACACATCTATTCAAGCATACATGCATATACATATGCACACCCATGCATATTCAAAATATATAGATATACACGCTCATACATATTCAAAATATATAGATATACACACTCATATATATTTAAACATATATATACACACTCACATATATATTCAAACATATATAGATATACACTCTCACACACACACACATATAAGATATAAACAAGGGCTGTTCTAAGATAATGACTTTCATTTGTTTCACTCCAAAAGTTGAAGACCTACGAAGATAATAGCAGTACCTTAAAACGAGTGACATTTTGAGTTCGAGAATTAATTTTTCTACATAGTCAATGCAATTTTGACAGGAATTCAAGGACTCATTGATGCTTTTGACGCAAGTCTATGACAGGGATTTCTTTCCTAGCGTCTCACACCGTCAATATCTACAACAGAGATGGAACTTTCAAGTAATGAATGCATAAATTCAATCATCAAAACAATGCAATTTGCAACAATCGCTCATGATCCATCTGAGTTGAATAAAAATAGGAGGAAATATCGTATATACCGATTTTTTTTTTTGACAAGCATTTACTTTTCATTTCCCCACTGTCAACCAAGCTCTAACCACTGTCACATCGCTGTAATTATGTATTTTATGTGCTTGTTTTACAAGTATTTTAATGGCGTATGCTCTGACGAACTCATAGCACTGATGCCCCCCTCGATCTAAATACCTTTGACTAATTTGATAAGCAGCAACATTTCACGCTTTCATTGTAGATGCCAGGGAGCCTTCTATTCTGAAAGTTTCTTCATTCGAATTGCTTGGCTTTGGGATTCAGTGCTAATATTCAGAAATCTAAGTTGATCTGAACAGACATCTTGCTGCTCAACTCCCTACTAAGAATGTCCCTATAGACATGGTCCCTAATTCACAATAATCCTTTATGTCTCAGTGGCAATTTGTCTTGTTTGAAGTGAATATGAGTTTTAAAAAAATATATAAAAAAATATATTAAAAAAATATATAAAAATATATATATAAAAAATATATAAAAAATATATAAAAAATATATTAAAAAAAAAAAAAAAATATATATATATATATATATATATATAAAAGCATATATAAATCAGATAGAAATTATCTTTATTTCTTCTACTCTTCTGTCTCCTCGTTATCATCATATACGAGATGCCTTAAATAAGTTTCCAGACTTTTTTTGTATGGGCACTTTTGTTAACAGTAACCACATGAAACTTTAGTCCCCTTTGAAGTAATCTCCTCCGACTGCAATACACTTGTTGTACCATTCCAACAACTTCTTAAAGGCCGCATGAAAGTTCTCTTGTGTGAGCATGTCGATGACCCTTGTCACAGCCTCTTTCATTTCCTCAATTGTTTCATAACGACAACCTCTAAGGTTTTTCTTGAACTTAGGAAATAACCAAAAGTCAGAGGGAGCAAGGTCTGGACTACAGGGAGGGTGAGGAACTGTCTTGATGCCTATCTTGGTCAAATAGTCTGTGACAAGGATGGAGTTGTGAACTGGTGCATTATCCTGGTGGAAATATCACTGACCCCATTTGAAGAGTGCTGGCCTCTTCCAACGGAATCTCTTCTTGAACTCTCTAAAAACATTCCTTGTTAACTGTCTGTCCAGTGGGAACCAAGTGCGTGTAAATCATGCCTGTGCTGTCAAAAAAAGGGATCATCATTTCTGAGTGAATGTGCTCTGTCTTGCCTTCTTGAGTCTGGGAGAGCGAGTATGCTTGTATGGGAACTCTGTCTCTTGGACTCTGGGTCATAGCAGTAGCTCAAGCTTTCATGGCGGGTTATCAGAGCATCAAGAACTGTGGGATCTGAATTGATCAACTCGACCATCTCCTTGCTGTCATAGCAACATCTTTCTTTCTGATCTTCTCTAAACACCCTTGAGTCAAACTTCATGTAAATTTTCCGCATCTTCAGTTCCTTGTGAATAATTGTGTGTACAGTTTCCACACTGACATCAAACTGTTCACTTATTGTCTCTATAGACACACGACGGTTCTTATCCATGAAATTCTTTATTTGGCTAATCAGCTCTGGTGTTCTGATTTCCTTACTTCTCCCACACCTCTCATCATCCCTCACAGACTCTCTGCCTTCCTTGAATCTCTTATGCCACTCAAAAACTGATGCTAAATTCATGCAAGATGGTCCAAAAGCAGTCTGAAGCATTCTATACGTTTCTGTAGCATTGTTTTCACATTTAAAACAGAATTTTATTGTATATCCTTTTTCTAAAGTGTCCTCACAGCCAGATTGCATTTTTGAAATTCACCAGCTGTGACAATCAGGCTTTAGTAGGATGTATTCCAATTATTGCTGTTTATTTGGACCTAAAATCATAAACATTGGTCAGTTATCTCATAAGATGTATAGCAATAAAATATTGAATTTTAAAAAATCTAAGACAATTAGATGCCTGAACAATTATAAATGTCTGAACAATTATAAATGTCTAAACAATTTTAAATGTCTAAACAATTTTAAATGCCTGAACAAAAAAGTCTGGCAACTTATTGAATGCACCGCATATCTATCTACTATTATATAAATGGACTCGGAAATAGATGAGCCGATTTTTTAAAATTTTCACACAAAGGTACTTAATGAATCTGAGAGCGTTCTTATGGTTCAATAAATATTGAAAATCGCTAATCGAAAAAATCCGATTAAAGAAAGAAGTACGATTTTGATCAAAGTTAACACTTCTATACAATCTAACATCACAAGTGCAACCAGAAAGGCCCAGCCTATAAAATCAACTGAAAAGTATTTGATACGACAGGGACGCCTTCGAAATGAATGTTTCTTTTTAGAGCACAATTGAACCATGATACTTGACTTTTGTACGTTTAATTTTAATTCATGTAATTATGTAAAAATAATTTCATAAAATCAACAGTTGCGTCTTTGATAAGACAGGGGCGCGTTCGAAATGAACTTTTACTGAATTGAATCATGATACTAGACTTTTGCATTTTAAACCTTAAATAAAACCATTATTTACAGATAATTTTATAAAATCAACAGTAGTTTATCTATAGTGAAATGTAGACTACAATGTCTTATGGACTAAGTCATTGCAGAAAGGCATGTGAAGCTTCCTCTCTATACACTGTGAGGGGAGCCCCTAACTAAATCAGGCAATCAATCGATTGGATTAAAAATTTTACTGATTTCGATGACAATAAAAGTATGGGAGGATGGAACATTTATGGATTCTCATTCAAACCTGGAAAACATCAGGTCTCCCCGCTAGTTATATATATATATACATATATATATATATATATATATATACATATATATATATATATATATGTATATATATATATATAGTCATCCACATACAGTACTGTTTCGCTGTTTCACAGCTCATCAGTGTGGCTAGACAGGCAGCTGCTTCAAGCTAGGATCGAAACGCGACCGCCCAAATGACAGTCAAGGCTCTTCACCATTACACTATATAGCTGCTGCTGTGTGGGTAATGAATAAACGATGTTTTGACATCGTCCAAATGCCTCCGTTCGATTTGTTTATGCACATACCCACATACATATATATATATATATATATATATTACATGGAGGTCACCACTTATCAAGGCCCAGAAGCCACGGGGATAAAGGTTATTACTTGTACAGAAACTTTTTTATATTGGACTTGAAGACATCCAATTGTAGTCAGGTGGGAAACAGGCAAACGGAAGAGAGTTCCACAATCATGCACTTCTAAGAAAGAAGCTTTGTTCATGAAATCTACGTTTTGATTTTGGCACAGATAAAGAGTGGGGAAAATTAATGACAGTGGTTTCAGCTAGACGGGTGTTTATCATGAAAGATTGGTGAGGGGGGACCAGAGTTTGGAGCTCAGACAAGCACTTGCCAGGGAAATAATGATAAAACAAAGACAGGCTCACAACGTCTCTTCTTTGGAAGAGAGATTGCAGGGAAGAGAAAAGGACATCCCCCACTAAGCCACAAAGTCTATTTTGTACTCTGTCAAGGAAGGATAGGCTGTTTTTAGCAGTTCCTGCCCAGATGTGGCAGCAGTATTCCATCCTTGGACGTACTTGGTTTTTATACAGATAGAGAATTGCATCATCGGTGAGAGATCTTCTGGAGCGGTAGAAGGATCCCACCATTTTCCCAGCGACCTTGATGTATGTGTTCGATTTCAGATCAGGAGTAAAGGTCAAACCCAAAAGCTTGTCCAAACATGGAGCCTCCTTCTCGAAATATTATATAACACGGATATACCACCAGACCGACTTTCCCAGGTAATCACGGTGCAAATATAAATATAATGTGTATAAGAAATATATGAATATGCACACAGGGTATTTGTAAGATGTATTAATAAAACTTTCTCACTTGCTTCAGCTTGTGTCTTTCCGTTACCTCTGCATTGTACTGCCTTCTAAACATTTCATTTAACTGTATATATATATACTAGCAAAAGTACCAGTCGTTGACTAGGTTCAAAAACAGTCTACAGAAAATGGACTCTGATTTATGAAAGTATGATAGGTAATGAAAAGGAAGGATTGTAATGAAATAGCTTCGAATTCGGGGGTATCAAAACCAAAGCAAAACATAATGAAAGTAAAAATAAAATAGATAAACCCCATAATTTATTATACCATACCTGTTCACACTGAAACACTTATCACAATATTCTGTGGATCTATATTAAAAAACCTTGTTAAACTTTGTGACATATTTCCATTCTATGGAGGTCAGGCGCGAACGAACAGCCCATAATTTTATTATACCATATTTCTTCAAACTGAAACATAATTATCAAAGTATACTTACGCAAATAGATATGAAAAGTCTTTATTAAAGTTTGTGCCTATTTCCATTCTATGGAGGCCAGGCGCGAATGCAGACCCCAAAATTTTATTATACCATTCCTATTTAAGTTAAAACATACTTATCAAAGTATTCTCATGTACATCTATATCAAAAACACTTGTAAACGTTTTTTTTTTAATTTTTAAATTTTTTATTTCCATACTTTGTGGACCAGGCGCAAATGCAGACCCACATTTTTAATGAACCACTGTTCTGCCAGAGCAAACATACCCATTCCTGTGTCTCGATACATCTTCTATCATTATATGTAATCAGTTTTTTAAAATAGTCAACCATATATGAGCCTATTCGTGACCAGACACACACACACACACACACATACACACACAGACATTCAGCTTTATATTATATATATATATATATATTGATTTTTATTTATTTATTTTGCGAGTTGTTATCCTCATCTTCATAGTTGTTCGTGTTTCATCACGTTTTGGCCAACTCATCCTCTGGCCTTCTTCAGATGATTAACCGCGACGAGATAGAAATGCTGAGTCTTGTAACTGTATCCCCAGTAATAACTGCCTTCCATAGTTGTTGTTGTCTTACTACGTTTTTGGCCAATTAATCCTACTTTGGGTAGGATTGAAACTGCTATCTTCAGACAATGCTCACCTGGAACCGTAGAGATGAAACGCCTCTATCCACTGCACCACGGCCTTAAAGTGCGGTCAAGGTTGGATTTTATGGTCTTATAAATCCAATTTTGTGTTCTTATATGGTCTTTAATTGTTGAGCTCATACCGAATGGTATTATATATATATATTTTGTTTTTTGGAATCCTTTGAGATAAGGATTCATAATTTTTTGTATTGATTTTTTTTTTTTTATTATTATCCACATCTTCATAATAAAACAACAACTATGAAGATGAGGATAACAGTGTGCAAAAAAAAAAAAAAAAAGAAAATTAAAAAAAAAATAAAGTCAATACACAAATTAATTTTATTTTTCCGATGTAAATCAACATTTTTGATGGCCTAAAAGAAAAACACACACTGTTGACATTTTATTTTTAAATTCATTTCAGGGTAGGTATTTATTTGCTTCCCCACGTAAGCAACATATGACACAAGGTCGGTTTTTATGTGGGGTGAAGGGAAGGGGAGGTGAGGGGGGATGGTATATATAGGGTTGCCCCTATATGTACCAACAACCAATTGCCACAAGGGCAATGGTCTCAAAGTGCAGCATCTGGGAACAGATGGTATTTATTTGCTCCCCCACCGAGCAAATTAGGCACAAGGCCGATTTTTAATGTGAGGAGTGAAGGGAGGGGGAAGGGAAAAAGGGGACCAGCTCCCGAGAGGTGGGAAATGGGAGCTGGTTAAAGATCAGGCATGTGGGGTTGCCCCCACATCTGGTCTTTGCTAGTCATAGCTAGTCATAGCTGCAGTATCTGCCGGAACAGATGGTATTTATTTGCTCCCCCACCGAGCAAATTAGGCACAAGGCCAATTTTTAATGTGAGGAGTGAAGGGAGGGGGAAGGGAAAAGGGGACCAGCTCCCGAGAGGTGGGAAATGGGAGCTGGTTAAAGGTCAGGCATGTGGGGTTGCCCCCACATCTGGTCTTTGCTAGTCATAGCTAGTCATAGCTTGCAGTATCTGCCGGAACAGATGGTGTTTATTTGCTCCCCCACTGAGCAAATTAGGCACAAGGCCGTTTTTAATGTGAGGTAAAAACCAGCTCCCCTAAAAGTAGGCAAAAAGGGGGCACTCTGGTTACCAAAAATAATAATTGTCCCAGTATAGAGGGTTTCCCCTCCATTGACTGGTACAAATTATCTTAAGTGCAGCATCTGCCGGAACAGATGGTGTTTATTTGCTCCCCCACTGAGCAAATTAGGCACAAGGCCGTTTTTAATGTGAGGTAAAAACCAGCTCCCCTAAAAGTAGGCAAAAAGGGGGCACTCTGGTTACCAAAAATAATAATTGTCCCAGTATAGAGGGTTTCCCCTCCATTGACTGGTACAAACTATCTTAAGTGCAGCATCTGCCGGAACAGATGGTATTTATTTGCTCCCCCACCGAGCAAATTAGGCACAAGGCGATTTTTAATGTGAGGAGTGAAGGGAGGGGGAAGGGAAAAAGGGGGACCAGCTCCCGAGAGTTGGGAAATGGGAGCTGGTTAATGGTCAGGCATGTGGGGTTGCCCCCACATCTGGTCTTTGCTAGTCATAGCTAGTCATAGCTTGCAGTATCTGCCGGAACAGATGGTATTTATTTGCTCCCCCACTGAGCAAATTAGGCACAAGGCCGTTTTTAATGTGAGGTAAAAACCAGCTCCCCTAAAAGGGGTCACTCTGGTTACCAAAAATAATAATTGTCCCAGTATAGAGGGTTTCCCCTCCATTGACTGGTACAAACTATCTTAAGTGCAGCATCTGCCGGAACAGATGGTATTTGCTCCCCCACTGAGCAAATTAGGCACAAGGCCGTTCTTAATGTGAGGTAAAAACCAGCTCCCCTAAAAGTAGGCAAAAAGGGGGCACTCTGGTTACCAAAAATAATAATTGTCCCAGTATAGAGGGCTTCCCCTCCATTGACTGGTACAAATCATCTTAAGTGCAGCATCTGCCGGAACAGATGGTATTTATTTGCTCCCCCACTGAGCAAATTAGGCACAAGGCCGTTTTTAATGTGAGGTAAAAACCAGCTCCCCTAAAAGGGGTCACTCTGGTTACCAAAAATAATAATTGTCCCAGTATAGAGGGTTTCCCCTCCATTGACTGGTACAAACTATCTTAAGTGCAGCATCTGCCGGAACAGATACTACACTTTGATCTCAGCCAAAAGGCCGAGTAGAGGGTAAGTCTGGACTAATTGTCTGCTTTGCTATTTGCTTTCTCGCTACCCCTCACCAATTGAAATGGTTTCATCTGGGAAGAGAGAGTGCAGAGTTTTACTCACTAGATTGTGCATGACGATATGTAAGTGCATGTACCTTGTTATATACAACTAAATTCATATTTGTCTTTATTTTTTTTAATTTCCTTCCTTTTAAGATTGTAATGCTGGGTATGGGGCAGCCAAACCAGCTGCCAACATTGCCCTGCTTTTTATTGAAACCAACCGAGAGCTCTTTTTAGTATCCTCGCTGTTCCCTTAAGTGCAATTATCTGGATCTCTTTTGCACTTAGTTCACCAGGAATATTAATTAGGTACGACTTCAGGTTCTTCTTCATAGGCCCTGTGGCACCTATAATAACTGGTATGATTGATATCTCCTTAAGATTCCCGATTCTTTTCATATCATACATGAGACCTTGATATTTTGTCTGTTTCTCTATTTTAGCTCTGTTCAGACCTCCATCATTAAAGACACTCACTTCAGCCAAGGTTGCCACTCTTTCTGACTTTTTTCATATAACTAGGTCAGGTTTCACAGCAGTATTTTCTAGGTAGGTGGCTGTAGAGATTACATGGTCGTAATGTATGGTATATATATATATATATAGAATGGAGAGCACTCAAGTTAATAAAGCATGAAACCAACCTTGAATGAAATTAATGCAGTTGGATAGAATTCTTCAGAGGAATTCACATGTGGAAAGACAAATTATATTTGAAACATTTTCGTATGCTTCAGAAATAGCATCAGAAGACTTGAAAGGTGCTCACGAAACACGCAGTGAAATTGGTTCAGTATTCCTCTTTCGTGATGAAGAAGATGAAAGAAATTACTAAAACGAAATTCTAGTATGCACGCATCCGCGTTTTGATTTGATTACGGCACTTGGTTTGTGCGGCATTAATGAGTTCCTCTTTCCTGCAGACAAGTGTGTGCCAAAATAGGAGATGAGTGAATTAGCGGAGGATTCCGTTGTCTTCTTGAAGACGAGCAAATTGCAACGGTTAGTATTGAAGTTCGTAATTCAGGCAAATCGCGTTTCTCATCTCGGAGACACACTGGAGCAGCAGGGTTAAATCTGCTGGATGATTAGAATCTACTGAACAATTATTCTTGGAAAGTTTTCATGGTGTGAAACTTTCTTAAAAAAATAAATTTTAGTGAAAGTTTACTTGTGAATGATCGCACATTTATTCTTTTGATTACTTTTATATGGTAAAGTGTTATCCATGCTTACACACACACACACACACACACACACACACACACACACACACACACACACACACACATATGTACACCAGCAAACTTACTAAGTAATGCATGAGTGTCAAATATCTTGAATATAAATTTTTGTTCTGTTATATATATATATATATATATATATATATATATATATATATATATAAGTGAGAATGTGCGTGTATGCACGGACAATTCTCAACTCAGATACTCAACGAATGTTTGATCAACACAGTTGAAATTTGGTATATAGGATATTCAGATATGTGGAAAACTTCTTAATCGGTTTTCATTCAGGCAAAAGGGCTGTTAAGGGATAAAAATTGTGTGTTATCGATTTTTATCTGTTTGCCAACTGTTTCCCAAATGCGCGCCGTAAATTGCTCACGAGACAAATTACTTATGTTAAGAGTAAGTAGGCTTGAAAACACTTTTTAAAGACCGTGTCAAGCTGGCCTAATGGTTATCGTACTTGACTCCTGTCTTAAGTTTTGGTTTCGATCTCAGCTCAGTATTTCTTTTTTATTTACAAGAAGTGAACTGTTTAGAAAAAAACATCACAATCGCATGCACATGTCTCAGTTTTGTATAAATTAAAATATAATATTAATGCGTATTTTACGACCTGGCCACGCCAGGTGACCTGCTTATATATAACATTCATTTCAAACGTACCCCTGTCATATCAAATAACCTACTGTTGATTTTAAACTTCAAGCCTTTCGGCTTGTGTAGTAATAATACTTCCAAATGCATTTGTGATGTTAGGCTGTGTAAGGGGTTAACTTTAGTCCAAATCGCCTGTTCCTTCTTTAATTAGATTATTTCGATTATCGATTATCGATACTTATCGAAGATATTCTGACACAAAACCTTTCGAAGAATACTGTCAGGCACCTGCAACTGCTGCGTCAACTTACTTTCTTGAATTCATAATAGTCCTAATGTTATTTCAGGGATAATCAGTTGTCTACTATGAAATTGTTTCGGAGATTTAAATACAAAACAGTATATAAAATCATGGCTCCCCAGCAGTGTTGATCAAACACCACCTCCCTTAATCACAAAAAAAAAAAATGTTTTGAATATTTGATCTAGTTTCCTGCTCCAGATTTATTTGTCTAACCTATTCATGCTACCAAAGAAATGTCTTCCTTACCTTTGACACTCGTCTTTGTCTCCAAATGCAACATGGATATTTTTTTTTCAATATTTTACCAGTCTGTTGTATTTATACTATTCGGATTAATCCAGAATACTACTTAATCCTCCCTACCATTATTAGTACTTTATTTATATATTTACATTCTTATTTACTTATTAAAAATATATGAAAGTTAAAAATAATTATATATATATATATATATATATATATATATATATATATATATATATATATATATGTACAATTTTTTTTTAGTTAATACCATGATCAGTGTTAGAACTCCTATAATGTTCCTTATCACTCGGTTGATAATTATTCCGTCTCATCAACTCTTATGCTCGTGGCTCTTGCCCTTGATATGTGTTGACCCAATAGTAAAACAAATTAAAAAAAAAAAAATCACTTAATAAATGAACGTACACATGCTATATTGTAATGAAAACATAAGGTGTTTTGCTTTATTTTAGCTGCACATAATAATCCATTACAAAAGTTAACAAACGAAAAAGAACTAAGGACAGACAACTCTGATCTCTACACAATTAAAACGGATCAAGGGGAGATAAAGTATGAGTGTATTCTAGTATTATTGATTAAGGTGATATTTTTAACAACTTCCGGTGGAAACGTTTCCTTTTGATTTTAGTGAGA
Organism: Euprymna scolopes; assembly: GCF_053919585.1. Taxonomy (NCBI): domain Eukaryota; kingdom Metazoa; phylum Mollusca; class Cephalopoda; order Sepiida; family Sepiolidae; genus Euprymna; species Euprymna scolopes. The sequence goes on along the minus strand of NC_136496.1, from coordinate 107,351,867 downwards.
TGTAATTCATATGTGGATGTCACAGGATCATACAGATTCTCGGGCTTTTAGCAAATCACTATAAACCCTGCTCCTCTGAACGATGGTCTTAACTCTATAAAATTAAGCATTTCTAAGCCCACCATTTTTGTCCCAGAGTCTCAAATTTCAGAGTTTTCAATATAGATGTATGTAAAACTTGGATTAAATTAAAGACACAGAGCGAATAGTATTATTTGGATTATTAAAACTACTGTTCTCTTCTCAGCCGTGGTACCCATGAACCAATCCATAGCTATAGGCAAATAGCTCCACTGCTTTGTGGATGAGTAAACACTGATAAAAATCCGGTTTGGCGTTCCAATAGGCAGATGGTGAAGATCTTTAGCACGTTTCCAACAACTTCTGCAACCATGCTATCACCGACTGTATTGGCTTGCCTTTTCATTGGTCTCTGTCTGTAATACCAAGAGGTGGGGGGGGGGCTTGCCCTGGTAACTGGGAAAACCTAGGTCTTCTTACCACCCAACCAGGCCTGCACCTAGACAGGTCACTCCAGCTTTGCTATATTAGCGTAGAAACAACACGGGGAGTCAGAAGTTACCAATTATAAGAATGAGTGTAAAGCTGGAAACAGGGGAGAAGAGAAAAAGACATTGAGAAGAAAAAAAAACCACAGGCAGCAAATGATGCAGTCCATCTCTGTTGCCCCACTATCCCTATCGTTGACTACACCTACAGCAAGTGTTAACAAAGTTACCAATCCAGAATTGGACAGTATAACCACAGCAGACGCTGTACTGTACCAGACTAGGTGCAGAACATTGTCTTACAAGACAGAAGGTTGCCATCATTCTAATCTTGGTTGTTATTTTCTCAACGTTTCAGCCGGTGTTACTTCCTACCTTTTACAGGTGCATCTTATTGAATTTCGACATTTTGATATCACATAAAAAAGAGTGGAGATTTGTAGAGATTTAATTGAACGTCACCCAAAAAAGTGACTGGCTTGAATAGCCAGCTTCTTTCTGTTTCCGCTTTCTTGGGACATGCTTTCCTCTTCACTTCCAAAAGCAAAATAGTTGTAACAGGAAAGAGTTAATTCCAAATGTGTTTAACTAATGAAAATCATTTTAAACCACAAAAAAAAAAAAAAAAATCTAACAATTTCTTTAATTCTAATACATATGCGCGTCCATTTAATGTGCTGCATTATATTCTTTTCATATACCATAACATTGTATAAGCAATTTATTGTGATTGTCAATGTGATTCCTGGCAATACATAAAAAATCTTCTCAGCCTTCAAAATGGCCTTACCATTGATAGAAGCTGCATCACAATAGATTGGCCAAAACGTTGCAAAAAAAAAAAAAATCAATACACTGAATAATCGAAGTAATACTATTTACCAGATCAGTTTTTTAATAATGCATCAAATATTTGCAGATATTAATGAAATGGAATGGTTATCGGTTTATTAACAAAGAATTAGACGATCGATAATGATTAATGAATAAACTAAGTTTAATTAATTATGGAAACGGTGTATGACGAGAAAAATTTCAAAACTTTATGCACTTAATTGTTCTTCAATATTCAACAAACTCAGAAATATTTAATTTGCCAACAAACAAGCACAGTAAATATTTTACTATTTGGCAGCAGTAAATAATCCCAAAACCGATGGATTTTCTGTAAAAGCGATGAATCAAACCATTCACTGTGTATGTCCCAAAATGAACAAATCAAATAAAATAAAAATCAAACGAAAAAGAACAAACCAAACTGAATCAAACAAAAATTAACGAACCAAACAAAATCAAACTAAAAATAACAAATCAAACTAAATCAAACCAAAAAGAACAAATCAAACTAAATCAAACCAAAAAGAACAAACAAAACTAAATCAAACCAAAAGAATAAACCAAACTAAATCAAATGAAAAATATCAAACCAAACTAAATCAAACGAAAAATATCAAACCAAACTAAATCAAACCAAAAGAACAAACCAAACTAAATCAAACGAAAAATATCAACCCAAACTAAATCAAACCAAAAAGAACAAACCAAACTAAATCAAACCAAAAGAATAAACCAAACTAAATCAAACGAAAAATATCAAACCAAACTAAATCAAACTAAAAATAAGAAATCAAACCAAAAAGAACAAACCAAACTAAATCAAACGAAAAATATCAAACCAAACTAAATCAAACCAAAAAGAACAAACCAAACTAAATAAAACCAAAAGAACAAACCAAACATAATCAAACGAAAAATATCAAACCAAACTAAATCAAACCAAAAAGAACAAACCAAACTAAATAAAACAAAAAGAACAAACCAAACATAATCAAACGAAAAATATCAAATCAAACAAAATCAAATTAACAAACCAAACTAAATCAAAAGAATAAACCAAAAAAAAACCCCAACTCAAGCCAAGATTACTTCTGAAAGTTATGACTGTAAAAACATATTTTGCTTTTTCCCTAAGATATGAAACCATCTATTGCCAAATATTTCAATTTTATATCTATTACTTATGGAGGTTTAGTATCTGTCTGAAACCAACAGTATACTATTACTTCAATATTTAAAGCCGAATCTATATTATTTCTATATCTGAAGCCCAAACTATACTATCACAACCTTTTAATCCTCAACTTAATGAGAAGAGATGATAGTGTAGTACCTCTTCCATTGTTTTTTGTTTTGGAAGGGGTAATGTACTATCTGCTCTATTGTCATGCGATCATGCTCCCAGACATTACCGTCTCCTTGTAATAATGTAATATATTCGTCACAGTTGAATCCTCCTCTGAATAATCTTCTCCTTTTTTAGGGGGTAGGGTAATGTAGTATATGTTTGTCTGTATAACCTCCATCTTGTTTATTATAAGTTCGTTTGTCATCTATCAAAAATAGGCAACCAGAGGGTACATGTTATTGCAAGTTAGGGTAATTTTCCAAGCATAATTTTTGTGAAGGCTTGGGCCATTGTCAGATGAATGCATTGCAATAAATGTTTGCTACTGTCTGTGAAATGGAAGGACACACGAGTATATAGAGATGTGCAGTCGGAGGACATCGACTTCAAATGCTTGAAAGGTGTGGATTTCTTTGCTTCCCGATTACAATCAGGTGTTGTGTATCCGCAAATGTCGTTTTAAAGAGTTGGTTAGCGCTCAACCTCCTCCATCCTCCTGCTGCAATCCAATCGGGATTAATTAACACAATAAAGCGATTGGCACCACAATTTCTTTCGATTATGAAACTCTCCCAAACGCAAGATCTCAATATTTGCATTTGACTGCATTTCAAGGGCTTAACCAGATTATGTCGAAAGTTTACTCGAATTGGCTGACACCCATATGATGTTGAAGAAATTTGGATTAAACTGACTGATAATGAGGGTTTTCTATGGAATCAGAGTGACAATAATCCTCCTCAATATTTCAGTGCTGTTGATTCCCTTCCAGTAGAGATCTGCACTCACCTAAAATCTGTTCCTCATCACGGTGATGGTAACACAGTAATGTCAGTGATGCGTTTTCACTTACCGAGGTAGGTATATTATTTTGTTGTTGTTGTTGTTTATGCTTTTCTTTCTCTTCTTTATCTTATTATTCTTTTTTTTTTGTCTTCTTTTTATTATTGATCACATATTTTTTATTGTACATATGACGAACGAGCAGATACTATACCGTCCTCTTGAAGGAGAAGATAACTCCTGGGAGGATAGTCACATGACAACAAAACAGATACTACGCTACCACTCTCCCTGAAATTGTGCATTAAAAGATAGTACATTAGTCTAAAATAGTGCAGTAAACTGAATTGAGCCGTTACAGATAGTAATAGTATAGTTTCAGCTCCAAAAACACAGATGCCAAAGCTCCATTATAATTAGATTTTCAATATAATATTCTGATTGTTCCTTCCTTTGTTAGTCTGAACGTTACGCTTGGAAAAAAGGTCAAATACAATTTATGAAGCTCAAACTGCTTCAAAAAAGGCTAGATTCACAAAAGTTGGCTTTAAAAAAGCCCAATCTAGCAACCCTGAACAAGAATGTGAGAGTAACCTCCCTTTGACGTAGTCTCGTTTTCGAATATCATTATAGTAATATATGATCATTGTTGTAATGGTGTGAGAAGGGAACGATTGGCAGCAGTTCTTCCTTGAAGATAGAATCAACGAAATATTATGTAAAAAAAAGGAACATTCGAAAAAGACAGGGCAAAAAAATGAAGAACATTGTCTGCCAAGAGGTACTGGACTAAACGAGTAAATTAAAGATAGTTTCTTACAATGTGATTTTATTATTTGTATGGAACTGTGTAGCACAATATTACTTTCTGAGGATTTATTAGTACTTAATAAGTTATCTTATTGGAGTCAGTTTTATATTCAAAATACAATGGACATTATTTTCATAAAATGTTAATAAACTCGTATTTGCTGCATGTTGTTGGTTTTTCTGTCTAAAAGATTACTTTTTGTGGTAGCCAGAAAAATATTCGTTTTATTAAAATATATTTGTTGATTTAATATATTTCCCATTCCCTGGAATTTCCACAGGTCCTGCTAGTAGTAGTCATCATCATCATCATCATTATTAAGAAGAAGAAGAAGAAGAAGAAGAAGAAGAAGAAGAAGAAGAAACAGAGTAAAATAAAAGAGGAAATAAAACAGATGATATAAGTGGAACAGAGAACGTGAGCAAGAAAAAAAAAGAAAGGCACACAAACAAGAAAGAAACCAAAATAAAAGAATTAATGAAGGAATCGTTTGAAAGTTGTCAAGAGCGAAAGGAGGAGGAAAAATTAAGATTAGAAAAAGAGAAAGAGAGGAAGAAAGGAAAGAAGTCATGGAAATGAATGCAGAGGAGGAAGAGGATGGAAAAGAGAAAAGAAGAAAAGATACTTCACAATTTCAAAACGGTTTGGTTTTTGTGTTTTACGGCATATCAACACTTTTTTTTAATTAATTTAAAACTCAATGCTTTCTTTTTCTTATGAAAGTTTCTTCAGACAAGTCATGAAGCCACTTGACGTAAGGAGATAAAAAGAACGAAAGATGATTCAGTTATATAAAAATAAAAACAAGAACAAAGAACCAAAATAATCTTCTATTATATAAATCTCACCTGTCTATATGTATGTATGTATGTATGTATGTATGTATGTATGTATGTATGTATGTATGTATGTAGCCTAAAACTTTTGATAGAGGCGACAGATTTTCACAAGACCGGTATCATTTTGAAGCTCGACTGTTCGGACGACAAATATCGAAAAATTGGCTAAAACATTAATTCTTTCACCCTCAACTGGGCAGTTTTCTGCAAGGAGAGTTGATTTCTTTGCTGACATTTTTTGCAAGTCATTCAACCCTCGCGTTCACGACGTCGCTTAAAACGTGCTATTTCGACCAACCGTGACGTCACAACCACGGTAGCACATCGGTAAGACAGTTTGTTTTTCACCTCTTTTTCCTCTGGCGCGTTACAGGTTCGAGCCTACTTACTACTCTTATTTTTTTTTTTTTTTTACTCAACCAACACCCTTAAACACACCTCCCCTTTCTTTTCCGCCTTTGCGTCACGGGTTCGAACCTGCCTGCCTACTACAACATATTTTTTTTTGGCTCAACACATACTGGCAACGCCGGGCAGCCAGGCTAGTCGAACCTGAAGCAGAAACATTAACATGGCAGTGACAAACCCAATATCTTAAAGGACACACACATCCATGCGCAACATGGCACTTGAGAATATCTCAGCATTTAGTGAGTGTCTTAAGTTCAGTCTCCTATACTATCGTTCGACAACCTACCAACGAAATGAGTACTATAACATCGCCCTCGACTAAGGATACTTGACCAAACTAACCTGAAAGATATCCCAGCACCAGCATTCAATCTCCTGGACTCCAAACAGTGTAGCTAAAAGGTAAGCCCTTCAAGAACTAGCTAGAACGATAGAACTAACGATAAAAGGGAGATAATTCTTTTTTGTTTTAGGCGGAGTTACCTGCTTCCTTTACCTCTGTTACAGGAGTTTTTGCGTGAGGACACGTGAAGCCAAGACAGATTGTAGCGGGCACCATAAAGGAGATGACTTTGAATATGCATAAATGAGAATGGAGATATATTACTTCTCTCCATAATAATCACGATAAATAAACTCAATTAATAACAGTTATTACTATATTCCTTGCAACATAGACTGTATGCAACATGTTGGTCCTGTGTGTCAACGTGTACAATGTTACAAATTAATACCGGACTAAGACTAATAGATGTAATTTGTATCATTCTATGTGTTGAAAATAAATGTCTACACCAATTTAACTGTGAATATCCTCATTTTTTCTACTACTTTCTGTCATTCATGTGTTACACACTTACATACACATAATCGTCTTTCAACAAAACCTTTTTTTTATTACATAGGCATCACCACTTATCAAGGCCAAGAGGCCACTCGAGGATAAGGGTTAAAGAGTGTACAGTAGACAATTGAAAAATATAGTAATCGTTAGTAATGAAAATTCGGTAAATTTGTTAACTCATATGGAACGGCTCATCAAAATCTTGTTTACTTTAGACTTGAAGACAACCATATTGTAGTCAGCTGGATAGCAAGAAAAAACGGAAGACAATTCCACTCGCATGCAGTTCTAAGAAAGAAGCTTTGTTCATTGAATCTACGTTTAGGTTTAGGCACAGATAAAGAGTGGGGGAAATTAGTGATAGTGTTTTCTGCTAGAGGGGTGTTTCTTATGAAAGTTTGGCAAGGGGGGCATAGATTGGAGCTCAGTCGAGCACTTGCCATGAAAATGATGATAAAGTAGATATAAACTTGCAACATCTTTTTGGTGAGAAAGAGGTTGCAGGGAAGAGAAAAGGACATCCCCCCACAAGGCTACAAAGTCTATTTTGAACTCTATCAAGACAGAATAAGTCTTTTCTAGCAGCTCCTGCCCAGATGTGGCAACAGTACTCCATCCTTGGACGTACCTGGCTCTTATATAGATAGAGAACTGCAATTATGATAGGCCGGTACCCCTATTCATAGCAAATGAAAAGGAAAGGGGTTACAAGGCTAGCTGATTGACAAAAACATTCCCAAACATTTCACTGTATATGATTAATAGAACACAAGTTGCTATTTAGACCCCTTGCTGAGAGGAAAGTATGAATGCATAACTTTTCCAAAAGCAATCGTTTGTTAGTGGACACAATAGATTCATTAGGATTTCAACTCAGTATAGATGGCTTCATAATTTGTCCTTAGCCATGGATTTTTGGCTAGGAATAAAACATAACATGTGTCTAATACTACGCCTCATCTTTTCTATCTTTGGTCAGTGAAAAAGAAATCTTTCTAGACTGCGATATCATTAACTATTGTTCTAATCCAGAATGTCCCTTTTTATGGAGTTGGATTTTTCCCACATTAAAAATTCAGTAAAATCGAAAGTATCTATTTCATCATGGCGCATTATCTAAAATCAGATATTGTAAACCGATGTTAATTAAAAATAATCCCCAATATTTTTAACCAACATAGTTTCTTTTTTTTTTTTTTAGAATTTTTATTTTTATCATTTATAAAAAACACTTTGCACTCATTACTTGTTAATAATTGCTAATTATAATAATATGCTATGCACAAGATGGCCAGCTATCGAATAGCTGGAAATTTCCTCTCAGTTATTAAAGCCTTTCTCTCTGATAGGCTTACAAGAGTAGTCATTGAGGGGCAGAAATCAGAAACTCATTGTATTAATGCTGGCGTCCCTTAAGGTTCCATACTGGGTCCAATTCTCTTTCTGATCTTCATCAATGATCTCCCACATCACATTCTTAGATCATTTGTAGACATTTATGCAGACGACACCACAATCTATGGAACACTTCAAATGACCAAAATCTTTCTGATTCTCTCTCTTCTGATCTTGAGAACGTGGTGCAATGAGGAAAAAGGTGGCTGGCTAATTTTAATGCATCGAAAACTGCCTCTCCCTTTTCATCATAATCGCTCTAACGCCCCTCCCCACATCATACCTCTTAATTAAAATGAATGGCTCTCGTCTTGAGGAAGCTCTATTGCTTAACAAGCTTCTGCGACTGAAGTTCACTCCTGATCTGAAATGGAACACATATGCATCAAATCCGTTGCTAAGATGGTTGGAAAATTTTCTCGATCACTTTACCGCTCTAGTAGTTATCTCACTGCAGATGCAATCCTCTATCTGTATAAGAGCCAGATAAATCTTAAAATGGAGTACTGTTGCCACATCTGGGTAGGAGCTGCTCCAGCCTTGAAAGAGTTAAAAACCGGCTTCAAACCCAATAAGTGATGTCCTTTTTTCTTTCCTGCAACCTCTTTCTCCACAAAAGAGATGTTGTGAACTTGTCTCTGCTCCTTCGTTATTTTCATAGGAACTGCTCGACTGAGCTCCAATCTATGGTCCCGCCCTTTTCAAACTTTTACAAAAAACACTCTAGCTACAGCCATTATATACGATTTCCCCTACTCTCTATTTGTGCCTATATCTAAACACAGATTTCATGACAAAGCTTCTTACCCAGAGCTACTAGCCTGTAAAACACTGTTCCACTGGCCTGTTTCCCAGATGAATACAACATGGTAGCCTTCAAATCCAATGCAAACAAATTCTTGTTGAGCCATCTCTATGAATAATCGAATTCGACCCAATTTATCCCATTAACACTTACTACTCCTTACATTTTGTTAACTCTTAACCTCGAGTGGCTTTTGGGTCTTTATAAGTGGTAACTCCCAAAAAAAAAAAAAAAAATGTATTATTTGTAATATTTGGATTACTGTTCTCATCTTAAGTATTATTTACACAATGCTTCGGTCGATGTAACTTCCGTCCTTCATCATATTGGACTTGGGGATCTTTCTGTCGAACTCATGCCTTGTTAAATAAAGGACTTGATTCTAAATTCTCGTCCATAAGGATAAAATACTTGATAAAATTCAGTTGTACGTTACACTTTTCTACAGATTGAATGTTCAATCCTTAATGTTGCAACACTCCAAATACAATTAGAGATCGCTAAGAACTTCTACCCAGTCGTGACTTATGAAACGAGAGCATGATACCTCTGTGGATTAAACTCTGTGCAGATTTCCGAATTCAACAGAAAGATTACTCAGTTTGACAGGAAGATTCCCAAGCTTGACAAGATACGGAGGTTACATTGACCAAAACGCTGTGAGAATAACACTCAAGATGAAAACAGTACTCCGAATAATCCATATAATATACAAATTATCAATCCTCATCTAAAAAATTCAGTAACATAGCTGTTTGTTACTTTGTAAAATAATTACATTTTCTTTATAATTTTTAATTAAACTATTCAAAAAATATTTTAAAAATGAAAAAAAAATATCTCTAAAAGGCATTTTTTCTATGTGTGTGTGTGTGTGTGTATGAGGTATGTGTGTCTGCGAATTCGTTCCCTATAGACTCGGAAACGGCTGTGTCTATTTTTTTTTTTTTTTAAATGTAGCACATATGTACTTCATGTGTCTGGAAGTGTTCTTTGATAAGTTTTCCATTGGAATGCCTCCGATAAGTATCAAAAATCGATAATCAAAATAATCCCATTCAAAAAGGAACATTCCGATTTTGATCAAAGTTAACAGCCTAACATCACTAGTGCATTTGAGAAGTTTTATTACCAAATAAGCCGAAGGGCCTGGCGTATAAAATCAACAGTAGATTCTTTGATAAGACAGGGGCGCGTTCGAAATGAATGTTTCTGTTTAGACAACAATTGAACCATGATACTTGACTTGTGCATATTTAACTTTAATTCAAACCATTTTATAGAAAAATAATTTTATAAAATCAACAGTAGGTTCATTATAGTGCAATGTAGATTACAATATATTGTGGATTAAGTCACTATGGGGAGGCATGTGAAGCTTTGCTCCTGGTATACGCCTGTGGGTTCCCAAGTAGAGCAGGTAATCAATCAAGTTGATTAAAAAAAAAAAGGGCAATTTCCCCGATTTCGATGACAATAAAAATATAGGATTGGGAAACATTCGTTGATCATCATTCAATCCCGGACAATGTCGGGTCTCCTTGCTAGTATGTATATATGTGTCAATAATTTGATATTTTTTTTACATGTCGAAATATGGGCAATTTAACTGATTTTGATGGCAATAAAAGTAATGGAAGTGTGGAAATTTGCTGATCCTCATTCAGCACCGAGCAACGTTAGGTCTCCCTGCTAATTCCAATTATAAAAACAATTTGATTTTATTACTTGTTAATAATAAAAAGAAAAATTGTTGAAAACACATTATTATTGTCTTCTCTCAACCCAAATCTGGCCTAAAATGTGATTGGAGGACATGTATTTTGTTTTAATATTGTTTCATACTTTTCGATTTCAGATACGGTCATGATAAAGTGGATACATCCTATCTTGTGTCTAACTCTGCCCTCTTGGGTAGGCAAGTAAATAGGAAGTTCATAGTCTGTGAAGTTATCCATGAAACCAATCACACACACCCGCATAAACCGATGATAATCGAGGATGATAAAGGAGAATGGAAATAGAAAGAATTCAAAAACACAGTCGTAGGAAGAAATCAAGTAGAAGAATATTGCAAATACAAGACAGAAGTTGGCGGTGAGGAGAAGTAGGAGGGGGGGGGTGAAGACTGTCCCAGAACGAGATGCAAAAATGGCAACAATTAAGAATACAATTCGACGAATAAATCTTGGAGCAGAAATAGTAAAAGTCAGGATTTTTTCTTTGGTTCGCATGTCTCGGCTTTAATATGGAAGCAGCTTAGAAAATGGCCCGTAGTTAACAATCTCGCTATCTTTGGATCTCGCAGGAATATTCTCTTATCATGGAAGATGTCACTCACATCTAATCCTTTCGATTTTATGCAGAATTCCAATCCAAGACGAAAATACCAACACCAATTTGAATTTCTCGCCTGTCCTGCCATTGTGACCAGGAAGACATTCATTCTACTTCCTACAACACCTACCAAGACTTTATCTTGCTGCTGTCCCGAACATCTCAATCCATCTCGTCTATCACAATGCCCACTTATCACCTCAACCATCTAACTCATTGATCACAGGTTTATTCATGGCTATCTTCATACTGATTTGATAGCCATCGCCATCAATATCGTAAGTTTATGCTTGCAGAGTCAGTACACACTGGTTCCAGCATAGAACTGGAACGGTAGGAGGTGGGTATATTGCTGACTTTTTAGAGCTTCGCTAGCCAAAAAAAAAAAAAAAAAAAAAAGACCTGAACGTTTTATATTGTTTTTTTTTATTGTATTGCATTGTATATTACATTATATTGTTTGCTTTTTGGTGAAACTGATTCTCTAAAAGCTCATTTTTTAAATCATTTTCTGAACAAAAAGAAAAATACACAACAATATTTTCACATATTTCCATTTAAAAAAAATTCCTGAATATTTTTACGTTTTTCTTAAGAATTCTACAGGCCAAATTAAGGACTTTAGTGAGCCAGATCTGGCCCACGGACAGTAGTTTGGAGACTCCTGTTGTAGACCACTGTAATTAGACTGTTAAAAGTTGTTTCTATAGATTATACTAGTTTTTTTTTCTGAGAATCCGGTTAAAAGACACAGCAAAACTGTATCAATGTTGGGATCAATTAAGTCTTTAAAAAAACACAAAATTAACAAAACAAAAGAGACACCTTCGAGTCAGCGCAGTTTAATTTCAAATATTGGATATAAGTGTTTACCTAACAGCTCTGTACTCTGTAGAGATCTCAAACAAAACAATCAGCCTTACTAATATTATATTGTTGATCTCCTGGAAAACACAGGAAGCTAATCATGGGCGATTGTGAATGTTGTGAATAGAAAAATGTTTGGATTCCAAAAAAAAAAAAAAAAAAAGAAAATGTTATTAAAATGAATTAGGTATTCCAAAGTGATAAAATATTTATGTGAAAAATGTATATAACTTTGGAATTTTAACAAACAAGAAGTCAGGAGAGTAGATAAAAAAAAAAGATAATAAATCAAGAAATCTTCTTACAGCTTACAGACTGTCAGTCAAGATCCACTGACGTAAGAATGGTATGCTCCCCACTCTTTTGGGCCTGATGTAACCCTCACAGAAGTTGTATTCGTCATTTTGTTAAAGACTGTCGTGGATGTTATTGTCCCTTCAGTGAAATGTAGTTGAATTGGTTACGCACATACTCGCATCCATAGATACTTATGTACAGGCATACACCACAGACGACATAATAATGTTAGACAATCATACATATATATATAAACTCCATTATATATACAGCACGGCTAGACACACTTATAAATATATATAACGTGCACATACATATAACCACAGCCAAACATAAAAAGACAAACACTATGAACAGTAAATATACACAAGTAAACACATTAGACATACTCTTTATATACCCCAAGCTATATAATACTAAGAGAGTAGTTTGGAGATCCCTGCTGGAGACCATTGTAATTAGGCTGCTTCCCCAACAGTACTGACGTGCAGAAGTTCAAGTGTAACGTGAACCGACACCTTGCTGCCCAAATCCCTACATAGTACCCCAGTACAATTTGCCTTGTTTGGGGTGAAAATGTAATTAAAAAAAAAAAAGTTGTTTCTATAAAGTATATTAGATTTTCACGTGAGAATACCGTTGAAAGACACCATAAAACTGTATGAATGTTAGGATAAATTAAGTCTTAAAGAATCCATAGAATAAACAAAACAAAGGGTTTAATTTCAAATCTTGGGTTTAAGTGTTTATCTAACAGCTTTGTTCTCTGTAGAGCTTTCAAGCAAAACTATACTGAAAAGAAATACCAAATGCAATTTATGTATTTATTAGTAAATAAATATCCTAGTTCAAGATGGAGTTTCTTTTTTTTTTTTTTTCAATTTTCACCCCAAACAAGGCAGAGTGCCTCTTTGAAGTAGGTGGCTACTAGGGGATATAAGTTGCAGGGATATTATGAAGGGAAATGAGTACCAAGATGTCTGTTCACATTACACTTGAACTTCTGCATGTCAGTACAGTTGAGAAAGCAGAATCCCGGAAGGGAGTTCCAAAGTCTAGCAGTTCTGGGGAAGAAACTATTGGAGTAGAAGGCTTTCTTACACCTAGGGATCTCTACTATGAAGGGGTGGAATTTAGCTTGGTTTGTTGGGTTTGTCGGAGGTATTCACGTCGAGGGGGTACAAGTGCTTGTAGTTCGTCAGAGCATTCACCATTAAAGTACTTGTAGAACAGGCAGAGAGATGCAACATTTCGTCGATGGGACAGAGGCTGAAGCCTAGATGACAGTTCAGGACCTATCAGATGCACCAGCTCAAATGTGACAACAGTACTCCATACATGGGCGAATGGCAGCCTTATAAAGGTATGAGGTAGAGTGCGACTTAAGTGTTATTTTCACAACGTTTCCATCGATGTAACCTCTGACTTTCTTCAGGTGCATCGTTTCAAACATAGAGTTTTAAACGGAACCTTTTATTTAATCTATGGGGGTACCATGCTCTTGTTCTGTTAGTCATTACTGGGTAGAACTTGCAAATGTATTTTTAGTGTCGACTGCACTGAAGATTAAGCCTTCAACCCTCAGAAAGGGTGAGGATTTTTTTTTGTTTGTTTTTTTACAAAGAAGTTACCACTTATCAAGCCCCGGAGGCTACTCAAGTATAAGGGTTAATGAGTGTTCGGTAGTCAATGGGACAATATCATTGTAATTGTTAGTAGTGTAAATTTGGTAAATTGGATTACTTAAGGGGACAGCTCATCAAAAACTTGTTTACGTTTGACTTTTAAGACAACCATATTGTAGTCAGCTGGCAAACAGAGAAATGAAATAGAGTTCTACGGGCGGGCAGTTCTAAGAAATTTTGTTCATGGAATCTACATTTAGGTTTAGGTACAGGTAAAGAGTGGGGGAAATTATTGATAGCGGTTTCAGATAGACAAGTGTTTTTCATGAAAGTTTGGAAAGAAGGGACCATAGATTAGAGCTCAGACGAGCACTTGCCATGGAAATAGCAATAAAGCAGAGAGAGTCTCGCAACCTGTCTTCTGTGGGAAAGAGGTTGCAAGAAAGATAAAAGGGCATTTCCTCACTAGGTTACAAAGTATATTTTGAACTGTCAAGGCAGGATAAGGTACTTCTAGCTGATCCTGCACATATGTGGCAACAGTACTCCATCCTTGGACGTACTTGGCACTTATACAGATAGAGAATTGCATCAGCAGTGAGATATCTACTGGAGGCGGTAGAATGATCCCACCATTTTTCCAGTGACCTTCTCAACAGATTTGATGTACGTGTTCCATTTTAGATCAGCAGTAAAGGTTAAACCCAGAAGCTTGTCAAAACATGGAGCCTCCCCAAGACGAGAGCTATTCATTTCAATTGATACCAATTGATAATGTAAAGATAGAAGCTTCGTTTTGGATGTATTAAAATTAACCAGGCACCTCTTTTCCCATTGTACCACGTGGTCAAGATCAGAGGAGAAAGAATTAGAGAGAACTTGGTTATTTACAGCCTTTGAAATGCTGTAATTTACAATTGAATTTTATCAAGTATTTTATCCACTATACCATGGGTTCTTTCAATCCCCTTTTTACGTGAGATACGGAGAGTCAATGAGACATTAAATGAGACGATTGGTCCATATGGTTTTTATTCAGAATTTACCTTTTGTTAAATAGGTGGCCTTCACACAGTTCAAGATCTCTAACTACCACATTAGCTCTGAACTAATCACAGTTACAGTCCGACTATGGGGACTATCATCAGAGGGAACTCGATTTTTTATCCGAGTTTCCCTTTGTAAATAAAGGCCTTTACTGCAGCTAAGAGACTCATCATCCATATATAACATATATATATATATATATATATATATATATATATATATATATATATATATATATGCTAGTAGGTCGCCAGTCATTGCCCGGTCGTAACATACACTTAATGATATTTTAATCAATGCAGATTTCGTGCATATTATTATGGAGCTAATTTTCTATTGATTATGAAACTGTATTTATTATATAGTAGTGATTTTAAAAGTTAAGAAAATATGACCTGCAGCCATCAGCTAGAATCGAAACTAAAACATATAGCCCTCCAACTTTATTTGTTTGCCATCTGGGCTAAGTTCATATGCATATCAAAACTTTACAAATTAACCTTTAAAGTATAAATGTATGCTTGTACAGGCGTAGAAGATACACATGTAGTTGACTTACGTCTGCCAAGTTTAAATTTTTCAATTTTGACTCCTTAACAGTTATTTTTAAGGGCTAAAAACCAAATCGAATTTGTTCCACAGTTTTTAATCCCCTATATATCATACTTTAAGTCTGTAGACCAAAAATTGTCAGAGCAACTTCATAAAGACTGCACACAAAACACAGACATTATATATATATATATATATATATATATATATATATATATATATACATATGTATATTTGTAGTCATCTACATACAGTCCTGTTTCGTTGTATCACAACTCATCAATGTCGCTAGACCAGCACCTCTCCCAAGCCGAGGATTGAACCTAGAATCATCGCGTTGATAATCAACAGTTTTACTGATCGACCGACGGGAGCGGTGCCCGCAAATAACTTCTCCAAATGTCTATATTAAACAAACATTTGTTCACCATTTTATAGTGCTCAAAGCATTTATTTATAAACAAATAGTGAGCCTCGAATTTTTCAGCCAATTAAGTAGCGGGTAAGATTATAGATGACAGTGTTCTATCCAAAGAGGGGGATGGGCTTATTATATATTTGTAGTCATCAACATACAGATCAGTTTCGTTGTGTCTGTCTGTCTGTCTCTCTTTCTCTCTTTGCATATATATATATATATATAAATAGATAACAATATTCTAAATTCCAAGATGTTATTCATCTTCCCATTTATTCATTTAAACATGTCAAACAACAGCACCTGTTTAATAGCACAGAAACAATCATATAATCATTATGTCAATTTTTAATATTTTCTGCACAGGCTCATCAGCAAAATAGGACTTTTGTAACTTTTGAAAGAAAATAAAAAGAAATGGACACGATCGCATAAATCCAAAACATTACTGCATCCTGTGTTATGATATTAGTTCCATATCTTTCGGATTCAGGTTATTATGTTCATTCTTTTTATTTTCTGTTTAAAGTTAGAAGGTTCTTATTTTTCTGATGAGTCTGTGCAGAAATGTTCTTAATTGACATAAGGTTGTTTCTGTGCTACGAAACAGGTGCTGTTAAAATCGACTGTTTTGTTATCTATTTGTATGTGCACCACAGTTAAATTTAGCATACATTTATAAATAAAAGGATTGGTATGAATAAAGGGTGAAATATAATTGAAAAAGCTGATTTTTCCCATAAACACACACACATACACACATATATATATATATATATATATATATATATATATATATATATATATATATATATATATATATATAGAGAGAGAGAGAGAGAGAGAGAGAGAGAATTAATTATTAATTTATATTATAATTAATTTATATATTATTATATTATAATTAATTTAATTAACTTTCTTGGACTTACATTTTTGGATTTTACCGTCATTGGATAATTTACTTTTCACCAGACTATCCATTCACGTGAAATCACCTTTTTTCTTCACCATATTCCCTCTGCTTGACTTTTTGTTATCAAGTAAGATCTTTGACTTACTTGTTGTTTCATCAAATACTTTTGTATGCAAAATCCGATCCCGCATTTTGCTAATTCCTACCCTCTGATGAGAAGGAAAGTATTTCTTCGAAAGTCACTTTTGTGTGTGTGTGTGTGTGTGTGTGTGTGTGTGTTGTGTGAATTCCTTCCTTATAGGTTCCGAAACGACTGAGCAAATTTCACACAAAGCTAATTTATATGCCGAGAGTGTTCTTAGATATGAATTGTACAGAAATTCATCTGATAAATATCGAAAATCGAAAAAACCCGATCCTAAAAACAGTTTTTTTCTCATATATATAAAAAAAGAATTTTTATAAGAGAAGAATCCTTATACGTAACACCGGCAAGGGAGATAACAAAATCTTAGCAAAGTATTTTTTCTCACATAAAAAAAAAAACAGAATTATTGACATCTGGAGGTATAGCTCAGCGGTAGAGTATTAAATTACAGATCGAATGATTCCCTGTTCAAGCCTGGGTATACCTCACCATTTTATTTAAATTTTTTCTTATTAATGAATTCAGTTTATGATAAAAGAAGAAGTACTACTGCCAGTCATCGTAAAAGAAGAGGTACCATTTAAAATCGAAGCAAACCTTTTGTTTTTTCTTTTGCATATTTTAAAACTAAACATTAATCAGAAATGACTTTTTCCAGAACATTCATAATCAAGCCCAAATATCAGCTGACGTGATATTGTAAACAAACACAGACGGAATTTGATGAACAACATTATCATTATTATTTATTTATTTATTTATTTATTTTCAAAATTATTCCTCGTAATACAAAATATTCAACAGAGGATAGATTCTATAATAATACATACGCAATCTGCATAAATTAAAATATCATGTTTAAGCGTTTTGTACGACCGGGCAACACCAAACGTCAAGCTAGTATATGTATGTATAAGAATATATTAACTAAATAACACTGGACTGTAAGTAATCTATAAATGATGTCAGATATTAATGTTATGAACTCACATATTAAATAATATGTAGTGAAACAGCACGGTTAAAAAAGAATTGATATGCCGTAAGACAAAACAACAAAACGTACGCAAGTATATTGAGATAGATTCACCAATTTGGGAATTGGTTGCTCGTCAGACAAACTCGATAAACAGATACATGTGTTGAGCATTATACATGAATGAACACGGAAAAGATGGTTGCTTAAACTTAAGTGTGAACATTTTTAATTAGATGGCGTTAAAAAAATATCAGACGAAGAAAGGAGAATCTTCACAGATTTAAAAAATATGAGATACATTTTCCAAAGCAGCTGTGATTGCATCAAGAAAAGCATCTTTTCTTTTTGCTTTTGAAAGGCATATAATCTTCATCTATATAAAGTCAGGTATGTCTGTATGTTTATAAATTTCAATGTACAAAATTCTAAATTACTTTACCAAATATTATGAATTTTGAAACACAGCTGCTTGACATAACATTTTCGTAATATGATATGTGTGTGTGTGTGTGAGTGTGTGTGTGTGTGAGTGTGTGTGTGTGTGTGTGTGTGTGTGTGTGTGTGTGTGTGTGTGTGTGTGTGTGTGTGTGTGTTTTAGGTTGGCGCGAAGGTTTTTGCGGAGTTTTTAATTTTGATTTCAAATGATGTATTTTCAAATAAGTTTTCGTTATAATACCTTTACTTTATATATCATTTATCTACTCATTTAAATTACAGTCGTTTTGTTTGTTTGTTTGTTTGTTCTGTTTTACGGCATATCAACCACTTTGGGGTCATTTAATGCCGAAAGGTTCGTTATGTTGTGTTAAATATTGGTTTGTTCTTAAGGGTTTTTTTTGGGGGGGGGGAGTCTTTCCTTATATTTTTGAGTATATTTTAGTTTCTTTCAGAAAATTGATAATTTTTTGGGGATCAATCTTGTTTAATATTGTTTTCAGATTTTTTTCTTGGTAATACTTCGTTCGGATTTGTTCAAGGTCAATGCAGTTTGTCAGTATATGGTGTACTGTGTAGGGTTCTTGACACGTTATACAGTTTGGTGTCTCCTCCCCTTTTAGTAGATGTGAGTGGGTGATGTGAGTGTGACCTATTCCTTTCTTGTTAACTTTTTGGTGTCTCTTGTTCCAATATTTGGTGTTATTTGGAATAATTTGTTTTTGGTGCATGAGCTCCAGTTTTCTTGCCATTTTCTCTTCAAATATGTGTTTATTTTAGTCTTTAGGTCTGTATAGGGGATTTTTCCACTTATGTGGTTTTGTTGCAGAGTTTCTTTGCTGCCTTATCTGCTTGCTCATTCATGTAGATGCCGATATGGCTTGGTATCCAGCAAAAGATAATGTTTTTTTTTTCCATGGTTATGGCATCTATTTTGTTTAGCAATTTTGTAATAAGTGGGTTTGTCATTTTTTTTTCTTTTAGAGATATGAGTATTGAAAGTGAGTCAGTAAATATGATATATTTTTGATGGTCATCATTGGTTATTATATTTAGTGCCAAATCTATGGCTGTTGCTTCTGCGCTGAAAATAGAAGATTCGTTTGGGAGCCTTTTCTTTATTTTTATTTTTTTGTGGATGGCTGCGCATCCTACTTTATCTCCATCTTTTGATCCGTCAGTATAAATTTGTGTATATTCTTTGTATGTATTCTGGATGATAAGTAGTTCTTCATGGAAGGTTGATGGGTGGGTTTTCGTTTTGGGATATTTATTTAATTTTAATATTATGTGTGGTTGTTTGATCATCCAGAGTGGGGTTTTTGATTTGTTATATTTATGTATTTTTGTAGTGTCCATTTGGGCTTCTGTGAGAAGGTTTTTTATCCGGAGGCTGTAGGGCTTGATGATATTTTCTTTCTTGTTGAAGAGATGTGTGTATTGTGGGTGGAGGGTACATTGGTATGCAGGATTTGTTGGACATGATACCAGCTTTAGGTAATATTGTAGCGCTAACTTCTGTCGTCTTAGAATCAGTGGAGGCTCATGGGCCTCTATATAGAGGCTTTCTACTGGAGAGGTTCTAAATGCTCCCAAGGCTAATCTTAATCCTTGATGATGGATTGTATTTAGTTCTTTTATGTCGGACTTCCTTGCTGCTCCATAGATGAAGCATCCATAGTCCATTTTAGATCTGATTAGAGTTTGGTATAATTTCAATAATGTGACTTTGTCTGCACCCCAATCGGTGTGTGCTAGGACTTTGATCAATTGCATTGTCTTTTGGCATTTTGCTTTTAAATATTTTATATGTGGTATAAAGTTCAATTTTTTATCGAATATAATACCTAAATATTTATGTTGGTCGGTGAGTGGGATGTTCTTGTTATCCAGTTTCAGGTTGGGGTCGTGGTGGAATTTTCGTAATTTGCAAAAGTGGATGCATTTAGTTTTTTCCTCTGAGAATGTAAATCCATTTTCTATGGCCCATTTATTTTATTCAGACAGAGTTGTAGTTTGCGTTCGGCTGTTTGTATATATTTAGATTTGTAGTATATAAGTAGGTCGTCCACGTATAGGGCGTTTTCAATTCCTGGGTCTATGTTTTTTATGATATTGTTTATTTTAATGTTGAAGAGGGTGACAGACAGGATACTGCCTTGGGGGACGCCCATTTCTTGATCTTTTTGGACTGAATAAGTGTTGTCCATCCGTACTTGGAAGTTTCTATTTGTTAAGAAATTTCTGATAATTTCTGGCATTCTACCCCTAAGTCCTAGTTCATACAGGTCTTTTTGGATTCCGTATTTCCAAGCGGTGTCATACGCCTTTTGTATGTCAAAAAAAATTGCTATTAGATGTTCTTTTTTTGCAAATGCTTCTCTTATGCGTGTTTCCAGTTTTATTAAGTGATCGGTGGGGCTTCTATTTTTCCTGAAACCCGACTGGCTTTCTGTAATTAGATTTTTGCTTTCCAAGTACCAATTTAACCTTTCGTTAATCATTCTCTCAAAAGTTTTGCACAAACAACTAGTTAGTGCAATGGGTCGGTAGTTTGTTGGGTTTGTATGATCTTTTTTTGGCTTGGGTATTGGGATTACTGTTGCCTGCTTCCAGTTTTTTGGAATGTTGTTAGTTATCCATATCTCATTGTAAATTTGTAATAAGTAGTCCAGTGATGGTTTTGGTAGTTTTTTGAGGAATTGATAGTGGATCTCGTCGGGGCCGACTGCTGTATCGAGAGATTTGTTTATTGCCTCCTCTAGTTCTGCACTGTTCTGGGGGGAAACCCATTCGCCCAAGCATCTCAGGGATACAATGATGATATACTCAAACAGTGAGTATAGCTGCTTATGACGATTTTTTCCATTTCCTTGGACCCAGCAAGGTGTAGAAAGGGTTAGTTGTCAATAGCATCAGTTTTCACCATCTGATTGGCCCTTGCCATTGCCTTCTAATGATAGTATGTGTGTGTGTGTTTTTTTTTAAGAGTATAATGTGTTTGTGTTTCTCTTTATGGGGGTTTACTGTTATTAGGGACTGTCATGACTAGCCGGTTGGTCGGGTCGAGCCTGCCCGACCGCCCGTCTAGCCGAAGTAAGGGCCAAAGTGGAGTGTTGCTAAATCACGGCCATTTGGTTCCAAGGTTGTGAGTTGCTCAGCCACCAGGATCCCGTTTTAAGGCATTACGGGTCGCCACCTACGGCCAACAGGTGGCCCCAATGAGGGACTTTTACTCTCTGCAGGGGGGCAGTCGGTGTATTCTGATACTCCACCAACAGGGTCTGGGAGGGGGGGGGAGATAAAAAAAGGGGAGTGAGGGGGGCTGTTGTTTTTGTTTTTGGTTCTGCAGAACAAAATTAAGTTTTACAAAAAAGATCAGAAAACAAAAAAACATCAATGTAGGTGCATTTCGTCTCAGGAAGCCAAAAGACAGCCTGATCTGGTAGCAGTCGTTTTAAAACAATTATGTCTTCTTTTCAGAATGTTGAATACAAGATAGATAAAAGCAAATTTGCACAATTTTCTTATTTCAATTCGAGTTAGGCCGAAAACCTGCTGAAACAGCTTGTGATATCAACGAAGCATTTGGCCCAGGAACCACTACTAAACGCACAGCACAATAGTCATTAAAAAAAAATTATGTCGGCGACGAGATTCTGTAAGATGATGAGTGGAGTGGTCGGCCACCAGATGTTGACACTGATCAAGTTTAAAACCGTAGTCAAAGCCAATCCACGCACAACTGTTCGAGAAATTGCTTCATAATGAGATGTAAGGTATATAGCGATTTCCAACCACTTGTTAGAGATTGGAGAGACAAAATAAAAATGATAAATGGGTGTCTTATGAATTGAACGACACCAAAAGAAACGCCATTATGAAGTGTCATCTTCCTTTCTTTTACACAACAAGAACGACCCATTTCTCGATTGGGTTGTGATTTGCGATGAAAGGTGGGAGAACCAGCAATGCTCAGCTCAGTGGTTGGATACTGACAAAGCTCCACGACACTTCATGAAGCCAGAGTTGCACCAAAAGAAGGTCATGCTGGCTGTTTGGTGGTCTGCGACCAGTCTTATCCATTACAATTTTTTGAATGTAGGCGAAACAATTATGGCGCTGAAGTATTGTCAAGAAATGCATAAAAAACTTTGACAACAACACCCAGCATTGGTCAACAGAAAAGCCCCAATTCTCTTTCACCACAATGCCCAACCACACGTTGCTAAACCGACCCTGCAGAAGTTGAATGCATTGGCCTACAAAACTCTGCCTCATCCATCATACTCTCCAGACTTCTCACCTATCGACTACCGTTTTTTCAAACATTTTGACAACTTTCTGCATGAGAAATGCTTCACAAAACCTAAGCGATATAAAAAAAAAAACGCCTTCAGCGACTTCATCGCCACCAGAACACAAAATCTTTTATGTTACTCGCATAGATTCATTTAATTTGCATTGGCAAAAGTGGGTTGATTCTGATAGTGCTTATTTCAATGAATAAACTTTTGTTTGAGCCGAGATATGTTTATCTGAATTTAAAAGTTGAAAACCGCAAGAACTTTTTTGTCAAACTGATTATATATATATATATATATATATATATATATATATATATATATATAAGTGTCTGTCTGTCTGTCTGTCTGTCTGTGTACATTTCCCTACACAATAACTCTGTCAATTTTCAGTCTACAGATTCGAAATTTGATGTACAGGGTATTGAGATTTGGGAAAATCTTTGTAATTAGGTTTTGGCCAGAAATTTGGCTGTTAAGAGGTAGAGGTAAAAGTTTAACGATTTGACCTTTGAGAACTCTACAAAACTCCTCCGACAATTTTGAGCATAAACACTTGAAACTTTAGATATAGGTTCCTTGGACATTGATCTAACTTAATAACTTGACTTGAGCCCAATGATAAATGTTAAGAGGTCATAATAGGAGTAAAAAAATTTTTTAAATTTCACCTCTGCGTCTCTACCAAATTAATCAGACAATTTCTGGTCCAAACATTTGAAATTTTACATAAAGACAGAGATAGGGCAAGCTTTTTAATCGGTTTGGGTTGAAAATTCGAGCTACGAATATATAAATCTATGTATGTATGTATGTTTGCATGTCTGCCTAAAACTTTTGACAGAGGCGACGGATTTTAACAAGATCAGTATTGTTTTGAAGCTCGGCTCTTCAGACGACAAATACCGAAAAAAAATGGCTAAAAACATTAATTTCTTCACCCTCAACTGGGCACTTTTCTACAGGGAAGGGTCGCTTTCTCGCCGATATTTTCGAGTCATCCCCTCTTTTCGATTGTCTAACCTTAATATAAACCTATGTCACTTCCGGTTTGGCGGTGGTCGTAACAGCAAAAACGTCAGGTTTTTTTCACGTTCTTTTCCTCCTTTGCAATACGGGTTCGAGCCTGTCTGCCTACTACCATTTTTTTTTTTTTGCTCAACACACGCCTCTAAACACCCGGGGAACGCCAGGCACCCATGCTAGTATATATATATATATATATTAAAGGAATTTTGTCTGTGTGTGTGAGTTCTTTTCTTATGGACTCGAAAACGGCTGGGCCGATTTTTATGAAATTTCACACAAAGGGATTTTATATGCTTGGCAGTGTTCTTAAATAGGTTTTATATCAGAATGTCTTGAAAGAAGGAACAGGCGATTTTGAATAAACTTAACACCTTACACAGCCTAACATCACAAGTGCATTTGAGAAGTTTTATTACCACATAAACTGAAAGGCTCGACTTTTAAAATCAACAGTAAGTTCTTTGATATAACAGGGGTGTATTCAAAATGAATGTTTCTGTTTAAAGCACAATTACACTGTAATACTTTCCTTTCTGATATTAAACTTAAATTCAAGCAATTACCACCGCATAAGCAGTAAGGCTAGGCATATCAAATGAACAGTAGGTTCTTTGATATGACAGGGGCATGTTCGAAATTAATGTGTCTGTCTAGAGCACAACTGAACTATGATATTTGACTTTTACATATTTCACTTTAATTCCAGCCATTATACAGGAAAATACTTGCATAAAATCAACAGTAGGTTCATAACAGTGCAATATAGATTACAATGTATTGTGAACTGAGGTTCTGTGAGAGGCATGTGAGCGTTCTCCTGGGGAACTGCGACGAGTCCCCAATTTGAGTAGCGCATCAATTAATTTGATTAAAAATAGTTGATTACACTGATTTAGATGACAATAAAAATATTGGAGTGTGACACATTCGTTTATCATCATTCAATCCAAAGCAACGTCGGGTCACTATGCTAGTATATGTATAATCTCAATAACCCATAATATAAATTCCACCTGTCTGTTTAAATGTATGTATGTATGTATGTATGTATGTATGTATGTATGTATGTATGTATCTGCCTTTAAATTTTCCACATAGGCGACGGATTTTCACGAGATCGGTATCTTTTTGAAGCTCGACCCTTCGGACGACAAATAGCAAAAAATTGGCCCAAAACATTACTTCCTTCGCCCTCAACTGGGCACTTTTCTAAAAGGAGGGTCATTTTTTGTGTCCCCATTTTTGCAAGTCATCGTATCGGTTGGAATGACTTTATTTAATTCCAACGTTCCAAACTCCTGATCGCGCCATGGAGTAGCAGTAAGATGTCACATTTTTTTCACTTTCCTGTCCGCCTTCGCGTCATGGGTTTGAGCCTGCCTGCCTACTACCACTTTTTAAAAAAAAATTTTGCTCAACACACACCTCCGAACACCTGGGCAACGCTGGGCACCCAGGCTAGTCTAATATGTAATAATATATAACGATAATATTTTTAATATACATTAACAATTATTTTTTATAGAACTACTGTTTCATGCTCATGCAATTATCAGTGTCAGGAAAACGACAATTACTGCCAGTCAAGAGATTCGAACTCAGTCACAACGTTAACCTTATCTTGATAAGCTGATATTATACCTCAGGGCTACCAGAAATTATCACAGGAATTGGAGGAAATTAAGTACTTATAAACGCTAAATCAAATAAATATGTATTATTCAAACACGGTAGTGTTTTAATATATGGTTACATGTTAGTTTGGGTTTGTATTACTGTACACATAGATTCGAAAAAGTTGTCAAAAAACAAATATAGAACAAATAAATGTTATCAAAGGCAAGATAAGTTACTTTTCTACCTAACTGGATATATATTTTGTGTTTTTATTCAGTGTAACATGTTTATTCAGCTCGAAAAACATGCAGTGTTTACCGATGTATTGGAAAATTCAAAATGGCAGCCGACTCTCTCTCGGAGAGGGTACGTTTGGGAAAAGGTATTATAAATAATAAACTAGACAAAATACTGTTAGAAAACAACCGAATACATGTCAACTTATGTCACGGTAACATATATTGAGCGAATTTCTAACAGCATTTTGTCTAGTTTATTATTTATAATACCTTTTCCCAAACGTACCCTCTTCGAGAGAGAGTCGGCTGCCATTTTGAATTTTCCAATACATCGGTAAACACTGCATGTTTTTCGAGCTGAATAAACATGTTACACTGAATAAAAACACAAAATATATATCCAGTTAGGTAGAAAAGTAACTTATCTTGCCTTTGATAACATTTATTTGTTCTATATTTGTTTTTTGACAACTTTTTCGAATCTATGTGTACAGTAATACAAACCCGTTAGTTTTACTCATTTAGAACTGCTTTAAACAATGACAAATTTTTAAGGAAATTTTCAAAAAATCCAAGGCATATTATTGAGAAAGGAGTGAAAGAATGAAGGAATGAACGATTTGAGGGCAATTTTACCCCTATAATGCCCCCCCCCCAGGGAAGCAACCGGAGTTATCCCGGAAAATCCGTTCTGGCAAAAATTTACTTTCACCATGACTAATGTTTGTGCAAAATTTCAAAAATATTTCAAGGCATGGTTATTGAGAAAAGTGCGAGCGGACGAACGAGAGTGAATTACTAGGTTCAATCCTTCCTTTGTCGGGGGAACAAAAACTCTTTGTAATGTTTCTTGAAGATAAGTTTGTGAACACCAATTCTCAAAGAGAAAACGCGTAAATTATGACAAATAATCTAAAACTTGGCTTGATTTCAAGAGAGCGCCATGTGTTGATAATGGTAATGTGGGAATGTCGCTATCATATGCCAAAGCATTTCTGACATCAACAGTTAAACTCTTTAAGTAAACACAAAATGTTGAATGGGCAAATACAGGTGGAGAGAAATAGATAGAGGGGGCATTGACAGCATTGGTACTACAGGAATCATTATTAGTTTGGTTATTGTCTTTTGTTTTACTAATAGCCGACCACTTATCAAGACCTAGAGATGGAGACCATTCGAAGATAAGGGTTTAAGAGGCTGCCAGTTGGACGTTGGATGCCACTGCGCATTTATAAAAGTTTTATAAAACCTACATTTATTAAGCTTTTATAAAACCTACATTTATTAAAGTTTTATAAAACCTACATTTATTAAAGTTTTCTAAAACCTACATTTATTAAAGTTTTATAAAACCTACATTTATAAAAGTTTTATAAAACCTACATTTATTAAAGTTTTAAAAAACCTACATTTATTAAAGTTTTATAAAACCTACATTTATTAAAGTTTTATAAAACCTACATTTATTAAAGTTTTATAAAACCTACATTTATTAAAGTTTTATAAAACCTACATTTATTAAAGTTTTATAAAACCTACATTTATTAAAGTTTTATAAAACCTACATTTATCAAAGCTTTATAAAACCTACATTTATTAAAGTTTTATAAAACCTTCATTTATTAAAGTTTTATAAAACCTACATTTATTAAAGTTTTATAAAACTTACATTTATTAAAGTTTTCTAAAACCTACATTTATTAAAGTTTTATAAAACCTACATCTATTAAAGTTTTATAAAACCTACATTTATTAAGCTTTTATAAAGCCTACATTTATTAAAGTTTTATAAAACCTACATTTATTAAAGTTTTAAAAAACCTACATTTATTAAAGTTTTATAAAACCTACATTTATTAAAGTTTTATAAAACCTACATCTATTAAAGTTTTATAAAACCTACATTTATTAAGCTTTTATAAAGCCTACATTTATTAAAGTTTTATAAAACCTACATTTATTAAAGTTTTATAAAACCTACATTTATTAAAGTTTTATAAAACTTACATTTATTAAAGTTTTATAAAACTTACATTTATTAAAGTTTTATAAAACCTACATTTATTAAAGTTTTATAAAACCTTCATTTATTAAAGTTTTATAAAACCTACATTTATTAAAGTTTTAAAAAACCTACATTTATTAAAGTTTTATAAAACCTACATTTATTAAAGTTTTATAAAACCTACATCTATTAAAGTTTTATAAAACCTACATTTATTAAGCTTTTATAAAGCCTACATTTATTAAAGTTTTATAAAACCTACATTTATTAAAGTTTTAAAAAACCTACATTTATTAAAGTTTTATAAAACCTACATTTATTAAAGTTTTATAAAACCTACATCTATTAAAGTTTTATAAAACCTACATTTATTAAGCTTTTATAAAGCCTACATTTATTAAAGTTTTATAAAACCTACATTTATTAAAGTTTTATAAAACCTACATTTATTAAAGTTTTATAAAACCTACATTTATTAAAGTTTTATAAAACCTACATTTATTAAAGTTTTATAAAACCTACATTTATTAAGCTTTTATAAAACCTACATTTATTAAAGTTTTATAAAACCTACATTTATTAAAGTTTTATAAAACCTACATTTATTAAAGTTTTATAAAACCTAGATTTATTAAAGTTTTACAAAATCTACATTAATTCAAATTTTATAAAATCTACATTAAGTCCTGTTTTATTAAATAAATATGATTCACTATAATTATAACTGACATTAATAACACATTTCATAAGTTTACTTACTTAAAAAAAATGAGATTTTATTTCCCATTCAATAATAATGAAACACTATATAGGAATTTTGAGAAAACGGACGTGAATTGGATTTGGTTTGTTTTGGTTTGGTTTATTTGACCGTACATCAACACTTTGGTTGTTGATTTAAGGCCAAATTCAGCCATTTTGGAAAAAAGGTTGATACTTTTAGTTCTTTATATCTTCAAA
The DNA here is from genome assembly GCF_053919585.1 of Euprymna scolopes. Taxonomy (NCBI): domain Eukaryota; kingdom Metazoa; phylum Mollusca; class Cephalopoda; order Sepiida; family Sepiolidae; genus Euprymna; species Euprymna scolopes. Next base: position 107,323,507 of record NC_136496.1, on the reverse strand, counting down.
TTCATGGTGTTTTGTCTGGTTGTTTTGGAGAGAAGAATTGTTTTTTTTTGTTGTTTATGTTTTTTGCAGAACATGATTAAGTTCTGTAAAGTGAAAAGGAAAAACATTAAAATCAATGGTTGGTGCATTTTGGGTCAGGAATCCGGTATAGTTAATGGTTGAGTGTAAATATTGTAAAAATGATCATCAAATTATCTCAAAAGTAGCGAAACCAACGGAAATTCCACGGATTGAGAAATGTATTTAGCCAAGATGAGAATGTAGCATTTGTTCCTTAGATGCCGCGCTTCAATTTCTTGTTTTCTGCCAGTGGAGGATAAATCCTTCACGACTGAGACCATTTATATTTTTGTTCCTTTTCTCCATGTTAAAAAACGACCCTGGTGTCTTACTCTGTCCTGTGGGGAGGGATTGTAAATAGGAACTCTCATCATCAATCATCATCGAATGAAAATTTATGAGCTTGAACTATTTTCTTATCAGCGCTATATTGAAGATATCATAAAAACATAAAGAAAGCAAATTTGCTCATTTCTTTATGTCTTCTGATGAGAAGCATAGCAAGAATAGCATTCTTTGAAACTCCGCGGAATAAGGACTTTGTAAATTGTTTTTGGAGTATTCGGTCGAACAATAAATCTGATTGTAAATTTCAACTTACAATTTTAATTTCTTTTCTCTTATAATAAGCTCTACTCTCTATTTTTTTGTATTGAGTTCTTTTTTTATTTAGTTGAGATACAAATATCTATGTACAAATACTAGTATTTATATTAGATTGAAGTTTACCATTGCTTATAGCAGGTAAACACTGTATCTCGTTTGATTTCATTATATATATATATATATATATATATATATACAGTCCTGGTCAAAATCATAAGACCACTTAAGAAAGTAAGTGTTTACGCATATTATCGAATTTTTAATCAAACAAATGGTTGAAACCATTGCCAAAAGGGAAAATATGATGGAAAAAAAAATGAAATCTGCTTCATTCGAAACCTTAACCCTGGACTCTTTTTGTGCCCATATTGATCTGGATTTCTTAAACTATTTGTGATGATCGTTTTGCTACGATTCACTTCGTTTGCAATGGATCGATGGGAGAGTCCATCCCTATTAAGCTCAAAGATCCTTCCTTTCTCAAACTCTGATAATGGTTTCCCTTTGCCATTTATAATTTAGTAAGATGTTTTTTTTATCCACTAACAAGTTGCTTTTAGTAACATAGAAAGCTTTTCGTATTCATTTTTTCAAAACTAGCCGATTTTATTAAAGTGGTCTTATCATTTTGACCAGGTGAAAATGTTTTTTTTTAAAAAATAATTATTAGATCAGGGTTAAGGTTTCGAATGAAGCAGATTTCATTTTTTTCCATCATATTTTCCCTTTTGGAAATGGTTTCAACCATTTGTTTGTTTAAAAATTCGATAATATGCATAAACACTTACTTTCTTAAGTGGTCTTATGATTTTGACCAGGACTGTATATATATATATATTTGTTATACCGGCCTTCCTCGAACAGAGGAATTTACACCGATTAGCATTATAAATAGCGCTAGTAATTCCAACACCGGTGAGAGAGATGCGACTGCACTTCAACTGCTAGCCGAGTGCCCAGCAGATATACACGCTTTCCTATCTTTGTACATTATTGTTAATACACTTGTTCCTTAACCGAACCTCGACTTGATTGTTCTTATTTTCACTGTTGTTCCACGACACAACAATATTCTTATTCTTATACAGCGTGACAAAAAAAAAAACAAAAAAACAAAGGCTAAATGGAGGGCATCTAGAACATAGAACCCTAGTGTTTTTATGTGAAAGTTTAATTTCATTCGGGCTAAACACTAAGAAACGAGGCCTAATTAGAGTTTGGTCCCGTTTTTTGGGGGTCACCGTGTATATATATATATATATATATATATATATATATATATATATATATATATATATATATATGCTTAGATCTAATTAATGTTCGGAAAAAACAATTTTCATTATTTCAGGTGTTTTGAAAGGTCTCCAACCGGATTATATGCACTGTCACGCTGGACTTCATTTTGGACTCCATTCTCTCTAAAGAACTATTTTCGTATTTCAGATAAACTTGATAGAATTTTCATGCAAGCTGAAATATTATGCGCGGTTTGTTTGTTTTTTTTTTTCACTTCTTTTTTTTGGCAATTTATAACTACAATAAATTGTGGGTTCACTTAATGCCATAACTAGCAAATTCTAGCATTGCTACAAATATAATTTGCTGATTTCTTTATGTCTTCTGATGAGAAGTATAACAAGAATAGCATTCTTTGAAACTCCGTGGAATAAGAACTTTGTAAATTGGTTTTTAGAGTATTCAGTCGAACAATAAATTTTGATTCTAAAGTTGAACTTACAGTTTTTTTTTTATTTCTCTTATATATATATATATATATATATATATATATATATATATATATATATATATTTAGCTTAGTTGTAAGATTGAGTTCTGTTTTAATTTGCCGTAATTCATTCTGTTTTAATTTGCCGTAATTTGTGTATTGGCCAATGTTTACACATCAACGTAAAAATCAAAATGCTTAAGTTTATTTGCGTGCATGTCGTCTGCGCATACACTATCCTGGATAAATAAAAAAACAATAATTATATTTTGGACTAATCTTAATTTATTGAAAATATTTCTGGGAACCACCTAGATCCTTTAAAAGGGCCATATTTTTCTTCAATAAACCGAGTCTATAGATCAGTGTCGCTGGGCGTCCCTCTGTTGGCACTCCCTTCTACAACATCTGTCCACTCACACACACAACTCATCGACTCATTATCGTCCGTCAATCCGTATAAGCTTTACTCATTGAAATATTTCTAATCTTTCTGACTGAACTAAATAAAACTTCTACCCGTCTGTAGAATACAATACCATGAGACTTCCTCCCAGCTTACTATTACATAGTTTTCAAGTCTACGTAAACACATTCTTGTTGAGCTGTCCTCTTAAATAATCAAATTTTGCCCAATTTCCACCACCATTATCAATCATCATGATGTTTTCTTACATAAAACATTCATTAACTCTTATCCTTGAGTGGCCTTTAAGCCTTAATAGCTTGCGACTCTTTAGTAAAAAATATATGTAGTGATTCAAGCATACTATGCCATTCTCTTATGAAATTAAATGTTTCTTTACGGAAAATAACAGAAAACGAAACCAAGAATAAAAACATGAAACTAATTAAACCTGATAAGCAAAAAAAAATACAAAAAAAAAAATCATTTTGGAGGACAAAAGTCGAAAGTTGCAGAATTCTTCAGGAAGAAGATTCTAGTTTTCCTAAAGAAGACTAGTATGGATATAAAACATTAAAAAAGCAACAAGTTTTTTTCTAATTACGTTCGAGATGCAAACAAACAAATAAAACTAGGACTTCGTTTAAGTTGACATCATCGAATCAAAATTTATGAGCTGCGAGCTTGAACTGTTTTCTTATCAGCACTATTAAGACAAAGAACAAAAAAATAAATGAGATAATTAAAAAAATGTTCTTGGTTCTAAATTTTGGTGTCTTCTCTCGATGCTTTATTATGACAATCAAAAATCGATAGTTTTTTTATTTTTTCATCATCAGCAGCAGCAGCATCAGAGAGGTGACAGTGACTCAGTGGTTAATGACACGGGCCGACAACCTGTGTGTGCAAAGTTCGAATCCAATTCGTTTCACAGAAACACTTTCACTTATCATACGGTATCACTGGTAGAATACTTAACATAATTAAATCCTTCTTAGATAAGAGAAAAATCCAGGTAGTCCTCGACGGTCGCACATCTAAACAATATGATATAAATGCGGGAGTGCCCCAGGGTTCTATCCTTGGACCTCTATTGTTCCTGATATTCATAAATGACCTCCCCGACAACATTGCCTCTGAGATGGGTATATATGCTGATGACACTACACTCTATGGCAGACACGACAGGAAGACGAATGAACACATTTCTAAAGAAATGGCAGAAACACTAGAGGAAGACCTCCAATCTGTAGTGGAATGGGGACAAAAGTGGTTGGTCGCGTTCAATGCTGCCAAGACTAAACTAGTTTCATTCAATAATTACAAGAAACCCTCTCTACCACCCATAGCAATGGCCAACGACTCTTTATCTGAGAGTCCATCTTTCAAACTCCTTGGCCTAACGTTCACAGGAAACATGGAACAATTACATTGAAGGCATTGCCAGGGCCGCTGCAAGAAAGGTAGGCTCTCTCTACCGTGCTAGAAAACTACTAACACCCGAAAGTATCCTGTACCTCTATAAGGCCACCATTCGCCCATGTATGGAGTATTGCTGCCACATCTGGGCTGGTGCATCTGCTACTAGTCTCTCGCTCCTTGACAAGGTTCAAAAGAGAGTCGCAAACCTGATAGGCCCTGAACTGGCATCTAAGCTTCAGCCTCTGTCCCATCGACGAAATGTTGCATCCCTCTGCCTTTTCTACAAGTATTTTAGTGGTGAATGCTCTGACGAACTGCAATCACTTGTGCCCCCATGACGCGAGCACCCTCGACAAACCCGACAGGCTACTAGATCCCACCCCCACACTGTAGAGATCCCTAGATGTAAAAGATCTTCCCCAGAACCCTAGATGTAAAAGTTTCTTCCCCAGAACCGCAAGAATCTGGAATTCCATTCCAGGTCCCTGCTTCCCCAACAGTACTTACGTGCAGAAGTTCAAGTGTAACGTGAACCGACACCTTGCTGCCCAAATCCCTACATAGTACCCCAGTAGTTGTTGCCCCTGATAGTAGCCCCCTACACCAAAGTGGCAATTTGCCTTGTTTGGGGTGAAAATGTAATAAAAAAAAAAATGTTGGCAACTTTCACGTTATCCCTCCCATAAGTACCTGATATCCTTACAGAAAGAATTTTTAATAGAAAAATATAGGTGAAACGAATGCCAACGAAATCACCGTGAATGATTCTCAAGAACAACATCAACATCATCATCAACAACCTTACAACAACAACCTTAACAACAACAACAACCTTAACAACAATATCAACAGCATCATCAACAGCATCAACAGCAACAACAACATCAACAACAGCAACGACAACAACAACAACATCATCAACAACAACAACAGCAACAACAACATTAACAACAACATCAACAACATCATCAACACCAACAACGACATCAACAACACCAACAACATCATCAACAACAGCAACAACAACAACAACATTAACAACAACATCAACAACATCAACAACACCAACAACGACATCAACAACAACATTAACAGCATTAACAACATCAACAACACCACCAACAATATCAACAACAACATCATCAACACCAACAACGACATCAACAACACCAACAACATCATCCACAACAGCAACATCAACATCAACACCAACAACAACATCAACAACACCAACAACAACATCAACAACACCAACAACGACATCAACAACAACATTAACAGCATTAACACTATCAACAACACCACCAACAATAACAACAACATCATCAACACCAACATTAACAACATTAACAACAACATCAACAACAATAGCCTATGTTTCAACGTAAGGTAAGGGGCGATGGCAACATGGTAATGTCCAACCTGGCTAACATATTTCTAGTGAAAATCTAAAAGACAGCATCAGGATCCGTCATTCTCTGATCGCCTTTGCATATAGCAAACATAGATGTGTCAGGTCTGGAACCATAAATCAAGAGGATGAAAGTGCCAATGTTAATTTTGCATCATTTCTTTGTACGTTCTGAACCAAACTTTCTTTGATTCGGCCTTACTGATTTCGATGTCTACTGTAAAAACAAATAGCTCCACAATACTAAACTTTTGCATTTTTAACTTTAATTAAAGCCATTATATGAAAAAAATAATTTTATAAAATCAAACATAGGTTCTCTACAGTGCAATGCTGACTACAATATATTGTAAACTAAGTCATTGTGCGGAGGCATGTCACCTTGCTCCTGGTGCATTGTATTGGGTCCCCGACTAGAGCAGGCAATTAATCAATTTGATTGAAAAATGGGCAATTTCACCAATTTTGATGAGAATAAAAACATTGGAAGTATGGAACATTCGTTGTTCTAAATTCGATCCCGGACAACACTGGGTCTCCCTGCTGGTTTACATATATATGTATACCGCATAATCATATTAACACACTCGGTGAATCACCAAAGTTAAGGAGGGAATAGCCTGGCCAGTACTAGATGAGTGGCCGTATACAAATACTATGCTCTGTATGCATTGTGTCGGGATGTACTCATTTAGTATTCATTCCGAAAGGATGAAACACTAGTGTCTGTAGATATTTAATTATTATAGTAAATATATATATATATATATATATATATATATATATATATATTATATAAATAATTTGCTCTCTTTAATTGAGGCCCATCACCCTTGTTGAAATTCAATTATTCTTAATTTTATATATATATATATATATATATATATATATATATATATATATATATATATATATTCCAAGTAGAAAGATATAAGAATAATTGAATTTTAACAAGGATAGTTGATAGTGCTCAATCAAAGAGAGCAAATTATATTTGTTTTATTATTCTTTATGCAAATAAAGTCATATCTTGCTACGATGTGAAGACCGTTTCACTCATATTTGATCTCATCAGGCAAGAAAAATTAAAATACAAAAATTAAAAAAGTTCAAGGCCATTTTCAAATTTTGAGGAGCGAAAATATCCCATGATTGGCGTGAAGCAAAGCTAAAGTTTTTTTTACAAAAATCAAATTTCCGTTAAAGATTGGGGGTTAGAAGGATAGATTTAGGGAAAAGTTAGAGATAGTGATAAGAAAGGAGGGGTAATATAAAGATCTAGAGGGAGGTATGAATACACTAAGAGGAAGAAAAGGAGAAGGGAGGGGTGAAAACAGTTGGAATGTAACTAACGAAGATGTCAGACCATGATATTAACAATATCATAATTCAAGTCATCTAAAAGGGTTTCAACTATAGAATATATATATATATATATATATATATATATATATATATATATATATATGTCATGTCAGGTCATGTCATATGCTACTGGTACCATGTAACCCAGTACTACCTGCCTCATGGTCGGGTCACCGGCGACTAAACTAGTTCCCCCACCAGACTTATTTGGTGAGGAGGGTTGATAGTCTCCCTGAAGGATTAAAAATAAGACCTTCCAAAGGGGAATGAACACTTTTGTGGGGTCAACGGCCAACTAGCACCGTGTGTGTTTGTTTGTGTGTATGTATGTGTGTCTTGGGGTGGAGAGGGCTCCCGTAAGCCGTGGTGAAGGCAACCTTTCTAGGAGAAGCAAATCTCTGATTTAAAACCATGCAGCAGAAGACCAGTACCCGCATTAAGCTGGTCTGCAGTTTAACTTGTTGCTGGCTATCTTGCTCTTGCTTTTTGCTGGATCTCAACATTTTGAACTGAGAGAGAGACTTAGCTGTCGTACAAAGCTAAGACTCTGTAACATCATCTGTGTATAGATACTCCCTCAGGCATTTGTCTATAAAAATGGTACTGTGGCAATGGAAAAGTTGTGACGCGTGGAGGCTTGAAATGCTGGAAGCATGTAATAATTGATCTCAATGACCGTCTTCAGTGTCATGCCTGCTTGAGCGTGTGAATTCACCGGAGGACTAAAGAATAAGAAGTCATTTTTGGGGTCATGGAGTGTCTGAGGGAGTGGCACTCGTTTGACAAGACGTTGTAATCATCATCATATATATATATATATATAAGAGCAAATAGTTAATAAAACATGTTAAAAATACTTTGAAAAAGAGTTAAAAACATATTTAATCTGAAAAGGAAACACTAGATAAGTGGATAGTCCTTAATCCGCGGAGTTTCAAAGAAATACTTTCCTTCTTATCAGAGGGTAGGAATTAGCAAAATGCGGGATCGGATTTTGCATACGAAAGTATTTGATGAAACAGCAAGTAAGTCAAATATCTTAGTTGATAACAAAAAGTGAAGCAGAGGGAATATGGTGAAGAAAAAGGTGATATCATGTGAATGGATAGTCTGGTGAAAGGTAAATTATCCAATGACGATAAAATCCAAAAATATAAACCCAAGAAAGTTTATTAAATTTCCATTCGCACAAGTAAAATCCAAGCAAATCACGCAATTGAAAGATGGTCCAAAATAATCCAAAAGACCGACATCAGTGGAATAATTCACAAATATGTACAAGGAAAATGGGGAAAATTCCAATAATACTAATAAAAGAAAAATAAGATATGCATTTGACACGGCTATATACATATATAGGTTTTGAGAAAAATAGAAAAACCAAATGAAATTATTAAAATAATCAATGTTTCGTCCTTATTTCAGAGGACATCTTCAGGATATTGAAGTAAAAATGCAAGAAAAGAAAAAGTCATAGATCGTACGAAAAAGAGAACAGTTTTTTTTAATCCTACCCATGTCGGGAAGGACAAACATATGTGAGCGTATGGGAAGGTTGGGTTGTTCAATGTCTATATATACACTTTTAAAAATGCGTTAAGTAAATATGTACATTTTTTTTTCTGTAAACTTATTCATTTTGTTGAAATATTTAAGGAAAAACGGTTAGCCTGGATCTGTTTTGATATTTTGTTCTCTGATTATTATTTTCCCTATGCTAGGGGCTAAATGGTAGAAGCCTTTTCTTTACGTAATAGTATTAGTATTTAATATTAGTGCTGATTCTAAAAGTCTTCTTTTAGCTCTATCTATCACGTATTTAATAATTTTCGCATGATCTAAATTAAACGAGTGATCGTATTCTGCACAATGGCAAAAGAGTGCATTTAGGGCGTTACCATTCCTTATATCTCTTCTGTGTTCGTAAAGTCTTAATTTCAATTTTCGCTGTGTTTCACCTATGTACGCTTGTTGACAGTTGTTACATGGGATGGAATATATACCGGCGTCGGATGAGAGGGTTTTGGGAGAGTGCTTGGTAGTTTTTAATGTCTGTTTTATTGTTGAGGAACTTGTTTGTATCAAGTGAAAACCAAGTCTATTAAGAGTGTGTAGATTTTTGTATTTTTGGTGTGGGTGGGAATGAAAAGATATCTGTTTAGTAGTGAGGCATTTGTTTTATTTTTCTGTCTGTTTATATTATAGTGTATTTTCGTAGCTTTTTTCTTTGCATAAGAAATGAAATAGGATGGGTACTGCAGTTTTTTTTTAAACATTCGTAATGTATTGAAATTTATCATTAAGATATTGGGGACTGCATATTTTAAAGGCACGCAAGAAAAAACAAATAATCATGCCCGTCTTTATTTTATCATTGTGGTGCGAGTAGTAGTGAATATAATCGTTTTTGTGTGTGGTCTTTCTATGTACTTTGAAACTTAGATCGGTTTCTGATCTGATGAGGAGTATATATATATATATATATATATATATATATATATATATATGGATGTATGTATATTCTATAGTTGAAACACTTATAAATGGTTTGAGCACTGTAAAAGTGGTGGACGAATGTTCGTTTAAATAGATATTTGGACAGGTTATTTGCGGGCATCACTTCCGTGGTTGAGTGGGGAAAATCCAAATCTCAACACGACGGCCCTAGGTTCACTCCTTCCTTTGGGAGAGGTGTTAGTCTAGCAGCACTGATGAGTTGTGATACTACGAAACAGGACTGCATGCTGATGACCACAAATATATTTTATATATATATATATATATATATATATATATATATATATGTTTTGTTTTGTTTTTTATTTTATTTTTTTCTATAAAGCCAAAAATAATGCGGAGGAAGACCGGAAAAGACGAAGTAAAAATGAAAAAAGAAAAAAACAAAAGGTCTTCCTCCGCATTGTTTTTGGCTTTAAAAATATATATATATATATATATATATATATATATATATATATATTTCTTTAGCAACAATGCTTCAAGCAAACTACTACCTACTCTTATATATATATATATATATATATATATATATATAGTATTATTATTATTATTATTATTATTATTTTATATATCTACATAAGGTTTTATGTAAATATTTTCAGTATTATTTCGACAGTGCTCGATACATAAGTAGAGCCAGGTAATAAGTTTTGAAAATATATTTGGCAATTAAGCTACACAGATTTTTCCGCACTTTATCTCCATGAAAATTCCCCAGACTAATGCACAGAATTAATGTTGCTTCGTGTTTTTGTATATTCACGTCGCACTGGGTTTGCTAGTAAGGCAATCAGATTCTTACTAATTTGTTTTAACGATTATTTTTTCATTTCTTTATCATCAGAGATGACCTAATTTTGATTTGGATGTTTATTTACATTTTATGTTATATTAAAGTATGTATTTGCTTATTTATTAATTATTATTAAAATTATGATTATCATTTTTGGTATTGTTTTTATTGTTATCAGTAGTAGTAGTAGTAGTAGTAGTAGTAGTAGTAGTTCATCACTCCCCCTTCCGCGTTATTCTACGGTATAGTAATTTTCTATATACATATGCTTGCTATTTCAATTCTGCGGTGTAAAACAACAAACAAATATATATTTTTTCAAAACCTGTGGAAATACTTTTTTCCTTATAATAAATGCCAATCCTCGTTTAAGTAGCTCAATGTAATTACAGAGCAATATAGTAAATAAATGACAAAAGACTGTATTCCAAAGTCTATGATGTTGATGATTTTGCACTAAGAACCAGATACTGTTAAGAATTGTAAATGTCAACTGAATTAAACGAATAAATTGTAAGATGGTCAACATCATGAACTTTGGAATATAGTTTTTTGTCATTTATTCACTATATATATATATATATATATATATATATATATATATATATATATATATATATATATATATATAGAGAGAGAGAGAGAGAGAGAGAGAGAGATATGTGTGTGTTTGTATGTGCGTATAAGTGTGGATGGTCCTTCACAAAGCCTTCACCACTATAAACAAATTATCTGTGTGAATTTCGGATAACTTAGCTGAACCTCATCTGTAGGAATTTATAAAGAAAGTCCATTATATATATATATATATATATATATATATATATATATATATATATATATGAGCAAACAGTTAATAAAATATGTTAAAAAACACTTTGAAATGAGTTAAAAACCTATTTAATCTGAAAAGGAAACACTAGAAAAATGGATAGTCCTTAATCCGTGGAGTTTCGAAGAAATACTCTCCTTCTTATCAGAGGGTAGGAATTAGCAAAATGCGGGATCGGATTTTGCATGCAGAAGTATTTGATGAAACAACAAGTAAGTCAAAGATCTTACTTGAAAACAAAATAAGTTAAGCAGAGGGAATATGGTAAAGAAAAAAGTGATTACACATGAATGGATAGTCTGGTGGAAGATAAAAAATCCAGTGACAGTAAAATCCGGTAAAAAAAAAAAAAAAAAAAAAAAAAAAAAATATATATATATATATATATATATATATATATAAAGCTGAATGTCTGTGTGTGTATGTGTGTGTGTGTGTGTGTGTGTGTGTGTGTGTGTGTGTGTGTGTCTGGTCACGAATAGGCTCCTATATGGTTGACTATTTTAAAAAACTGATTACATATAATGATAGAAGATGTATCGAGACACAGGAATGGCTATGTTTGATCTGGCAGAACAGTGGTTCATTAAAATTGTGGGGTCTCCGTTCACGCCTGGTATACAAAGTATGGAAATAGAAAATTTAAAAATTAAAATAAAAACGTTTACAAGTATTTCTAATATAGATGTACATGAGAATACTTTGATAAGTATGTTTTAACTTAAATAGGGATGGTATAATAAAATTGTGGGGTCTGTGTTCGCGCCTGGCCTCCATAGAATGGAAATAGGCACAAACTTTAATAAAGATTTTTCATAACTATCTGTATAAGCATACTTTGATAATTATGTTTCTGTTTGAAGAAATATGGTATAATAAAATTATGGGGTGTTCGTTCGAACCTGACCTCCATAGAATGGAAATATGTCACAAAGTTTAACAAGAGTTTTTAATATAGATCCACAGAATATTGTGATAAGTGTTTCAGTGTGAACAGGTATGGCATAATAAATTAGGGGGTTTATCTATTTTATTTTTACTTTCATCAAATTTTGCTTTGGTTTTGATACTCCCAAATTCAACCCAAATTTACAACCCTTCCTTTTTATAACCTATCATACTTTCATAAATCAGAGTCCATTTTCTGTAGGCTGTTTTTGAACCCAGTTAACGACGAGTACTTTTGCTAGTATATATATATATATATAATATATATATATATATATTATATATATATATAATATATATATATATATATATATATATATATAGAGAGAGAGAGAGAGAGAGAGAGAGAGAGAGAGAGCTTGAAGCATTGTTAGATATGTAATAGACAAGTGTTTAAGGTTAATAGAAAACGAATACAAGTGGCGTTGTTAGAATAAAAATAAACAAATCAATACATTTTTATTTTTATTTATTTATTTTTTGTTGTTCATATTAATATTTGTAAGTAGCTTCCTCATTATCGAAATTTATTTTTCATACAGACAGAAATAGAATCAATTCTGATTTTTTTTTTTTTTTTTATATTTATTTTTGTGCATCATACACCATATTCCGATACTGGTCATACATCATCTGCAAGGAAAAACAAACTATTGTGTTTTAAAAAATCCAATCAACGCCGTATAATTCTATCTCATTATTGGTACTGGCATACTGTACCGAGCACATCGAAGTGGCACACAACCTAGGCAGGTTGCTTTGTGCAAGTATGAAATTCAAAAGTTGTCTCTAGTTGAATGTATATATGCAGAGAGATGACGATACCCTCCTACATACAGCGCCTGGTATTCTCAAATGGTTACCCATGTGGTACTGATTAGGTTCAACGTTACATAACTTCATCGATTTGATAAGAAATGGGGTGTCAATGTGACTATGATGTATCCTGGTATTCAGACTGTTAATTAGAATCTTCGCATTTATCCTCGAATCTCCAATGTTTCTATCCATTGCTTCTACATGACTAGCCTGCATGCCCGGAGTTGCCCGGGTGTTTGTGTTGCATAGGGAGGTTCATATCAGACAAGATGTTTTGTAGCGAATACATATTAGAGACACATTTAACGGGGGACTCAGAACAAATGATAATAACATTTATATCTGTTTACATCATGATGACTGTGATGATAACTCTTTTATCATTTTTTAAAGGAAGTACCACTTATCAAGGCCCGAGGACCACTCGAGGATAAGGGTTAATCGGTATACATTAGTCGATGTGATTTTAGCATAGTAAACATAAGTAATGGGAATTTTGTAAATTGGATTACTTAGGGAGACGGTTCATCAAGAACTTGTTTACATTGGACTTGAAGACAATCAGATTGTAGTCAGCTGGAAAGCAGGCAATTGGAAGAGAGTTCCACAGGCGTGCAGTTCTAAGAAAGAAACTTTGTTCGTGGATTCTACATTTAGGTCTAGGCATAGATAAAGAGTGTGGGAAATTATTGATAGTGGTTTTGGCTAGACGAGTGTTTTTCATGAAAGTTTGGCAAGGGAGGAGGGCATGGATTGAAGCTCAGATGAGCACTTACCATAAAAATAACGATAAAGCAGACACAGGCTCGCAACGTCTCTTCTATTGGAAAGAGGCTGCAGGAAAGAGAAAAGGGCATCCCTCACTAAACTACGAATTCTTAAGATAGAAAAGGGGAGAGACATTATTGATGATGATGGCAGGGACACATTACTTGAAGGTACTTTGAGGAGGTGCCATACAAATTTCATTTAAGATTATGATAAACAAAACGCATTTACTTTTCAATTTACCTCGTCTCAATATATTGAGAATCTCCTTTGTTTATGACGTCAGAGGTGTTGGTCATCCAATGTGACTTTATCACGTTTCAATTCACCCGTGTTCTTGCACATGTATTTACACCCCTCTGATAAACAAAAGAAATCCGTAAATTAAATTGTATCATTTAACCTATTTTTAATTTATAAACTCACATTGTCCATTCTTTTAACTGACATATTTAATATCCAGTTATGTCTAAAAGAATGGACAATGGCTCTATCTCTGACATAAATAATATTTAGTTATTTCTAAAAGAATTACCAATCGACTGCATTCCTAGGATTTCAATTTATCCATTATCTTTTAACACTTGCCTACAGGGTTCGATTCTAGCCTTTTCTTAATATCATTTTCACTTATCTAGTCTGTCTTCTTACTTACATTAGAAGGGGACAGCCCTTCTTATGTAACATTTGGAGGTGGGTTTTGAACCCCCCAAAAAAAGTGGTAGTAGGTAGGCAGGCTCGAACCTGTGATGCAAAAGCGAAAAAGAAAATGAAAGAAAACCTGGCATCTTACCGCGACACCATGACGCGACCGGAAGTGTAAAGCATTCCAATTTAGTGCAATGTTAATAAAAAAAAATGACTTGCAGAAATGGCGTTGCTTTTAAACTTCCAACGAAGGTTGTTTTTAATGCGTGGGAAAGTCTCATATGAAGGGCCGACCCCACATCGACCAAATCTAATTACTTTAAGTGAAGCATCAGAATGGTCCAAAGGCCGAGAACGCCAGGCGGTTGCCTTTATTTATTTGCATCCCCATGAAAGCAAATTAGACACAAGTTCGTTTTTTAATGTGGGGAGGGGAAAACCAGCTCCCCCAAGGGGGGTTCTCTGGCAGGGTCAAAATATTTTGGTATTAAAGGTTCCCTCACATTGACAAAACACTGATTGCAACACTTGTCTGATATAAGGGGTTGACTCCAGATATTACTTTGATTGCCTTTGCGTCACTTTATTTATACGAAAAAGACAAACAAATACTCGAAACGATGGGACAAAGGGATGTTTTTTTAAAACTCGATCAAAAAAAAAGATAAAGACGATGTCCATTTGCAAATCTGAGATATTATAATCTAGGAAATATAACAAAACTTCTCCCGGAATGTAAACAACACAAGAACCCCGATGCAAGAAGCCTTTCGCAGACATACACAAACGATCGGGCCCATTCTGCCTTTTATGTATTAAACTAGCGGGGATGGGGAGGGGGGGTACCCGGTACCCGGTGTTGCCCGGGTGTTTGGAGGTATGTGTGTTAAAAAAAAAACGTTTTAGTAGGAAGGTGAGATTGAACCCCGAAGCCTTGATGGAGAGGAACAGATAAGGACGTTATGTGAAGGTTTATAAAGTAAAATAAACAGGTGTGAGGAAGTGGCATGATATCTGACCTAGTTTTGCGTTGCAAGCCAGATCATTCACTTTTCAAGACGCGGCAAGCTCGTAAAAGTCGAGAAAATTAAATACACACACGACCCCCATTGTTAAGTTGTAGTTATTATGATTTAGACGTGAAGTAAAAAAGTTTTAAGAATGAGCAAGTTGACTGAGAATCACGGCGAACCCGGCATTGCCCAGGTGTTTGTGTGTGTGGGGGGGAGGGGCGGTAAAATGAAATAAAAAGTTTTGGTAGGTAAGTATGAAAGATCGAACCCGAACCCTTGAGGTGAAGTTGGAAATGAAAGTGTGAAAAAAAAAAAAAAAACGTGCGACGTTAACCACTGGGCCACCACGAAATAGTAACAGAAACATGTTTGAATTTATTTAAGTATTAAAGAATTAGCAGGTGCCCGTACTTAATGACATAATGAGGTCAACTTTGATTGCAGGGCAGTATTTTATTTACTGCGGGGACAGCTTTTTATTTTTTTTGTTTCCCCAAGATGTTGGAGGGGCGTGGGACCAGCTCCCCATAAGAAGGGTATTGTCCAAATTGAATAGCAAGCGATACAAGGTATATAAGAGAAAAGAAGTGATACAGCACATTGTAAGAGAGGTTGAGAGTAATAGACAGAAACGTACTAAGAGAGAAAATTATGAATTATGACCAATTAAAACAAAAGGATTCTTTCAGACATAACTCAATCTCAAAACTAAGGGATATTTTAGCATATATTTCGTAAGATTAAAATATGTAGGAAAAATGCCTTAGGGAAACACGAGTTAATTCATTCAGTTTTAGTATAATAATGACGAATCCCTGTCCCATTTGAGGATTATTGATAAGATGCACAAACGTTATTTGTTTGACTCCAACCCTTTCTTCTTCTCTGCACAGACGTGATATTGCTAGCCTCAGTCTTTTTTTTTTATAAGTACTATTATGGCGTCTGTTCTTCAGAATTGACTGATCTATTCCCTGCTTCTTTTGTTCCAGTTCGTTTGTCTCCATCAATTTGCTGCTTTGTTACCTCATTGTAACACAGCTTCATATGCCAGTAGCTTCCTTCAAAGAATTGCGGTCTTGTAAAACCGTTGTGTAACTTTCTGTTTCTCTCTTATCTATAGTCAGATTCCGGGCTGCCAAAACAACTCTTATACGGACAGCTAAAAGAAGGAAAGCGTAGTCGTGAAGGTCAAAAACAAACTTGAAAAGGTGTGGCATCAATACTGGCACATGGAAGACCCAGGCCAAAGACAGGCAAACCTGAAGGCAGACCGTTGCTAGAAGGCATGGGTGCCTTAGAGGCCAACCGACCTCAAGACGAAAAGAAAAAGGATGAGGTAGAAGGAAGAACGCCTACAAGCCAATCCTTAAAATGGAAATGCAACTATCTACCTTCACTGCGAAAGGCAGTTCAACGCTAGAATCGACTTTATCGGCCACCACCAAAACCCAGAACACAACCACCATCATCATTGCTGAGTAATCGCCAAGGGAGAGATAGTCTTGGTCTTTTCAATACCAAGGCCAAGAGACATCTTCTATCTTTGCAATCATCACCTTTCGTTCTTGTTAGCTCTTTGCATTAAGTGACTCCATGCCTTGTCTGGAGCAATTTTCTTAAAAAAAAAAAAGAAAAAGAATGAATAAATGCTAAAAATGTCACCAGAATAGTAAAAGTCCCTGATAAAAAAAGAATACTCTCATAATTTAGGGGAGGGTAGTTCCATGTCATAGATTGTATCCATTTACTCAGTGGGAAAGAATGCTTTGTTTACAAACGTTGATATGTCTTGCAAGAGAATGGCTGTAAAGTCTCATGCAACTCATCTTTTTAAACCGATTTGTCCAAATAATCAGTCTCCCAGCTTTTACTGCTTTTTATATATCGCAAAAGACGCAATCGTAAGGCAGTCAAGTCTAATATACTTATCGAATTGCTTGTTCGCTTTATTTATTTAGCCGGCTATCTACAATCTGCAGAGATGAAATCTTCAAGACTAGGTCAGTAAAGATGGCGCTTGCCTCAAGGAAACAATCACAGAAAAAAAAAGGCTATTTTTTTTTTATAATTTCTAACATGGGAAGAGAAACAATTCTAAAAGGAAGCAAACGTTAAGGTACCAGTGGTATTTCCGGGAATCATAGAGAGAAATGATCTGAGAATGACAGGATAGATGTGAAATGCAAGGCCTAAAGACGATTCCAATATTTTTGGTGACCTCAGAGGAAACTTAATTATGGACAATATGGAAAAATGTGTGCAGAACAGAAGACTTTGTTGGTATGGTCATGTTGAAAGAATAGATGAGAGTTCTTGGATTAGTAGATGCAGAACAGTTGAGGTAGCAGGCTCAGTTCACAGGGAAAGCATATGAAAATTAAAACAAAAATGGGATAACGTGATAAGGATGGACTTGAGAGAAAGAGAGATAAATAAAAACCTGGCAAGGGATAGCTTGGTTTGAAAGTCAATTTATAAAAACATCCAATACATGACTGCATGTATAAACGGACGCTAAACTAATGATGATCATGATGATGATGATGCTGATGAATATATGTATGTATGTATGTATGTATGTATGTATGTATGTATGTATGTATATACTAGTGCTGAGACGATTAATCGAAATCAGAATCGGGAAATGGAAAAATCAGAACTTTTGGGGGTATTGGGAAAAATTGTTGCATATTTTCCGATGCCAAGAACGATTCTTTTAATTATCTATAAATCATCCTCCACGAGTGTATTTTTACTTTTGAGGAAATATATGCACATTTAACATGTGTTTTATGTTAATTGAGAAAAATAGCAACTTTATAGTTAAATATTTAGAGATTTATAAAGTATCAGAATCAGAATCGGGAATTTTATTGGAATCGGGAAAAATATTAGAATCGTTCCATCACTAGTAGGTATGTAACATTCTCAGATTATTGTATTTGTGTTGGGGTAGGTAAAATTATTTTGGAGGCCAGAAAAGATGTATATGTTGTGTTGGGGGGTCATTTTTATGAGAAGGTTAATTTATGCATTGACAGGTCATTTAGAGGGCAAGATTATTATTTGTGTTTTAAAGTCGGCATTGAGAGTTGAATATTAACTTTAGCGGTGAGAAGAGGCATTTGCAATCATTACATTCAACGTTTTCTTTGTCCTTCGTACGAGGATTCCCTCCCAATTCAACATTTTGTTTCATCTCCAGAAAAAAAAGAAAAAACTTACAATGTTCGATAATCGTACAAGAAACGCATTTATATTCTCTTTGAAAATTGTTTGATTTTTCTTATTACTCGTTTCCTTTACACGAAATTCGAGGTTTAGTTCCTTTCCATTGTGTGAATGGCATCCAATGAACTTGACTTTATTCCTTCTCTTCAATTTTATTCCATCTCCAATAACTTTTCCACTGCTTTTTTTATTTTAACACTTTTTTTTCGTCCCAAACAAGGAATATTGCCACTTGGAATATAAGGAGTTACTATTTAAGCATCATGTCTAACAGGGGACTCTACGGAGTTGAGCAGCAAGATGTTTGTTTACATTATATTTAAACTTCTGGAGCTTAGTACTATTAGGGAAGCAAGAAAAAAGGAGGGAGTTCCAAAGTCTAGCAGCTCAAGAGAAGAAACTTTTAGAGCAGAAAGCTTTCTGTCACCCAAGGACCTTAATAGTGAAGGGGTGGGAATTTTATGCTTTTGGGGTTAGTTTAGGCTACGTACATTAACGAGGCGCAAGTGCTATGATTTCATTATCACTAAGATGCAACATTGCAGCGATCGGATTGAGCATGGAGCTTGATCAACAGTGCAGGACCTACTAGATTTGAAACTTTTTTGGCTCCTGTCCAAGAGTAAGAGACATGCACTATCGCAAATGTGGCAACAATACTGCATGATTGGACGAATTATAGCTTTGTAAAGACATACAATCAATGCTCTTTGATATGAGTAATTTTCTTGTACGGTATAGAGATCCCACGTTCTTTGCAGCAGCCTTGACAACATCCCTTATGTATTTGTTCCAACTTATATAGCCTGTTGCCAGATTAGTGAGCCTAAAATAGCGGCTTAAACCGAGGAATTGGAAAAATGAGTTCTTAGATAAAGTGTTATTTGTCATAGCAAACGTTGGTTAAAAAGGTTTTTTTTGTAGTTGTTGAAGGAAAGAAGCTTAGTCTTAGTAGCATTAAGTGTTACCATCCATTTAAGTCAACATTCCACTACAGACTGAAGGTCATTTTCCAGGGTTTTTTGCCATTACTTTAACTATGTGTACATTCGTTTCTCTCTCATGTCTATAATAGAGGATGGTGTCATCAGAAAGTATATATTCATCTCAGACACAAATTTATCAAAAGAATAGTTTTAAGGTTGCTAAAATTCCTACTAGAACTGTCTACAAGGACCCGTGGTGTAATGGATAAAGTGATGAGTAACAATCAGACAGTCTTCTGGAGGTTGAAGGTTTAATCTTTAGATAACTAAGAATATAATTACGAATTATTTAACACTTTTACTTGGTCATGGCTGACGAAATAAGAACAAACTACTCTCATGGGTTAAATAAACGGTTCTATACGAAATTCTGTACAGATTCACGAACTCGACATCTAGATAAAAGTCAGATGTTAAAACAGCCGAAACGTCATGAAAAAGAACAAGGTTAGAACAGTAGTACAAATAATAAAAATTTATCAATCCTCATCAAAAAATTCAGAAACATGAGAGGGTTTCTATTTCGCATTGGCAGTTCGAAGCAGTGTTCTATACAAACTAGTGATGGGACGATTCCAATATTATTCCTGAGTTCGATACAATTACTGCTTCCATATTAAATTCCCGATTCTGATGCAATTACCGATTCCGATCCTGATTCTTTATACATCTCTAAATATTTAACTATAAAGTTGTTATTGTTCATGATTACCGTCACTGGCGTGTCAGAAAATGCTGTAAAAGAACGACAAACACTTACCTGGGTTCCTTCCGAAAATATCAAGCCTAAAATAGCGGCTTAAACTGATAGCATAAGGTTTCCACAATTTTTGATTGAACTCGGGTAATGAGTTCACGATTTAACAAATTGAAATTCAAATGAAAATTCTTCTGGCTGTCTTGGTTATATACCACTCAAATGCAGCTAACAAGAAAAGCAAATTACATTGGTGGGCTTAAAATGCGCCATAAAGAATTTAAAACAACATGAAAGCGTTGTAATCGTATCGGTGTCCGGTCATCACCTCCTGTAAATCAAATGGCGAGCTGCTTCGAATTCATTGTTGACTGTCCAACATTTCAGAGACAACTAACTAAATACAAGAAAAACAAAATAACGGTTGAATCTCCTGCCATAAAGACCTTCAAACATTGAAAAGTGGTGGTAAGGATGGTTAGAATTGTGAAAGAAGGAGGAGGAGGAGGAGGAAAAAGTGTGAGTCACTCAGCACGGTACAATTTCTGACAGGATACAAGAATGAAATTTCAAAAGCTTTAAGTTTGAGAAACTTTCAGAGTGTTTAAAAAAAAACTTTCAGTGGTGTTGGATAAAGGAATTTGGAGCTCGTGCACACACACACACACACACACACAAACACACACACACACACACACACACACACACGAATTCCAAATTAGCAGGGAACAAAGAAAAACCATGTCGGGCTTTGTACACACACATTGACCTCTGATGGAACAAAAACAAAAATTGTCAATAACAGCAAGAGGTCCGACGAAATATCAAAAACAGAAATAGAGAGGCGTGCGATCGTCACATTATTAGCTCATCATTCCCAACCTCCACCTTTCACCACCCTTGCTCGCCACATCCTAATACCAGTGACAGGCAAAATAATAAATAAATAAATATAGTTTTGTTTATGAAACTGTCTCCGTGTTTGATTGTCCAAACCACTGGAACAAGCAGGGCATATATATTTATTAGCAGCCCGCATATTGTAGAAGTGTAACAAACATGATTATATATACGTGACAGCGATTAACAGATAAATATATAATATATAAAGATAACCAACAAGCTACAACAACACCAACAACAAGAGTAGGGCTTTCCAACATCGGGGTACTGTACAGTGAAGACGTGGGATTTTGCTGCTTGTCAGTTAATTGAAAGTATTTACATCAAGGAGATACCAGTGCTACAAGTTCGTTGGAGCACATTACATTAAAGTACTTGTAAAAGAAACACAGGGATGCAACAGCGCAGTGATGGCACAGCGATATTGTCCAATTAAGCGTCAATAAATAAATCAACATTCACTGCTGTTGCTATTTCAAACAAGCTTATATTGTTCGTATCATTTGGATTCATCAGACTACTGTTCTCATCTTCAGTGTCACTTTCACAACGTTTCTGTCAATGTAACCTCCGACCTTCTTCAGGTGTATCTTGTCGAACTCTGGATGGAATTTTGAGCAGAATTCTTTATTTACTTCACAGGGGTAGCATGCTCTCGTTCTGTCAGCCATGACTGGATAGATGTCCTAAGTAATTTGCAATTGTATTTTTCAATCGCCCGCACTGAGAATTGAGCCTTCAACCTTCAAGAGGATATTACTTTTACAATTAATTTTTTCAAGTACTCCACGTGTATCGTTTAAAATTCCGTCGAAATTCCAGAGTTCGACAGAAGCATTCACAAGATACACTTGAAGAAGGTCGGAGGTTACATCGACCGAAACGTTATGAAAATAACACTCAAAATGAGAACAGTAGCCTGATGAATCCAAATAATACGAATAACCAATCCTTATCTAAAAAAATTCAGAAATATCAGGCCATATTAATTCAGAGATTGCTTACCAATTACATCATACAAATGGTTCCTTCTGTTTAAAACTAATGCTGCATCAGTAAAGAGCGGATGAAGATTGTTTTTAGCATCAACTGGTAAACATTTATAGATTCAGATCCGGAGAAACGGTAGAGTTTCCATGATTCCTTGCACAACAGGTTAGTATGTTTAAAACGTGAATATTTGGTAGGACAATAGACATTTAAGGTCTGTCGATAGGTTGATAGTATTGTAACGCAGTTGTTAATAAGTAAGGACCCAACGCATTGTAGACTCTGTCGCAAAGGACATTAATTTACAGGTGTTTTCCCATTGCTCTTGGCCATCGTACTTAACACGTCTATATCTGTTCAATCATTGGTCTCTGCACACATTCTTCTTTTTATATTCTTTTTTTTTTTTTTTTTTGCCGTGACGCCATTTACATAAAGCTGTCATCTGCACATCCGCACTATTTTATAGTATAAACATTAGCTACATGAGGCAAGTGAATGTTAAAAATATGGGATATTAAATTTATGAGACTAAGTGCAAACCTTCCATCAAAAATGGTGGAAAAAGAAGTATACTTTGCAAGTGGTTAAATTAAAAATAATATTCGTATAAGTGTTGGGACGATTAACTGGAATTGGAAATCAAAAATATAGGAACTTTTGAGGGTATC
>NC_136496.1:107293186-107295686 GCF_053919585.1 Euprymna scolopes | reverse complement strand
AAATACCCGGGCAACGTCGGGCTGAAATGCTAGTTAATAATAATTGATTTTTATCAGTGGCTTACCTTTGTGTTAAAAATGAGACCACATAAAATTCTTTACAGCAAATCAATTTCCTTCAGTAAAATCACTTGATGCACACGAATCACTTACCTAGAAGAAAGAAAAAAAAAGAATCATCAAAATATATTTCATCGTAAAAATCAAAATACAGTTTTTCACACTTACATTTTCCGGTTTTCTATATAAGAACAAAAGAATTTGAATTTGAAAAAAAATTCCACAATTAAGATTTTTTTTTTTTTTGACAAATCTATTTAAAAATTGTTAAACTTGCATATGTCTATATACTAGCACGGAGATCCGGCGTCGCCCGGAATTAAATGAGGACCAATGCATGTTCTACACTTCCAATACTTTTATGGTCATCGCAATTGGTGGAGTTATCCATTTTTCAATCAAATTGATTGATTGCCTGCTCTAGTCGGGGATCCACCATGGTACACCGGAAGGAAGTCTTCCCGCAGTGACTTAGTTCAGAAAACATTGTAGTGTAGATTGCGCGGTAGAGAATCTTCTGTTGATTTTATAAAATTATTTTTATATAATGGCTTGAATTTGTGCTTTAAACCAAGAAATTTATTTTTAACGCGCCCCTGACTTATAAAAAAAAAACTACTGTTAATTTTACATGCTTCTATTTGTACGGCGATAAAACTTCTAAAATGCATTTGTAATGTTAAGCTGTATAAAAGTGTTAAGTTTGAGCAAAATTCGGACTGTTCCTTCTTTGATTAGATTTTTTTATTATCGATTTTTGACATCAAATTCTGTATTCCGATACGAAACCTATTTAATAACACTTCCAGACACATAAGGTACATATGCGTTAAATTTTAAAAAAATTATCCCAGCCGTTTCCGAGTCCATAAGGAACGAACACACGCACACATATACAAGTTCCTTTTATATATTTGTCTGTTCCACTTTTTCCTGGATACTACTGGGCCGATCTAGCTATAAGTTTTTATAAACCTTTGTTATAATACTAAGTATTATGGTATTATGTTCGATGCACAGTAAGGGATTTTTATTTAATCAAGCATAGAACACATTTGACCATATTCAACCATCAATTTCACATAAGCATCCATTCTTAATCAACATGCTATAACTTTTCCCCCTTTCCCATTTAAACGGGCTATATATATATATATATATATATATATATATATATATATATATATATATATATATATATATATATATATGGTTTTAAATAAAATAGTAGGCGGAAGTTTCTCGAGAGCTCTTTCGGCTATCATCTCTTCAGGAGTAAATCGATAGCAATCTAAATAGTATTGTGACGAAAATAAAGAGTTCTATTGGGGAACTTATTTAATGTGCCAACGTACGGGGACATTAATCAAATTTATTTACGTTTAAAAAACGATTAAAAAAAATGTTGGCACAACGAGGGAGAAAAACAAAAAAGCGGGAGAAAATATTTCAAAGTTCCCCAAAGAGAAACAATGCGTTTGATGTTTCCTTTTGCCGGCACAAAGAAGGTTGACGCACCGCGATAGAGACGGCCTCCAAAATCTTTAAATGGTTTTTGGAGTCCGCTCTATGTAGCACCTCGAACCAATCTATTTTATATCTATCGGCACAGCACGGGTTGTCAACCAAATGCTGGCCAATAGCAGAGTCCAAGGCTGCAGAAGGTGGGAGACCACCGAACCCCATCCGTTATGTTTAATTCTACATCTAAACCCACTGCATATTTCAGATATGTTGACGACACTTTTGCTATTTTTCCTTCGCAAAGTGAAGCGTCGATATTTTTTAATAGGTTGAATTTTTTACATGGGGCTCTTAAGTTCACTATGGAAAGTGAGAAGGACAATTCGCTTCCTTTCTTGGATGTTCTTGTCGAACGCTCAAGGGGGGGGCTTTCTCACTACAATTTATAGAAAGCCGACATTTACTGGCCTATATCTGAACTGGTTGTCTTTTATACCTAAATCACGTAAGGTCGGCTTAATTAATACTTTGGTACATAGAGCCCTCATGATTTGTTCGCCTAACAGATTAGATGTCGAACTCGATAAGATCAGGGAAATATTCATCAATAATGGTTATCCTGTTGACCCTATTGTTGATTGTATTTTCAAAAAGGTTGCGGATTTTAAATCCCCTAAAAAGTTTGGACCCTTGAAATGCCCGCTTTATTTGAAATTACCGTGGATAGGGGAGGGGAGTAATATAATTTCAAAACAGATTCGAAGAAGTATTTACGATTGCTTCAATTCGGTGACCTTGCGTGTGGTATATACTACCAGACCTGCTTTTCCGTCTTTCCGCAAGGATAGTTTGCCTTACATCCCAAATAGTAATATTGTATATCAGTTTAAATGCCAGTGCGATGCTGGTTATGTTGGGCGAACATCCTTGCACCTTTTGACTCGTATAAACCAGCATGTTCCATCGAAGATCAGAC
>NC_136496.1:107285686-107288186 GCF_053919585.1 Euprymna scolopes | reverse complement strand
GCGAGCGATGTTTTTTATGACTTGTATCCATAGCAACCACGTCACTTCAACGACTACTGTTGCTACTAATTCACTCTGCCGTGAAAAGAGAAGTAACAAGTGAAAAAGAGAGAATGAAAGTATGAAAGGGAGATAATTGGGGGGGATTTTATTGAAAGCAGACGAATGTCGTACATTGTTATTACATATGTGTTTATGGGGCAAAAAATAAGACTGAAATTAAACAAAGAACAAGTGAATTTATTGGAAGCCTGGAAAAATCATGGATTACAATAGAAAACTGCGAGCATGAAAAGTAATATGGTTAAGCTTAAACATGGAAAAGTAAAGGACTATTTGTTAAAACTAGAAAAGAAAAGGACAAGATTTTCTAGTAAAAAAATATAAGAAATTTATAATTTAAAATATTGCAGCATTAAGATTTTTAAAAATGTAATTTATAATATTATATAATCAATTCTTAATGCTGACATATTTTAAGTTATAAATTTATTATATTGTAATATATATATAATTATTTTAATCCCTATACACACTAATGTTTTATGCTTTCGCAAATGACGATTACTACTTGTTAAAAGATACAAACCCAGCCATAAAGTCAACTTCGCCTCCATTAGCAAAGAACATTATCTCTAAGCCACCATCAACCGACACGAGAATTTAAGGGAAATTAACATTTATAAGGCTAAATACATGCACAACATTATTAAGACAGTCTATAGTGATCAAGCGACTGGAACTTGTGATCTTCCACAAGGCCAACTGACCACCGTTACTTTGCAGACAGTGCTTAACTAAAGAACTTACTTCTTAAAGGGGCAAAATAATTATAGATAATTATTTTAATACCTACAGTCAATACTGTTTCATGCTTTTGCAATCATCAGTGCAGGAATGATGATTTCTATTGGTCGAGAAATTCGAACCTTTTGACTTCATTACCAAGGAATGTTAACCCTAGGCCACTATTAACCGCCACGGGAATTGAAGGGAAATTGACATTTATACAAATCTTCGCATATATATTAGTGACCTGGAAAGGCAACAGGGTATACAATTGGATCGTCTGTTTCCATATTTTTAAACGCTATTTCCTCAAAAAATAAAAGTCGCAGAACAGCGCTAGGGGCCTCAAATGATTAGTTTTTATGGGCCGTTCTTTTGTGGGTGTTTAGCAGGTTAGAATAGTTTTTAAGGGATCAAAAAGGGGTAAAAACTGAAAAAAAAAAATCGTTATACATTTTGTACATTAATATTTTTAATTTTTAATCCGTTCATATGTGTGTCCCGTTGGTACAGTGGTAACGTCACCATCTTTGAATGCTAGTTTTGCTTTCGGTGACGTAAAGAAAATAGTTTTGTTTTTTACATAACAGAAACATTTCTATCAAACTATATTAAAATGAAAAATCACGGACGGATCACTCAAACATGAAAAAAAAATCCTCCCTATTCGTGTAAAGTTACCCATTTTTCCGAATAATCGCTCAAAAATCGAAAATTAAACATGATTTTCCAACGAATCAAACGCCGACGAAAGTCATTTAGCAGCAAAAACGCACATGAACCTATCAATAAGAAATATAAGAATGAAAAACCCATATTGGAATCCTTCAACCAAGTTATAGAAACTTAAAATCTAAAAAAAAATAATTAATAAAACCTGAAGCAAAAAAATAAAACCTAAATAAATAAAATAAAACTAATATTGATACAGATTAGTGTGTCAACGAATTCACCGTTCTCACACAACTATTTTGTATCTAGAAATGCAAACAAAAAATAAAAAAAGAAGGAAGGAAAAGAGACGGATAGAGAGTAGTAGTAGTAGTAGTAGTAGTAGTCTTGGCTTTACTACAATTGTTCTAATATTTGCCAACGGGTTAAAGTTGTTTAGTGTTAAGAAAATAGCAACAGTATAGTTGTAATGAAAAATAGTTGCACAACACCCCCACTCTTCCTATGTTAAATAATAATTTCGAAATAATAACGTTAATATTTCAGTGCACAGGTGAAAATCTGCAAAAGAAGCGATTTGTCTTTATTTGTTTACGTTGTTATGGGTTAATGTTTATGCGCACATGCGCAACCGGATGTCATAAATCAGAAAGTGGGTTACATCACAAGTTACAAGGTCATTTGAGTTTTATAATTATATAGATATACGAAATCTAGATAAATTAAAATATCATATTGCCGGGGCAAGCCGTTCCCTCACTAGTATATATATGTGTGTGTGTGTGTGTGTGTGTGTGTGTGTGTGTGTGTGTGAAACGTGAGTGCATAGATAGATAATGCAAATATAAGTGAATGAAAGTGATTTCATTCATAAAACTGACAAATAAACATAAATATGTCCCTGTGCATAAAATCAATTTTGCAAATCAATTTAATGGAATAGTTTTCTCTTCCAACTGAAATAACAAAAAAAAAAATTTTTTTTTAAAAGTAAAAAAATAAAAATTATCGATAACTCTAAAATTTCAAACCGACAAAG
>NC_136496.1:107275686-107280686 GCF_053919585.1 Euprymna scolopes | reverse complement strand
CCAATGTGACCTGTACTCAGTCGATCTGGTCGGAATCATTTCACCTTCAGGTTGGATCGTCGCTGCTTTGTTGGTCTGTCACACTGGAAATGAATCAATTTTCATGCACACAAAAGAAAGACAAACTCACATAAATCTATTCTACTGGTTTATTCAAGTTAGATATACAAACTATAACTTATATACAATTGTTCAAATGTTGAATTTTTACAAAACTCAACTGAGTCTCAATTAGATTTAATTACTCTCAATTTTGCGGTGGCGACGGTCGAGAAGAGAGGTGTGGCGACGACTCTTCAATCAGTATTAGATTTCTCTCAAATCTCAGCTCCAACTGAGCTCTAACTGCAAATCCTTGCATGGGGCTGGATGGCCAAGTTCAACATTTCTTAACTTCGGTGATCTGGCGAGAACCGGTGTGTCAACATGATTGTGCTGTGCGGAAGCACAAAACTACTGCAACAAATCATCTGGAATACCCAATTTCAACAAAAATTGGCTGGATTTCATGAGAAAGCTGCCATCAGAAAACCACGGTTCTTGAATATTTTCTATTATAACGTTTAATTCCTGTATCATGCAATATGAAAACAGGGAGTTTCAGAAATTTTTAAATTCATATTGATAATTTATATTATTTCAGTTATTTGGACTACCATTCTCATCTTGATTGACTTTTGCACACCCTTTCAGACTATGTAATCAATGTGGCGCAACAGATAAAAGTGTTGATTGACAATAAGTTTATGTGATATTTTTCTGGAACGTTTAATACTCACTGCAGATCATGATATCTAAGAATAAAATAAAAATTAGTTAACACTTTTAAAATAAAAATTAGTTAACATTTTTAAATAAAAATTAGTTAACACTTAAAATAAAAATTAGTTAACACTTTTAAATAAAAATTAGCTAACACTTTTAAAATGAAAATTATCTAACACTTTTAAATAAAAATTAGATAACACTTTTAAAATAAAAATTATCTAACACTTTTAAATAAAAATTAGCTAACAGTTTTAAAATGAAAATTATCTAACACTTTTAAATAAAAATTAGATAACACTTTTAAAATGAAAATTATCTAACACTTTTAAATAAAAATTAGCTAACAGTTTTAAAATGAAAATTATCTAACACTTTTAAAATAAAAATTAGATAACACTTTTAAAATAAAAATTAGCTAACACTTTTAAATAAAAATTAGCTAACACTTTTAAAATAAAAATTAGATAACATTTTTAAATAAAAATTATCTAACACTTTTAAATAAAAATTAGCTAACACTTTTAAAATAAAAATTATCTAACACTTTTAAATAAAAATTAGCTAACACTTTTAAAATGAAAATTATCTAACACTTTTAAATAAAAATTAGATAACACTTTTAAAATAAAAATTATCTAACCCTTTTAAATAAAAATTAGCTAACACTTTTAAAATGAAAATTATCTAACACTTTTAAATAAAAATTAGCTAACACTTTTAAAATGAAAATTAGATAACACTTTTAAAATGAAAATTATCTAACACTTTTAAAATGAAAATTATCTAACACTTTTAAATAAAAATTAGATAACACTTTTAAATGAAAATTATCTAACACTTTTAAATAAAAATTAGCTAACACTTTTAAAATAAAAATTAGCTAACACTTTTAAATAAAAATTAGCTAACACTTTTAAAATGAAAATTAGCTAACACTTTTAAAATAAAAATTAGATAACACTTTTAAAATGAAAATTATCTAACACTTAAATAAAAATTAGCTAACACTTTTAAAATGAAAATTATCTAACACTTTTAAATAAAAATTAGATAACACTTTTAAAATGAAAATTATCTAACTCTTTTAAAATGAAAATTAGCTAACACTTTTAAATAAAAATTAGCTAACACTTTTAAAATAAAAATTAGATAACATTTTTAAATAAAAATTAGATAACACTTTTAAATAAAAATTAGCTAACACTTTTAAAATAAGAATTAGTTAACACTTTCCATAACTGACTGAATGAGAGCATAGATTAGATAAAGGGTACAAACCACTGTTTTTGAATACCCTATATATGAAGTTTCATGTCTGTAGACCAAAAACTGACAGTGGAGTTTTTTAGGCAAAATTTTTTAAACAAAAATATATACACATACATAAATATATATATAGAAAGAGGTTTGTATTTACTACAATCTTTTACGCAAATATTACGTATAAATCATGTAGAATATCTGCATGAATATAATTACACATAATAGTTAACTAAAGATGATCATCCCATAAGAAGACCGAAAAAAAACTAACAAGGAATTAATTAAAATAAATGTTAAAAAAATATGCAAATTTGTTAGATCTTTTGCAGAGGAATGTAATTCCACAACCCACATATAACAAAGTTGTATTTTCTTTTTAAATAAAAAGAAAAAAGGGTTTTTAATATGAATATCAATACACAAAAAAAAAATTATAGGAGTATATATATATTTGACTGCCGTACAAACGGTCGGGTTTCAATCCTGGCTTGAGGTAGTTGCCTGTCTAGCCGCACTGATGAGCTGTGAAACAGCGAAACAGTACTGTATGTGGATGACTATATATATATATATATATATATATATATATATATATATATATATATATATATATATATTCTTTATAAGTTTTGGTTTCGGCTTCAATTCAAACTGATGCATCCAAGTCATATAGATATATTTTTTTATTTTTGAAATCACAACTAATATACAGAGTGGGCCAAAATAAGGGTCCTATTTTTAAAAATTCATAACTTTTTTATTTATTTATTTATTTTTTTTTTTTTTCAGAATAAGTATTCCGAAGCAAGCATGAGCCGTATTAGCCCTAAGGAACGTACCCTCATAATAGAATGTTACTTTACTTATTCTGAAAAAAATTTAAAAGAAATCAATAAATAAAAAAGTTATGAATTTTTAAAAATAGGACCCTTATTTTGGCCCACCCTATATAATAATTGATAGAAACTTGACTCTATAATAATATATACAAAAGCGGTATAAATTTAAATATCATATTTAAGCATATCTTACGACCTGGCTACGCCGGGCGTCCCCGCTAGCTTAGATAACTACTTTTGTAGTTTAACAAAACAGCTACAATAATATCAGGGCGTCTCCATTTATGGTGAATATCTACAGAATGCCAACATCAATATATTACATATGAAAGAGTCCACTGTAGAATTTCCACAGGTCCCACTAGTTATTTGTATTACTAATAGAGGTTTGGCATCTGCCTTTCTGAGGCCGAAACTATACTATTATTTCTATATCTGAAGTCAAAATAGTATTGCTTTTACTACTAATAGAAAGTTGTTATCTTTCTGGAGCCGATACTATACTACTGTGTATCGCTATCTTTTATTACTCTATACATTTTACGATTTCAAATTAATGTATTATTTTTAGTGTGGCACTCACTAATGTCTTGTTGTTTGTAGCCTTTCGTTTTGACATTTCACTAGTGTTAAATTTGTTTCTCAAATCTGGACGGCAATAAGTCATTTTCTTGCTGCGCTAAATCAAGTCAATCTCAACATAGGTAAATCGTTCACTTACAATTCCCTAAAGGGAAATTCTTCCCCTTGACGCTGTCTGTTTAAATAATTGGTATTGACATAGACATAACATTTCATTGTTCTTAAATCTAATAGGTTCAAAGTTGCTCTCTTTATATTGTTGATGCAACACCAAACTGTTTCAATATAAATCAGTGATTGGTTTCGTTTCTGAACTTTTGAGATGAGGATTAGTTATTCATATTATTTGAATTGCCATTCTCATCTTGAGTATTATTTTTCACATATGTTACTGATATATATATATGTATATATAAATTTTTAATATAATAATTATTAAATACCTACAGACACTAGTGTTTCATCCTTTTGGGAATCATCAGTGCAGGGTGTCACGATTAACATCAGTCAATAGATTTGAACCTGGCAACAGAAGCCATCTTTGGTTTCATTAGCAAGTACCTAATCCATTCGGCCACCGTTAAGCGTGAGAAATACTGTTGAAATTTAAACATTTATTTTTAAAAATGTTTTTTTAACGTCTGTCAGAGTGATCTAATCATTATATGATGATTTGCGCATAAGAGCTAAATTGAACAACTTTATATCAACTGAAAGTGCTCAACGATAAGAAACGAGTTTCTTAAAGGTGCTGACATAATTAATTACTATAATAATTATGAAATACCTATAGACACTAGTGTTTCGTCCTTTCGGGAATCATCAGTACAGGGTATCATGATTAACACTGGTTAATAGATTCGAAACCGGCAACAGAAGCCATCTCTTTTACAAGGACCTAATCTATCTATCTATCATTTACAAGGACCTAATCTATCTATCTATCTATCTATATCTCTCTATATATATATGTATATATATATATATACACACACTAATATATTTTACTTTCATATAAAATTCACCAAGAATTGCTCGCAATAACCCATGGCGTAGTAAATAAAGGACTTGGTAAAATTCAGTTATAAAACTACACTCTTCTGAAGGCTGAAGGTAAAATTCTCAGTGCGTCCAAGACTCGAAATATAATTGCGAATTGCTTAAGACTTCTATCAAGTCATAAACTGAGAGCATGCTACATCTATGGATTAAATAAAGATCTCCGTTCAAAATCTTTGCAAATTCTTAAGAATTAAATCACATGAATAATAGTTAGTTAATAAAATGTCCTTTCGAAAAGCCAATATGCAAATATAAATTATAAATGACAACGTTTTCACGAGCGATCAGACTGGTCCATATGCAAAACAAAAAAATGAAATAAATCAATATCGACCATTTTTATTCAATTATTCTTACATTTGCTAAAGAAGGCATATTGCAAGTTTAGCTTAAAGGGGCTGCTGTGTTAGGATCAAATCTGTACGGGGTTATATATGGATTGGAGTTGTTTGACAGCAAGATATTTGTTTACATTGCATAGAAATT
>NC_136496.1:107260686-107270686 GCF_053919585.1 Euprymna scolopes | reverse complement strand
GGTGAGAACAGTAGTCTGAAGAATCCAAATTATTGGAATAAAAAATGCACTTTTGAAGTCTATGCTTATACTATCTTTTCTCGGTGCAAACGAGCACTTTGGCTATTATCCATAATGATTGCATTAACAATGACGGCTTGCTTACCTTATCTGCTGTACAAAGCAAACAATAAGCCATTTGTTTGAAGTGACATCTATCTCTCCCCACATTTCTCCCCCCTCTCCCTCTCTCTCTTTCTCTCTCTCTCTCTCTCTCTCTCTCTCGCATTTAAACCTGCAGTGATTTTTTTCTATTGTCTGCTTTGTGGTCTTTACAAGACATAAAACTCTCAACAAAATTAAAACTGATA
The DNA here is from genome assembly GCF_053919585.1 of Euprymna scolopes. Classification (NCBI taxonomy): domain Eukaryota; kingdom Metazoa; phylum Mollusca; class Cephalopoda; order Sepiida; family Sepiolidae; genus Euprymna; species Euprymna scolopes. The sequence goes on along the minus strand of NC_136496.1, from coordinate 107,270,336 downwards.
CGCACAATACTCTTGTATGCTTGCGAGATCTAGACCCGGTAGAAAGAAGATCTTTACGCACTCGAGATTTTTAACATGCACTGCATTTGGCACATTCTATGCGTCTATTTTTCAGACTAAATTTAAAGCCACACTATCTGTGCAAGATACAACACCACCATCTTCAAAAAGATTCTTCTTAAAAGGAGACTTTGCTGGTTTGATCACATTCTTTGATGCTCTGAGGAAGAATTTATCTGAAAATTAGTTTTCCCATTGCTCTTGCTGGCTGGAAGAATTCCAGGTGGTCAACTGAACACTTACAAGAAAGGACCAGTGAGGGCAGACACGGAGCTGATTGCTGGCGCATGCATTTTTTGGTGTTCAATGCTGGAACCGGAAATGTCAACATCTCAGCCACTGATCAGCAGCATGGACCACTTTGATGTTTTATCTTTTTTTCTTTTATCTTCCACTTTTTTTTTTTTAGTAATTAAAACTGTTTTGTTTTTGAGGTTGACAAAGAAGCCATAGTTCATGCATCTATCGGTTATCAAATTTCTAAAAGCCCGGGAAGACAGGGGTATTACTAGCCTAATCTAATGTTGAAATATCTAAATTATTGGAAATCTATTATACAAATGGCATTTTTCTGTGTATGTTTGTCTATTCAGATAAAAGTAAAAAGAATACAAAACATATACCCACAAAGTTGCCATTTTCTTTATTGGCGTTGCCCTGGATGAATAATATCTAAAAGTTTTTTAAAATTATTGATTTTCTAAGGGTCAATTGGTCCAGGTTTTGTCAGAGCAGGAGGGCGGTTCTTCAGTGTTATTATGCACTCATTTGGAAATAAAATGCAGACTCACTCCTTGAAGAATTTATTATACAAAGAAGAATTGCCTGTGTGTATGTGTGTGCGTATGTCCAGCTAGAGAGGAGTTAGCTGGCAGAGGAGAATAAGTGGAGAGAAAGATGGAGAGACAGATAGAAGTAGAGAGGCAGAAATCTTAGTATAAACGGTTACACTTTGGCCTCGGGGCAACACAGGGTAATCCTTCTAATCTATAATATAAAGGGCAAACGTATGTTTGTATGAATGTACGCATTTTTTGCTAAACCTTAAAACAAGCACCTATAAAGTTATTATTTTTTTAAATCATTGTAACCTTGGAAAAATAATATTTAAAATTTAAAAAAAAAAAAGATTCACTATTTCGGATTCACATGGTTATTTATATCATTTAATGTTATCAGGAAGTAAACACGATCTTTAATGTTATGTAAAAGGGAATAACTATATATATATATATATATATATATATATATATATATATATATATATATATATATATATATATATAACTTACTTGCCTGCTTTGCTATGAGCACATTTGTATCAAATTACATGTTCTTAAATCTAATTGTCTTAAATAGATCAGATTCACGCAGTCTTTTATTAGTGGCTATAATTATAGTCAAATATACGAGTGTATTTACAGTAATTTGTTGTATTGATTCAGCTCAACGATGCACACATATAAAGTAGACGTAATAGTTGCAGCAATATGAGAAACAATAATTAATGGTTTATTTATCTCCCGCCCACCGCCGGAAGATGTGACACAAGGTTGGAAATTGGGATTGAAAAGGCAACACCCTAAAGGAAGAGGACTTTGCTCTTCTAAAAATACCTTGGGAACCCCGGTGACATTCTTTGGTACAGGTGTTGCATAAGAGATCCCCGGTAGGAGGTCAAACAATAAATATGGCCAGAAAACGTGACTAAGGGTCACGTGCAGAATCCTCGTGTGATCAAGGTCAGCAAACAAAAAAGTCGGTCACACGTCTACGAGAGCCCGGGAGGTGACGTTAAAGCGAGTGACCACATTCTTGCAAAACAATGTGAGGGAATGTCGGCCGATTGGAAATCGTCATTCTATGCCACATAAAAAGGGATATACAGCGAGAAGAGAGGAGAGAAACAACAACAGGAGTGGGAAGCAATATAGTCTTCTACACAATACTTACCAACCTTTTTATAATCAACTGCGTGTGTTCTCTGTCTTATTGTTGAGTGTTCAAGTATTTTTAAATTCAATTGTTACTTTTTAATTAAATCGACTTAAACGAAATTGACGACTCGGCCATCCTCATCATCCGAGTGAAATGGGACAGGGGCATCTCAGATGATTAGTAATAAACTAGCGCTTTTCCAAAGGTGCAAGAAGGTAAAGCCTGGGAGAATGGGCCTACTAGCACTATGAAAGTCTAACAGAGAACAAGTTTATCCAGCAACGGCCCAGACTCTCACAGACTGATTATCAAAGACATGTTTTCGACTGGTATGAAATAACAGCCCTTAGACATCCTTTCGGCGATAGTATTCCTAATATATTTTTTAAACATTTCTCCTTGATCTATAAATTTATTTTCGAGGAAAATTTCGAAAAATTAGATCGATTAACGAATTGATTTTTTTTTTTTGCTAATCTTGTAATAGATTTTTTAAACAAGTTGCAATATCATACTCTTATTCTTTTTCTCTATCGTTTTTTTTTATTGTAGACATACAAGCTGAGAGATATTATTCACACTTGTAGGCCCCTATCCTGGATAGCTGAATGCATGGAGATATTCATGAAGATTTACTTAAAACTGTTACAGACGCTGCTCTTAATTGTTTAATGCTTTTCAGGATCAACACTAAGTGCGTCATAAACGAACGTCAATAGCTTACATTCAATTAAGTCACTCAGTCAGTTTTATGGTGTCCGACGCCTACAATGTTTAAACTTTACATCCAGTATCTGTATACATTGCATGGAGATATACAGTAATAAGAGATATCCTACATACAACCTCTGAATATATTGCCAATTAGTTCAGTTAACCTTCATATCTGAAAGTTCCCCAATTCACATGAGGAAATAGTCGTCTTACGCCAGGATTAAGAACAACACTAGCATAAAACATTTTAAGATGAATTAAGTGGAAATGCTAAAAATGGGAAATTCAAGAGTCATTTTTAGGGGAACTATGCAATTCAATTATTTAAGGTAAATAAATAATTTATTTTAAAGAAAAAATACCGTTTTTAGGTGTATTTGGGATTTCTAATCTATCTATCTATCTATCTATCTATCTATCTATCTATCTATAAAAGTGAATGTGTGTGTGTGTACATTGCCCTACGCAATAACTCTGTCAATTAAAAGTCTACAGACTCGAAATTTGATATACAGGGTACTGAGATTTGGGAAAATCTTTGTGATCCGTTTTCGGCCAGAAATTTGGCTGTTAAGGGGTCAAAGTTCTACCAAACTCCTCCGACAATTTTGGGTCTAAACACTAGAAATTTTAGATATAGGTTCCTTGGATATGGATCTAACTTAATAACTTGATTTGAGCCCAAAACAATAAAGGTTAAGGGGTCATAATAGAGTCAAAATTAAAAACATTTACATTTTTTTGTTTTTTGCTGAAAATACACCTCCAAGCACCCAGGCCACGCCGGGCTGAAATGCTAGCATATCAATAAAAGTGAAAATGTGTGTGTGTGTGTGTGTGTGTGTGTGTGTGTGTGTGTATGTGTGTGTGTGTGTGTGTGTGTGTGTGTGTACATTTCCCTATCAAATAACTCTGCCAATTTTCGGTCTACAGACTCGAGATTTGACATAAGGGCTATTGAGATTTGGGAAAATCTTTTTAATCCGTTTTCGGACAGAAATTTGGTTGTCAATGGGTCAAAGTTCAACGATTTTACCTTTGAAAACTCTACCAAACTCCTCCGCTAATTTTGGGTCTAAACACTTCAAATTTTAAATAAAGAATACTTGGACATGGATCAAACTTTTTAATTTGACTTGAGCCCAAAAATAAATTTTAAGGGGTTAAAATTGGGGTCAAAGTTTTTAAAAAATTGACTTCTGCGGTCTCTACAAAATTACTCAGCCAATTTCTGGTCTAAACATTTGAAATTTTACATGAAGAGGATTCAGAGATAGGGAAAGCTGTTTAATCGGTTTGGGTCGAAAATTTGAACTGCTAAGGTGTCAAAATTCAAAAGATTTGACCTTTGCGGCGTCTAGCAAACTACTCAGCCAATTTTGGGTCGAAACATTAGCAATTTATACATAACGGGTATTCAGACATGCGGTAAGCATTTTAATCAGTTTGGAGGCGAAAATTTGGCTGCCAAATGGGCAAAGTTGAAAGAGTTGACCTTTGCAGATTCTACCAAATTCCTCCACCAATTTTGGGTCTAAAGACTTGAAATTTTAGGTGTAGATAACTTGAAACTTTGTATTTTGATTAGAGACCAAAATAATAATGTTAAGGGGTTTAAATTGGAGTCAAAGTTTTAAAAAATTGACCTCTGCAGTCTTTACAAAATTACTCAGACAAATTTTGGTCTAAACATTTGAAATCTTACATAAAGTGTATTCACACATAAGGAAAGTTATGAACAGTATATAGGGCCCGAGCAAAGTTGGGTTGAACTGCTAGTATATATATATATATATATATATATATATATATATATATATATATAAAGTGAAATAGTCTGTGGGTGTGTGTCTGCATGTGTACATTTACGTACCAAACTATTCTGTCAATCTTCAGTCTACAGACTTGAGATTTGACATAAAGGGTATTGAGATTTGGGAAAATCTTTTTAACCGGTTGTTGACTAGAAATTTGGCTGTTAAGGGGTCAAAGTTCAACGATTTGACCTTTCAGAACCCTACCAAACTCCTCTGCCAATTTTGGGTCTAAACACTTGACATTTTAGATGTAGATTACTTGGATAGGGATCAAACTTTTTAATTTAATTTGAGCTCAAAACAATGAATGTTAAGGGGGTCAAAATAGGGGTTACAGTTAAAAAAAAAATGACCTCTGTGGTCTGTACTAAATTATTCAGCCAATTTTTGGTCTAAACATTTGAAATTTGGCCCCTTGCAATTTAAGGAAACTAAAATATGAAGAAGAAAATGGGACATAAGTCGTATTACACCGATGTTAAAAATGCCATTTGATTGGATAGAGAAATTGGCGTAATTCTATAAATAAGATGAAATATTGAAATTGACAATATTAGAAAATAATGTCCCATTTTCTTCTTCATATTTTAGTTTCCTTAAACTGCAAGAGGGCCTGAAATTTTACATGAAGTATATTCAGACATAGGGCAAGCTTTTTAATCGATTTTTGGCTGAAAACTTGGCTGCCAAGGGGTTAAAGTTCAAAAGATAGGATCTTTGCGGATTCTAGCAAACTATTCAGTTAATTTTGGGTCTAAACATTTAAAATTTTACATAAAAAGTATTCAGACATGCAGAATGCTTTTTAATCAGTTTTTGGTCAAAAATTTGGCTGCCAAAAGATCAAAGTTTGAAGAGTTGACCTTTGCCGACTCTACCAAACTCTTCCGCCAATTTTGGGGCTAAACACTTGAAATTTTAGATGTACCTGGTTACATTTAGGTTATCTGGACATGAGTCAAACTTTTTTATATATATATACATATGCACATAAAGTTTATGAACAGTACATAGGGCCTGAGCAAAGGCAGGCTGAACTGCTAGTATACATATATAAATACACACACATGTATATATATATATATATATATATATATATATATATATATACAAGTTAAGACAATACAGGGTAATTAAGCTTAATAGAATCATCTGCGTTTCATCTCCATAGGTAGGTAATCGTTTAAACGCTAAATATTCTGTGCAGTTTAGTTGCCACATATTTTTCTATTTTGCTACCTAACTTTGCTGACGTATTAAACACTATTTAAGTACTACAGATTAATACATAAAGTATGTCTTATATCATTTTTATGTGGATACATGAAATAAGTATATACGAGCACAGCTTCGAATGTAAAGCCTTCTATCTTTTTAACTCAAAAAGTTGAAGAACTACAAAGACGGAATGGTACCCTTAAAACGGGCGACCTTTTGGGCTCTAGAATTTATTTTTCTACATAGTTACCACGATTTACAATACACTTTTGCCAGGAATTCAATGACGCATCTCTGCTACTGAAGCACGCCCATGGCAGGAGTTGCTCTCTTAGAGTCTCTCGCCGTCAATATCTGCAATACGCAGATAAAACTTTCAAGTCATGAATGCATTAGTTGAGTCATCATATCACTGTAATTTGGAAACCCCTCCGATCTATTCGGGCGGAATAAAATAAAAGGCGTTTCTTTTGTAACACTTCTCATATATATATAAGCAGGTAGCAGGAAGGGAATTCCAAAATCTAGCTGTTGGAAAGAAGAAACGAATTGAGTAGAAATATTTCTGGCATTTAGGGACATAAACAGTGAAGGGTAGGATTTTGTTGTTTGTCAGGGATATGTACGTCAAGGGAGCACAAGTAAATAAATATACAATAAATAAATGTTACCATAGTAAATAAAAGTTACTTTTATGGTAGAAAAGTTCATTGGTTTGTATTTTTTAAGTAGTTTGTAACAAAAAACAATTTTTTTAATTCACGAACCGGTTTGAAAAAAAATCAAAATGGCAGCGACTTTGAAATGGAGAGCCCCGTTTTCAATTTAAAGGAGGGACACCGAAGCATTCTGTGTTAACAATTTAAGAGAGTTCCGTCAACGTAAGGAATATTTATAAACATATTTTAATGTTTTCCGTTATTTTGTGCTTGAAGAATATTCGATTTTGGCATGTGTAGTTTATATAAAAATTAATTTAATAGTTATCGCCTCAATTTTCGTTTTAATTTCAGTTCGCTGAAATTATTTCAAGTAAAGAGCATTAAAAACTATTTCAAAACACAAAAAACATGAACTGAACTTTTATTGACTATGGTAACATTTATTTCTTGTATATTCATTTTTTCGGGTAGTCGTTTGTTGGCTTTTCTGCTAAACACTCTTACTAAATAATATCGACGAAATATCGAAAAACAAAGAAAAAACAGTTTGGAAAAATAATGAAGCTTTACTTACTTTAGTAAAATAATCCGAAACAGCAAAATGGAATATTAAAAAAGTAAACACGTAATTACTTTAGTTTTTTAAAGAAAAGAATCGATATAAATATGAATAAGAATAAAATGGCGCCGAACAACTTCATTTCAGTTTTCAGTATTGAACGGTGTAGTATTGCGCCGTCGGGTTCAGGGTTGTACTATTGTAATTTAAAGAACACGCAGAAAGGGTTGTAATCAACTGAATTCCTTCTAGTTCCGACTTTTTTTTTTTGTTTGGCTTTCCCTTTAATAAGAACGTGAATTTATGAGGTGAATTTATTCGACACAATATGATTAAACTCAAAAAATTAAATAAAAGATAACGTGAATTAATATTAAAGTAAAGGTGTTATTGTGGACCCTCACCCTATTGAAAAAACCTTGTTAAACTTTGTGACATATTTACATTCTATGGAGGGCAGGCGCGAACACTCAATAATTTTATTATACCATATTTCTTCAAACTGAAACATAATTATCAAAGTATACTTACGCAAATAGATTTTTTTTATAGATATGAAAAGTCTTTGTTAAAGTTTGTGCCATATTTCCATGGAGTACAGGCGCGAACGCACACCTCAGAATTTTATTATACCATCCATATTTAAGTTGAAACGTACTTACCAAAGTATTCTTATGTACATCTATATCAAAACCCCTTATAAACGTTTTTTTTTTTCATTTTTTTTTTATTTCCATACTTTGGGAGCAAGGCGCGAACGCAGACCCCACAATTTTTATGAACCACCGTTCTGCCAGATCAAACATACCCATACCTGATCCTCGATATATCTTCTATCAATTATATGCAATCAGTTTTTTAAAATAGTCAACCACATAGGAGCCTATTCGTGACCCCCTACATACACACACACACACACACACACACAGACGTTCAGCTTTATATTATAGAAGATATATATATATATATATATATAATTTGAAGATCATGTTTCCATGAAATCGGAAGTTTAGATCACCCGATAATGGTCATTATTTGACCGAAGCAGTAGCATTGTTATTGATCCTATTTTTTAATATGTATAAAAGACGACTTGCAAATATGAAATGCCTTAGCGTGCTGTTACGGAATATTTTTTCCTCATGAGAAATTTATGAATATTTTAGTAGAAACTTTTATTTATACAAGCAGTTTTTGTCTGTGTATGTGTATATAGGATTCAGCTATGACCCTATTCAAAGTCTAGTTTCGTCAAGACACAGATAGAGAAGATTTGAAACAAAAAAACAAAAAAAAAACAAAAACAGAATGAATGTTTTGCCAGTGAAAATATTTGTCGTAAGAAATATAATTTGTTTATCTAAAATTAAATAAAAACATATACTCTTTTTAATGAGCACTTCCTATAACTTCGTCATATTATTCGGGTATTTTTGCTTTTGGAGACTTTTAAACTGAATTGATTATAAAATAGTAAATGTAAGTTTTTGGCATATTATTCGGGTATTTTTGCTTTTGGAGACTTTTAAACTGAATTAATTATAAAATAGTAAATGTAAATTTTTGGCATGATTTACTAAAAATTGAATTTAGCTATAGTTTCCATTTCCTATCTTATTAATTTACTAGCAGTTCAGCCCGGCTTTGCTCCGGCCCTTTGTACTGTTCATAAGTTTGTGTGCATATATATATATATATATATATATATATATATATATATATATATATATATATATATATATATATATATATATATATATTATAAAGTTTGATTCATGTCCGGGTAAACTACATCTAAAATCTACAAGTGTTTAGACCCAAAATTGGCGGAGGAGTTTAGTAGAGTCTGCAAAGATCAACTCTTACAATTTTGACCCTTTGGCAGCCAAATTTTCGCCCCAAAACTCATTAAAAAGCTGCATGTGTGAATACCATTTATGTAAAATTTCAAATGTTTAGACCCAAAATTCGCTGAATAGTTTGCTCGAGACTGCAAATTTTTTTTGAAGTTTTATCCATTGGCAGCCACATTTTCGGTCAAAATTCGATTAAAAAGTTTGCCCCATGTCTGAATACGCTTTATGTAAAATTTCAAATGTTTAGATCAAAAATTGACTGAGTAATTTGGTAGAGATCGCAGAAGTCAATTTTTTAAAAACTTTAACCCCAATTTTGATCCCTTTACATTTATTGTTTTGTGTTCAAATCAAATTGAAATGTTTGATCCATGTCCAAGTAATCTACATCTAAAATTTCAAGTGTTTAAACTCCCAAATTGTTGGAGAAGTTTGGTAGAGTTGTCAAAGGTCAAATCATTGAACTTTGACCCATTGACAGCCAAATGTCTGACCGAAAACCTATTAAAAAGATTTTCCCAAATTCTCAATAGCCCTTATGTCAAATCTCGAGTCTGTAGACTGAAAATTGACAGAGTCATTTGGTAGGGAAATGTACACACACAGGCAATTTTACTTTTATAGATATATTGATTTTTTTATGTGTAACGAAAGATTATATAGAAAACATCTGGTGACGTAAATAGTTTGAATCTTTTTTGACAAAAAAACTCTGAATCACGACCAGAGATTAAGAATGGATGTACTTAATCATTAAGGCTGTTGGGAAAGTCTCAGGAAAATATGACCAGAAGTGTGTGTGTGTGTGTGAGTGAGAGAGAGAAAG
>NC_136496.1:107248186-107255686 GCF_053919585.1 Euprymna scolopes | reverse complement strand
CAGATGCATTTTAACATCAGATGCATTTTAACCACAAATACATTTTAACAACAAACATGTAACAAAATGGACAAATAACAGTTCTCTGGAGTTATCACATCGGGTCAATCGGAGAAACATTACCGGTCTGTCCCTGATCTTGTTTGATGGATCCTCGGAAAAGCCGCAAAGAAGGTTCAATCCCAATGAATCAACAAATCTTGGGTTGTCTTTTCAGCAACTTTTATTACAAATGTTTCCCCCACTGGAAAGCTATGGCTGGTCCTAGACTAACGCATTCTGATCCCTTCTACTGGGAGCCATCACTATCCGACTCAATCCGCTTTCTCTCACTCATGATCTCTGACTGATACAAATCATATGTGCCTTTTTCCAAACTTTACCTAATTCCACGTCGCTTTATGATGACCTCTACCTAATATTACGCCAGACTCTAGAGGTCAACCTATTTTCAAATAATTCCTTATATTCTCCATTCTTTACTTCATCTTAACATAATTTCCTCTGTAAATATTTTTTTTTGTTATGATAACATTCTATTCTTACAAATATTACAACAATCATAATCGTCGACTAGCAACATCTTCAGCGTTGCCCTGATAATCTAACAATACTTAAGACTTGTAATTTTTATTTAATCTATGGTCTAAAAAACTTGTGTCGCAGCAGATAAAATTGCAAAGTTATAATCAATTCTAAGCGGCAGTCTTCTGGAGGTGTTTTTTTTTATTCAATTTCCACCCCAAACAAGGCACAGTGCCACTTTGATGCAGGGTGCTACTATCGGGGACATAAGTTGCAGGGATGCTATGAACTGTGTAGGGGTTGTATTTTGCTGTTTGTTGGGTTTATCAGGGGTGTATTCACGTTGGAGGGGTACAAGAGCTTATAGTTCGTCAGAGCATTCACCATTAAAATACTTGCAGAGGGAGGTAACATTATGTTGATGGGACAGAAGTTGAAGCTTTGATGACAGTTTAGAACCTATCAGGTTGGTAACTCTCTTTAGAACCCTGTCCAAGAGCGTAAGACTAGTAGCAGATGCACCAGCCCAGATGTGACAACAGTACTCCATACATGGGCGAATGGTGGCCTTATAGAGGTACAGGATACTTTCAGGCATAAGTAGCTTTCTAGCATGATAGAGAGAGCCCACCTTCTTATCAGCGGCCTTCGCAATGCTCTCAATGTATCTGTTCCAACTCATGTTCCCTATGAACGATAGGCTAAGAAGTTTAAAAGAAGTATTTTCAGGTAATGTATCTTTACTCATTGCTATTGGTGGTTGAGAAGGTTTCTGGTAATTATTGAAGGAAACAACCTTCGTCTTGGCAGTATTGAACGTGACCATCAATTTTTGACCCTATTTCACTACAAATTGGAGGTCTTCCTCGTTTCTGCCATTTCCTTAGATATGTGTTCATTTGTTTTTCCCTCGTGCCTGTTATAAGAGCGTGGTGTCATCAGCAAATATACCCATCTCAGAAGCAATTTTATCAGGGAGATCATTTAGGTTGAAGGTTTATTCTTCAGTTCGATCGATAATAACAATACAATTAAGTATTACTTAAGATTTCTACTCATTCATGGTTGATGGAACGAGAGCAATCCACCCCTTGGATCAACTAAAAGGTTCTGTTTGGAATTCTGTACAAATTTCCGAGTTTGACATAAACATTCCCTAATTTAACAAGACCAACTTAGAGAAGGTCGAATGTAATATCAGCTAAAATGCTGTGAGACTGACTACAACTTGGATGTCTTCAAGTTCAACATAAACAAATTCCTGATGAACCGCCCCCTTAAGTAAGACACTTTATCAAATCTCCAAATACTAACGATTACTACGATATTATCCCATTGATTACTATACACGCAATGACCCTTATCCTCGAGTGGCTTCCGGGCCTTGATAAGTGGTGACTACCATGTAAAAAAAAAAAAAGAATGATTTCCAAGATGGGAACTGTTGTATAAAAAATCTAAGTGGATTACAGATTTCTTAAACGTGTGTGTTATTTCATTTTGATATTGATAAAATGGGATTTTTTAAAGTATGTTTTGAAATAACTTCTCGCTTTTGGAAGAGTATATTAAAATAATTGCATTAAATAAAAAAAGAACTTTCTATAAAAGTGCAAATTATTATCTCGTCTTGATGACACGCCTTGCTTTGACAAACTTCTGGAACAGACCTTCATCCCTGGCCTGAAACGGAAGACTTACAGCATTCTGTTGCCAAGGTCACAGGAAAAAATGCTTGGATCATTCAAGTGCTCCAGATAGTCACCTCACACCCAATGCAATCCTCTACCTGTATAAGAGCCTAAGAGGGAGTACTGTTGCCACATATGGGAAGGAGTTACTCAGAGTATCCTTTCATGCCAAAACAGGATTCAAAACTGATTTCCAAGGCGATGCCATTTTTTCCGTCTTCCAACCGCTTTCTCACAAGCCTTTTTCAACTGTCATTATTTTCATCAAAAAGCCATCAACTGAGATTCAAGCTATCCCCCCCCACTAAACATTCACAAGAAACACTCGTCTAGTTACAACCACTGTCAATAATTTTCCCTTCTCATCTGTTCCTAAAAACTAAACATAAATTACATGAACAAAGTTTATTCCTTAGAACTGCCTACCAGTGGAACTCTATACTGCAGATATACTTTCCAGCAAACTACATGGTTCATATCAAGTCCAATGTAAACACGTTCTTCATGAGCTGTTCTTTTAAATAATCAAATTCTACTTAAATTCCACCACAACAGATCATTAGTGTTATTTCATGGACTACCTGACACTTATTAAACTTTATCCTCGAGTTGCTCTTGGGTCTTAATAAGTGATGATTCCTTTGTTAAAAAAAAACAATCGTGAATATAGAATACTAGCAGATGCACACGGCGTGGCCCGGTACTAAAAGTAATGTCAAATTCCTTAAAAAAAAAAAACGAAAAGAAACTGAGATGTGTGCATGCCAGTATTATGCTTCTTCTAAACAGTTCACTTCTTGTAAATAAAAAAATTCTCGAGCTGAGATTGAAACCAAAACCTAAAGACGATAACCAATAGGCCAGTTCGCCACATTTTTTAAAAAGTGTTTTCAAACCTATTTATTCTTAACATAAAGAAGCTGTCACGTGAACGATTCATGCAGTCACGAAACAGTTGACAAACAGATAAAAATCCGATGACCCTCTAAGTACCAATTTTTTTCATTTTGACACCTAAGCAGCCCTTTTTTTCCTGATGAAAACCAATTAAAAAGTTTTCCACATGTCTGAATACCCTATATACCAATTTTCAAATCTTTAGATAAAAAATTCGTTGAGTGTATAAGTTGAAAGTTGTCCCCCCCCACACACACACACACCTACACACACATTCTTGTGGCAAGATAGAACAGAGACAGGCTGTTGACGTCTCTTCTGATGAGAACCATTTCATTAATTTTTACATTATAATCATTAATGAGTTTTACTACATTTCATAATGTAAATATCATACATGTAAGGTGCCTTCAATAAGTTTCCAGACTTCTTTTGTATGGCACTTTTATTGATAGTACACACATGAAACTCTAGTCTTTTCCGGAGTAATTTCCGGCTGCAATGCACTTGTTGTACCATTCCAACAACTTCTGGAAGGCCTCATGGAAATCCTCTTGTGTGAGCGTGTCAATGACCCTCGTCACAGCCTCTTTCGTTTCCTTAATTGTCTCATAGTGACAGCCTCTAAGGTTTTCCTTAGTCACAGAAAGCAAGGTCTGGACTATAGAGACGATGAGGAACTGTCTTGATGCCCATCTTGGTTAAATTATCTGTTTCAAGGATGGAGTTGTGGACTGCATCCTTGGTAAAAAATTCAAGCAAATCTTTTGCGCCTTTAGTTCCTTGCGAATAATTTCGTGTACACATCAAACTGTGTATTTATTGTCTCTATCGGCACATGACAGTCCTTACCCATGAATTTCTTTATTTACTTCATCAACTCTGGTGTTCTGACTTCCTTACTCCTCCCACACCTTTCATAATTCCTCAAAGACTCCTTGTCCTCTTTGAATCTCTTATGCCACTCAAAAACTGATGCTCGATTCATGCAGGATGGTCTAATACGTTTTCTGTGGCATCTATACGCTTCTGTGGCATTTTTTTTTTAAAGTTTAAAACAGAATTGTATTGCATTTCGTTCTTCTTAAGTGTCCTCACGTCCAGATTGCATTTTTGAAATTCACCAGCTGTGACAATTAGACTTTAGTAGGATGTATTCCAATCCCTGCTGTAGCTGTTCGTTTAAACCTAAAATCATAAAAATTGGCCAGTCATCTTATAAGATGTATAGCATACTGAATTTTCAAGGGGTTACGACAATTTTAAATGCCTGTACAAAAAAAGTCTGCTATTAAATCTTGCATGGTAGTTAATGTGTGTTAGCAATTCATTTAGTCAGCAGGTCTGTTAAAGTTCAATATTCACTCGTAATTACGATGGGCGTATCAAAAGTAAGGCGTTAAATCCACTGAGAGAGATGCACCCTCAGTCTTCGTTAAGGCATGCATCTAGGAGAAAGCATTGCAGCAAATTCAAATGCGGTATTCGTTTTCAGCATACCCAAAAATTTATAAAAGTCGTCATTTTAAAGGTGATTGTTAGTGTGAACATTGAAAGTAAGTAAAAATTAACCGGAGTTCCATTGCTTAATATTCAGAAAACTATTTCTTAGTGGAAAATTTTAATGCGCTATTCGTTTTCAGCATACCTGAAAATCTTTAAAAGTCGTCATTTTAAAAGTGATTGTTAAGGTGGAAAGTATTTTTAAAAAATTACCAAAAAAGCTTTCCAAAAAACAAACAAAAAAATATATATCACTAGGTGTTCAGAAAGTGTATGCTCATTTTAAATTAAATTTCTTTAGAAAAGTGATCCCGACTTTTTCGAAAAGTAATTTCTTCGTATCATGAAAACTATTTCTCTGCACGACTTTTAAATACTATATTCGTTTTCAGTATCTCCGAAAACGTAGAAAAGTCGTCATTGTAAAGGCCTGTTTCGAGTTGGAAAGAATCTTAACATTGACTATACTTATACATACACACACACACATACATATATATATATATATATCACTCTGACGGACGTTAAAAAACATTTTAAAAAATAAATGTTTATATTTCAACAGTATTTCTCGCAGTTAACAGTAGCCGAATAGATTAGGTCCTCGCTGGTGTTGCTGGGTTCGAATCTATCGATTGGTGTTAATCGTGACACTCTGCACTGATGATTCCCGAAAGGATGAAACACTAGTGTCTGTAAGTATTTAATGATTATTATAGTAAATAATTATATATATATATATATATATATATATATATATATACTAGCAGAGGTACCCGGCATTGCCCGATTGTTTGGAGGTGTGTCTGTGTAAGGGAGGGGGGTTAAAGTAAAGAATAAACGAAGTAGTAACCCTGTTTAAATAAGAAAAAAAAAAACGATGGTAAACTTATGTACAAAATTGGCAAAATCAAAACCAAAAAAAAAAAAAAAAACAGCGAACAAACGTAAAACTTCTTTAAAAAAGAAATCAGAAAAAGAAAAAGGAAAAATCAGGGAGAAAAACTAAAACAAAAAAAAAAGAGCTAAAAGTGAAAAAAAAAAAAACAAATGCATAAATAACCCTTCGATTCGGTTAAGTCCATTCCAGGTTTTTTTAAGCAACTACAAAGTAAAGAAAACCCAAACCGGTGTTCTTTCGTAACTGTCCCTTGTGAACGATCCTGCAACCATGTAAAGCAGTTATGGGGAAAGAAAAAATATAGGAATCTATCATTATCGAGGAAGTGAAGAGGTAATAGGCTTATAACACATCTCAAATATCATGCTGCAGTTTGTGCATATTACATTTGCATGAAATGTCTTGATTTCAATCCTATTAAGGTCAAAATCAGAGGGGGAAAAATGAGTTCATTTTATATATATAGGGATATACACATATGTACATACATACACACACACATATACATATATAATCTGAAATAGTTGAATTTTCAAATGAAAGATTATGCACATATATGATACCTCCCCACCTAAAAACCCCTTAAAATACACCAAGGAAACTGAATTTGGGGAAGTATTTATTAATTGATGTCTAATATGTACTGTTAACATTTCAAAAAATCACAAGTATCAATTTTTTTTTTCCATCTCATTTTTTACTCCCTTTGCATAAAACTAAATTAAACAAAATATTACAAATAGAAGCTCTGTTTCAAAATGTATAATGATCGGTTCATTAGTTTCAGAGTGATAAACACGTGTTAACATGTGGACCCAACACATTGTAGACTCTGTCTCAAGGAACATAAGAAAGGAATAACTGGATTCATTTTTTTCCATTGAAAAAAAAACAGGCATTTATTTGCACCTCTTTAACGTGATCTTTAGTCTGTGCACACATTCTTATTTTTTTTTAATCTTTTTCCTTGCCGTGACGTCATCTCACACAGCTTGATCATTTACATACAGCGTCTGTGCTCTTTTACAAAGCGAATAAAAATGTACAAGCACGTACAATTTGATAAACAGTATGGATTTAAGTAATGTAGTTCTTCTGTAGATATTTTAACGTTCATCTCTGAATGCATATACTGTGCACTGCATAAGGCAGGCGAAGCAGGGCTGTAGTCCTTGATATATCCAAGGCCTTTGACAAAGTCTGGCACGAAGGGCTGCTAATGAAAATTAAATCATATCGTATAACTGGACGAATATCAAATATAATTAGATCCGTCTTAGACAATAGGACCATCCAGGTTGTCATTGATCTATGTACATCCAAACAGCATAACATTAATAGTGGAGTGTCTCAGGGGTCGATCCGTGGACCACTATTATTCCCGATATTTATCAATGACCTCCCAGATAATATTGTGTCCAAGATGGACATATTTGCTGATGATACAACACTCTATAACATACATGAGGGAAGGACGGATGTACACAAATCTAAGACAATCGCAAAATCCTTAGAAAATAGTGGAATCGGGCCGTAAGTGGATGGTAATATTTAATGTTAGTAATACTAAGCTGCTTTCATTTAACAATTACAAAAAGCCTCTCCAACCACCGATATACAAGGCAAATAACACGCTATCCGAGAATTCTTCTTTCAAATACCTTGGCTTAACATTCATGGGCAATATAAACTGGGACAAATACACTGAGAACATAGTGAAGGCTGTTTCAAAGAAGGTGGGCTCCCTCTATCGTGCTAGAAGACTTAGAGTATCCTGTACCTCTACAAGGCAACCATTCGCTCATACCTAGAGCATTGTTGCCACATATAGGCTGGTGCATCTATCACTAGCCTTCTCTTGGATAGGGTCCAAACAAGAGTCTTCAATCTAATAGGTCCCACTTTGTCAACTAAGCTCCAACCCCTGTCCCATCGCCACAATGTTGCATTTTTGTTTTACAAGAATTTTAATGGAATGTGCTG
>NC_136496.1:107193186-107243186 GCF_053919585.1 Euprymna scolopes | reverse complement strand
CTCCTAAATCTAAATGCAAATTCCATAAACAAAGGTTTTTTTTCCAGAACTGTCCGCTTTTGAAATGCTGTTCTGCTGGCTTGCTTCCCGGTTGAATACAACGTGGTAGCCTTCAAATCCAATGTAAACAAGTTCTTGCTGAGCCGTCTCCATAAATAATCAAATTCTACCCAATTTATGCCATTAATGAATTGCTACACTACCACCTTCCATTCATTAACCCTTATCCTCGAGTGGGCTTCAGACCTTGATAAGTTGTAACTCTTAAATCATCCAGGATAAGTTGAGCTAGCTCCTCCTGTAGAACACACAGTGTCTCAGATGATAGCCTGTGGTGGCCAAGATAATGACGAGTAGCCAGTCCTGGGGCCAGTGGCAAATATCGTAGACCAGCTAAATACAACTATTTCTGTCCACAGGTAAATAGCCAAGAAAAAACATCTATACAGTCCAGATATAATTATATATATATATATATATATGCATCTATATATATATATATATATATATATATATATATATATATATATATATATATATGCATCTATATATATACTTATACTTCAGAATAAGGTAATGAAATAGATGCACTGGTATGGAAATCCAGTGATTATTGATCTTACAAAATATTATTGGCTGTAATATTTTATAAAGACAATCCCTGTTCTACTTCGGATTGTTACCTTGTGTCGTGGAAGATTCAAAATACGGATCGGATCCCTTTACCTCACTGTTACCAAAACTTTCACTTTGGAATTTATCATACAATTTGGATATGAATTTCAACAGCCTTTTCATTTTGAACCAATATATAATTTCCATTACTCTATGATTAAAAATTTTTTTAAACTTTTAATTATGGTTTTCTATGTTTATTACATTGAGCAAATTAGGTATAAACCATTATAATTTACTAATATTTTCTCCTCTGAGGAGATGGGGAGACATCGAAAACCTATAGGTTAAGGAGATATACTTATTGAAATGTATTCTTTGTCTTGCATAAAATAAACATTCTAGATTTGAAATTTAACCATTTCATGTCATAAAATTTAAACGACTAAATTATTATATATATATATATATATATATATATATATATATATATATATATATATATATGCATTATTTTATAAATTAGTTAAATCACAGATTAGATGATCAAATGAATTATTTGCGTTGCTAAATATTACAACAGAATGATATTTTCTAGACGATCCTAACTAAAAAGGTAAAGCTCAATATAAAAAATAGAGCAAACTATAAATGGAAGGATTGAAGTTAAATTCTGTAGATTAAAATACACATAGAAATATATTCAAATTGAGAATTTATTGTTTGAAACAAGGAATACATTGAAAAAATTATATTTATTTCTTTGATCTGTGATTTTCAATAATGGCTCAGATCATCAGAGGAAATGAAATGCAATTAGCAAAATTATCAGTTAGGCTTGCCTTTTTTCTGGTGTCCTTGGCCTTCGGGCCGGGATCAAAGTGTAGTCTTTTTTATTTTTACACGTCAATAAAAAATGTTTTAAAAACTGGGAGTTAAGTAGTACGTCCCCCAATATGAAAGGGTGAATGCGGCATTATGGTGAAAGAAGATTCTAGCTGGGAGAAACTTTTGATTTTGTTTAGTTCTGGAGTGACAAAGATGACCAACGACCCTCACAATCCCCCCTTTTGAGTTGGCCATGTGCCTAAGTTTTTTGTTCATCGTTGATTTTGACTGTATTTTTAACATGAATAAAAGATTTAATCTCAAAGTGTAGTATCTGTTCTGCAGATGCTGCACTTAAGATAATTTGTACCAGTCAATGGAGGGGAAACCCTCTATACTGGGACAATTATTATTTTTGGTAACCAGAGTGAGTGCCCCCTTTTTGCCTACTTTTAGGTGAGCTGGTTTTTACCCCACATTAAAAACGGCCTTGTGCCTAATTTGCTTTGGTGGGGAAGCAAATAAATACAAGAAACAATAAATTCTCTGTTTCGTAAAACACTTTTCTTTTCACTAATATTAACAATTAGTGTAGATATCCCGGAAAACCTTTAACAAATATCTTAGTGACCCCTGATGATTGAACCTTCATTATGATCTACGGATAAACAAACGATTCGAATTCTTGTAATGCAGAGCCAAACCTCTTTTTCCTTAGTAGGAAAAGAAGCATGTTCTCAACACTCGAAGAAGATCGCAGGTTGCAGCGACCGATACGTTGTGCTGATAACACCCAAGATGAGAATAATAGTCCGAGTAATCAACATTACATAAGCATTCACATCTCATCTTAAAAATTCAGAATTACAATAAATTCTCAATTTGAATGTATTCCTATGTATATTTTAATCTACAGAATTTAACTTCAATCCTTGCATTTATGCATCATTTTTATGTATTTGCACAAATTTTTATGTAAATACTTTTAGTATTTACTTTAACAGTGCTCAATACATAAATAGAGCTAAGTAGTAAGTTTTGAAAATATACATGGCAATCAAGCTACACAGAATTTTTCACATTTCATCTTAGTGTGGACACGTGAAGCTGTTGCCTTAAGAGTCCTGCCGATGATGAAGATTCTCTAACCTTTCTTTATATAGGAAATACATGAACATCACACAGACATTGAGTTATATATATATATATATATATATATATATATATATATATATATATATATATATAAGTACATTGTAGTTTGCTTGAAGCATTGTTGAAGAAAATTATAAGGTAAAATTAAAAGCCAAGAACAATGCGAGATTTTTTTTTTATATAGAGTAAAATTAAATGAAAACAAAAGAAATAAATTTCTTTTTTTTTTGTTGTATGTTTTTTCTTTTTCACACAAATTCTAACTCTAAACAACAGTAAATTTTTTTTTCTGTTGTATTCAATGGTGTTATAAATCTCAATATATTTCAGACCTATTAGTCCTTTTTCAAGAGAAGACAGCCGAATAGTGTTCAAAATTGGAAAAGCAGCCATAGAGTTTGCCACGTGATACCGTGAAATATAGAACAAAGAATGACGTTAGGAGAACGTTAAAATAAATCAGTTGATGTTTAAAATACTTGTTGCGTCTGTGAATCAAGGGAGATGACTATTCAATCAAGGGTTGATGGGAGGCAACTCTGTGAGATTTTATTAATCTTTTAATTATTTTAAAACAATAATTTTTTTTTTTTTTTTTTTTAATTATTGTTTTTCTTATGTTTTAAACTTATATTATAAAAGCGGAGCTCAATTCCAGTCTATTGTTTAGTGTGGGAGTATTTTTTGAAATAATTAAAGATTCGAGAATACGAAGTTGACCTACATTTCTTGAAGAAGCAAGAATGTTGATGTGAAAATCTGGTTCTGAATTAATGCAAGTGCGAATATGTTTATAGAACGACGAAGCAGTAGTGTTTAAATGCTCTTTAACGCGGTGGTGAAGCAATCTGGTAGTGCTTCCAATGTAAGATGCACTGCATTTAGCGCATTGTAGGTCGTAAACAACGTGGTTCTTAAAGCATAAACCTGTGTGTGATATTGGGCAATTAGAGAGTAAACAAGGGGAAGGTCTATGCGATGGATGTTTTCGGTTGAGCTGTTGTCTTAAAGTAGATCCAGTGTGGATGAGTTGAATGTTGAGTCCCTCACTGCGGATGGCTTTTCGGATTGAAGATGAGATTTTGTCACTGAGGAAGGGTAGTTTTAGAAAACAATTGTTAGAGAAGGGTCGGGTGTTGCGTTTTTTCTTTTTAAGTGAGGATAGGATCGTATTAGGGTAGCCGTTTAGTGAGAGGGTCTGTAGGAAATTGTTAGTGTGTGTATGTTTGTCGGAGATGTTAGTGCATTTGTCTTGTATGCGTGAGATTTCGGCATATGCGTAGTTTAGTTTGTCCTTGAGAGGTAGTGCAGATTTGAAATGTACGAAGAGGCGTTTGCTGGCGGGTTTTCTGTAGAATTCAGTGCATATGGCACCATTTTTTTTATTTGTATTTTAAAATCAAGTAGAGAAAGAGATTCAGAAGAGTCTGGGTGTTCTATAGTAAATTTTAAGTTTGGGTCGGCGTTATTGAATTTGTGGAAAATGTTAATAGCTTCTTCGCGGGAGTATGTGATAATTAAAATGTCATCGATATATCTAGTAAAAAGGAGATAAGAGTAGCAGGTACTAAGGGTGTGTCTTTCGAGTTTGTCCATATAAGCAATGGCAAGAATACCGGATAGACTGGAGCCCATGGGTAGTCCAGATACTTGTTTGAACGTGTTTTGTAAGAAAGTAAAGTAAGTGTTGTCTACTATTTTACGGAGGAGTTGTAAGAGATCTCCTGGAGTAATTCCGAAGCATTGTGGGTTTTTAGATGCTATAATGTCTGCCATGAGATTGATGGCTGGATGTGCAGGAATGGAGGTGTATAAAGAAACGACGTCTAACGTCATTTTTTGTTCTATATTTCACGGTATCACGTGGCAAACTCTATAGCTGCTTTTCCAATTTTAAACACTTCCGCTGTCTTCTCTTGAAAAAGGACTAATAGGTCTGAAATATATTGAGATTTATAACACCATTGAATACAACAGAAAAAAATACTGTTGTTTAGAGTTAAAATTTGTGTGAAAAAGAAAAAACAAACAACAACAAAAAAGAAATTTATTTCTTTTGTTTTCATTTAATTTTACTCTATATAAAAAAAAATCTCGCATTGTTCTTGGCTTTTAATTTTACCTTATAATATATATATATATATATATATATATATATATATATATATATATATATATATATGTGTGTGTGTGTGTGTGTGTGTGTGTGTGTGTGTGTGTGAAAGAGAAATCAAGACATTCAAAAAAGGTGTTGATGGCAACAAAAAGTGTATTTCATTTTACGTTACAATTGTTTCCATGCCCGGTTGACAATTTCAAACATTATATCATTTGAAAATTTTCAAAAACCAGCATTTCAGATATATTTAAATGGGATTTACGTGGAGGTTACCCCAAGGGTAAATGTTTCTCACATGGTTTTTCCGTTAAGGGAATTTTTCTTTCTTTTTCGTTCGCTTCAAACAATGTTCTATTGTCAAGAGTGTTTTTATTCATGAAGTCTGAAGAAATGCTAGTTTTTGAAAATTTTCAAACGATATAATGTTTGAAATTGTCGAACTGGACATTGAAACAATTGTAACGTAAAATGAAATACACTTTTTGTTGCCATCAACACCTTTTTTGAATGTCTTGATTTGGCTTCGACAGTATATTAATGCTCAATTATGAAATATGATAATTTTGTAGCTTACTTTTTAAGTCATCTCTTTTTGGCTTATTGGTATATGAAAATTTACTGGATTATACGAACTCAGTATATTACATACAAGACTATATATATATATATATATATATATATATATATATATATATATATATATATATATATATATATTCAAGTTTGAGGTGTTCAAAAGTTAGAACTACTGAAGACAACAAGACTGTTAAATAGTGCTCAATAAAAGGAGCAAAGTATTTTTTTATTATTTGAGGTGAACAGTTACATATGGTCGCTACAAATAGACATCTGTTTCAGTCAAAGGCGACCTGGAACCTCTTTTTGGCGTCGAGAGGTTCTAGGTCACCTGATGAAGTCTCTTTGACTGAAACAGATGGTTATTTGTAGCGACTATATGTAACTGTTTACTCCAAATAATAAAAAAAATAGAGAGAGAGAAAGAGAGAGAGATATAGATAGGTGTGTGTGTGTGTGTGTGTGTGTGTGTGTGTGTGTGTGTGTGTGTGTGTGTGAAAAGGATGTTGTAGTTTGCTTGAAATATTGTGCATAGTGTGAAAGGAGTTGTGTTTGAAGGCTATATAAATGTGGTTCGTAGGAAACATCGTAGACACGATTGAGCATATAAAAGAATAAAGATAATATTAGAAGAAATTTTCAAAAGTTCAGAAACATAAAAGAAAGTTTGAAACAAGTTCTTCTTTGAGTGTATCTTTTTGAACTTGCGAACTGTCTAGTTCAACTTGGGCATCTTTATCCTGAACACGAATTTTGAATTGAAGAGTGAAAGCGAGAGAGAGAGAAAGAGAGAAAAAGAGAGAGAGAGAAAGAGAAAGGGGGAAAAATAGAGAGAAAGAGAAAGAGAGAAAAAGAGAAAATAAAAGAAAGAAAGAGACAGAGAAAGGAAAAGAAAAAACGGAGAGTGGAAAAGGAAGAGGGCGAGCAAGAGAGAACGAGACAGAGTAAGAGAGAAAGAGAGAGAGAAAGCAAGAGAGGGAAAGAGAAAGAGGGAAAGAGCTAAAACAGGAAGACAGAGGGTTAAAGAGGGAAAATGGTAGAGAGAGAGAGAGAGAGAGAGAGAGAGAGAGAGGAGGGGGTGAGTGCCTAATATAAGTCAATGTGGTCAAAATAAAAGATACATTAATGCATGAAGAAAGAATCTCAGAAATGGAGAAAGAGGAAGACAGAGAGAAAAGGAAGAGGGGAAAAGAGAGAGAAAAAACACAGATAGAGAGAAAGAGAGAGAGAAAGAGAGAGAGAAAAGGGGAGAGGAAGATAGCGAGAAAGAGAAAGGGCAAGATACAAAGAAAGTGGTAGGTATGGCTAGAGAGAAAGAGAGCGATAAAGGAAGAGAGGGAATGAAAAGAGGGAGGGAAAGGAAGAAAGACAGAGGAAGAGAGGTGGAAATAGAAAGACAGAGCGATAAAGAAAGAGGGAGGAAGACAGCAATAAAGAGAGAGAGAGAGGAAGAGAGGACGCTGGAGAGCAAGAGAGAGAGAGACAGAGAGAGAGAGAAAGAGAAGCAAATGAAGGAAAGCGAGAGAATGAGAGTGAAAACAGAAGAGAAATCAATAAAGAGAAAGGGTGAGGGAGAGGTGAGTAAAGAGACAGATAGAGGAAGAGCAAGAGAAACAGGGAGGAAAGGAGTGCAAGAGAAGGAGAGAGATAGTAAGAGATAAAGTAAGATAGAGAGAATTAGAAATAGAAATAGAGTGATTAAGAAAGAGAGGGAGAGATAGAAGTGAGGAAAGTGAGAGAGAGGAAGAGAGGACGATGGAGAGCAAGAGAGAGAAAGAGAGAGAGAGAGAGATCTAGAAAGAGAGAGAGAGCGACAGAAATGAAAACAAACCAATAAAGGGAGCGAGGGGTTGAAGGAAGAGAGGAAGAGAGGACGAGGGAGAGCAAAAGAGAGAGAGGCAAAGAAAGGGAGGAAGAGCGAGAGAGAGAGTGAGAGAGAGAGAGAGAGAGAGAGAGAGAGAGAGAGAGAGAGAGAGAGAGAGAGAGAAACAGAAATGAAAACAAACCAATAAAGGGGGCAAAGAGTGAAGAGAGAGAGGGAGAGGCGCGATGGCGCAAGAGAGAGAGAGAAAGGGAGGAAGAGAGTGAGAGAGAGAGCAAGGGAGAGAGAGAGAGAAAGAGAGAGCGAGAGAGAGAGAGAGAGAGAGAGAGAGAGAAATGGGAGGGAGAGGGAAAGTGAAGAGAAAGAGGCGGGAGTCAGAGCCCAACGATCTATGAAATGGTGGAAGACTCCAGCAAAGTTTTCTTACACATCGCTTCATCCCAACGAAAACAAAATGATGTTCAGAATTGAGAAAGAAAAGTTCTGTTTTGTTTACCAAAACTTTTACTGGAATTTCTTTTATTATCCCTTGTGCTTCATTGGATTGATGTGTGCATGACTTACAGTCTGCTTTTTATACATAAATCCAACACGAAAGGAACTTCTAAACATACGTCTAATTAATCTGTGCGGATAATGCTGAAAAGCGATATTTCAACCGCAAGTGTGACAGTCGAAAGAAAATTCTAATTCGGACTTAATAATCATGAAAATTCAATGAAAATCTCATTCCAAATTTAAGCAAAACAAACCAACAAAATAATATTTAACACTTAAGTCAGACAGACAAATGAAAATTCTATTTTATAAATTTTGAGATGAGGATCGATAATTTTGATTATTTGCATTATTTAAATTATTGTTCTCATTTGGAATGAGGTAAGAGACGACGTCCGATGTGGGCGTTTGATAAAAGTGTTTCTGTGGAATAAGATAGATTCGAATTTGACACGCCCTGATTTTTGGTTCATATTGTTAACCACTTTGTCACCGTCATACGTTTCGGCCGATGTAACCTCCGATAGTGATCTGAATAATTTTGACAATACAAAGGAGGAGTCCATTTCACTTCAATAGAAATTTTATTTGAAACAAACGAAGGAAATTAGTATTTCAACTAACGTATGCCAGACTAACAAAAATGCTATTTTAACCAAGCAAACTATTCAGAGTCAGTATGACAGACAAAATAAACTGCTATTTAAACTCCAGCATGACAGACAGAAAAAATGTTATTTAAACCTCAGCATGACAGACAAAAAATTCTATTTAAACTTCAACATAACAGACAAAAAATGCTAATTAAATTTCAACATGACAGACAAAAAACTGCTAATTAAACTTCAGCATGATAAACAAAAAATCATATTTAAACTTCAGCATGACAGACAAAAAATGCTAATTAAACTTCAACATGACAGACAAAAGAATTATATTCAAACCTCAGCATGACAGACAAAAAAAATGCTTATTAATCTTCAGCATAACAGACTGACAACAGCTATTTTAAACTTAACTCTGACAGACAGACAGCGTCTCTTATAGCGATGCTTGGACGCATCTATAACAACTTGTGTCCATTTATTTTTTTTTTTTTTTCAGCATTTTATTCTAGCTGGGGATAAGTTATCCTGCTGGATGCCAGACATTCACTCACTATCTATTCATGCAAGTGTAACTCTTTGTATCTCTCTTGTCACTTGGTTCACCGGGTATATTTGCCAGCTAGTTTTTCTTTTTCATAGTCCAGTTGCTTCTATAATTACTGGACTTGCTAAGGTTCCAATTTCTTTTAATGTTGTACATAAGACCTCGGTATTTTCGTGATCTTTTTTTCTCTCTCAGCTTTGTTTAACCCCGCATAATTGGAGTCACTAACTTCTACTAAAATTGCTTTTTTCTCCTTTTTGTCCTACGTCAAGTTTAATGGCTCGTTTATTTTAGGTACGCAGTTGTAGGACTTGCATAGTCACAGTGGATTGTATATGACTTATTTCCAACTGGTTTTTTTTTTTTTTTTGGTATGTATTCCCAAGATTTACTGCTACATTCTATATTCAACTTTTTAAAGATGGTCAAGTAGAGATATTTACAAACTTAAAATTTATGGAGAGTAGAAAACGCATTGTGGATGCGTTATCGGCAGCTCCTGTTACTCTTGCTTCTTCTTATTTGTCCCTCAGTCCTCATTTTTTAATGAGTGATTTTTCTGACAAAGGGAGAAGAAAAAGCTGTTTTCTAGGTTGGCAGTATTTTGTGCGAACAGTTGGCTGAGATGGCGGAAATTTTCTGTTTCTATGTCTATCATTGTAGGCATGTCACTAGTAAGGGTGCTGGAGGTAAACGTTTTGTCTGGGCTGACGTTATCCGCCTGATAGTCAGGGACCCGAACCTTGGATTAACCACTAAGGAGGCTGTCCTATCAGCAGGTGCAAAGTATAGCTTCTGGTGGGGCCTCTCGATGCCATACTAGTGGGTAATTGTTACGGCTTTACCTTATCATTAGCTACAAATAAAAAAAAAAATTCTTCGTTTCTTTTTCTCTCTTAATTTCCCCTCTCTGTCCTGCTCTAAGTAAATCTGACGACCTAGTCCACAAATTTCAAAATTTCATCATGACAAGTTTCAAGAAAAGATACACGATTAAACTCGGTTCTCCAACTTCCAACGTAGACCCCTACTACCATGTCTCCTTCTCCAACATCAGGGGTCTACGTTCTAACCTTCCAGAGGTTGAAACCCAATTACAGGAGACTAAACCAGACCTTTTATTTTTAAGTGAAACTGGCATTGGACAGGCTATTTCCCTAGAAGAGTTCGCAATTAAAGGATACTCTAACTTAACCTCTAAATCTGACCCCCTAGATCGCCATGGGCATGGAATATGTGCCTATATTAAAGATAGCTTTCCATGTGGTAGGGACATCTCCAGGGAAGATCCTAACTTACCCTATATGTGCTTCCGGGTTGCTTTAGCTCACACTACGGCATTTTTATTTACTCTCTATCGCCCCCACAACAGCGGAGTTACTATATTTAAAAGCATATCTGAGAAAATTGACCAAGTCCTATCTGCTTATCCTTCAGCTAACATTCACGTGTGTGGAGACTTCAATGTTCACAACGTCGAATGGTTGACCCACTCAAACAAGACCGATGATGAGGGGAGGTTCTGTCATGATTTCTCCATTGCCTATGACCTCACTCAGATTGTTCAGGAACCCACCCATGTGCCCGACAACGACGGCCAGTATGCGAGCCTACTAGACCTTTTTCTCACAACTTGCCCTGAACTATGTTCAGTTTCTGTTCTGTCGCCTCTTGGATCTTCCGACCACTCTGTTGTATCAATTAAGATAAAAATGAAATGTAATAAGTCCCCAGACGTACCTCTCGATCGTACAGTATATCGATACACTAAGGCTGACTGGAATAGCTTCTGTACATTTATAACTGATCTACCTCTGCATTCCATATTTAAAAAGGATGTGTCCTCTATAGTATTAGACCTGACGGAATGGTTAATTGTAGGTATTGATCGTTTCATACCCTCGAAAAAGTTTCAGCAAAAACCTAACAGCCAACCATGGTTCTCTCCAGAATGTGCTGCTGCCATTGCGCACAGAAATCACTTTTTCCACTGTTTCCAACGTAATAGATGTATGGAAACTAAAGCCGCTTTCAGGACTGCCAGCAACCATTGTAAGAAAGTAATAAAGAACGCAAGATGGTTGTATGCTCAATCTGTTAAGTCCAAAGTAGCTAAGCAGCGGCTTGGTTCCCACCAGTTTTTGCAAATAGTAAACAGAATTCTGAACAGAAGTGTGTGCTCCATCCCAACTATTATCAATGGTCCTGAGATAATCTCGTCAGCATCAGAGAAAGCCAAACTCTTTGTCAAGAACTTCGCAGCTAATTCTACCTTTTACGATCAAGGCCGCCAACCCCCAATATTTCCTCCTGTATCTGAAAACACACTATGTGATATACATATATCTGTACGTGATGTTGCCAAGCTAATCAAAAACCTTGATTCCAGTAAAGCAACTGGCCCGGACGGTATTCTAATTATTATACTCAAAAAACTTCAACCTGAACTAGCGCCCATACTTACAAAACTATTTAAACGTTGTCTTAAGGAGAATAGTTTCTCATATCCCTGGAAAGTTTCATCTGTATGCCCTGTATTTAAGAATTCAGGTGATCGCTCATCCCCCTCTCAGTACGGGCCAATAAGTCTTCTGTGCGTCATGAGTAAGTTGCTGGAATCTGTGTTAAATACAGAAGTAATCAACCATCTCAACAAAAATAACCTTCTTAGTGACACTCAATATGGTTTCCGTTCTGCTAGATCTACAGCAGATGTGCTTACAGTTATATCTCATAGGATTAGAAAATCTCTCGACGGAGGCAAGCTTTCTAGGGCAATTGCTCTTGACATACCTAAGGCCTTTGATAGGGTATGGCATAAAGGTTTACTTCATAAGATCTCTAGCTATAGTATAGCTGGAAATGTCTTCTCAATTATTAAATCATTTCTTTCTGATAGGTTCATAAGAGTAGTAGTTGAGGGGCAAAAATCAGAAGCCCACAGTATTAATGCTGGTGTCCCTCAGGGGTCCATCCTGGGCCCAACTCTTTTCCTGATCTACATTAATGATCTTCCAAATCACATCCTTATATCATTTGTAGACATTTATGCTGACGACACTACCATTTATGGTAGCACATCTAAGACAGTAAACGACCAAGTTCTCTCCAATTCTCTCTCCTCTGATCTTGAGCATGTAGTACAATGGGGAAAGGAGTGGCTGGTTACTTTTAATGCATCTAAAACCAAGCTTCTCTCTTTACATCATCAACATTCTGATCCACATCTGGCATCAATTGAAATGAATGGCTCTCGTCTTCAGGAGGCCTCAAGTTTTGACAAGCTTCTTGGCTTGACCATTACTCCTGATCTTAAATGGAACACGTACATCAAATCTGTTGCCAAGGCCACTGGAAAAATGGTGGGATCTTTCTATCGATCCAGTAGATATCTCACTGCTGATGCAATTCTCTATCTATATAAGAGCCAGGTACGTCCAAGGATGGAATACTGTTGCCACATCTGGACAGGAGCTGCTAGAAAGGACTTGTCCTGCCTTGATAGAGTTTAAAATAGACTTCGTAGCCTCGTAGGAGATGTCCTTTTCTCTTCCTTGCAACCTCTATCTCACAGAAGAGATGTTGCGAGTTTGTCTCTGATGTATCGTTATTTTCATGGAAAGTGTTCCACGTGAGCTTCAATCTATGGTCCCCCCTCGCCAAACTTTCACAAGAAACACTCGTCTAGCTGTAAACACTATCAATAATTCCCCCCACTCTTTATCTGTGCCTAAACCTAAACGTAGATTCCATGAACAAAGCTTTTTTATTAGAACTGCACGCCTGTGGAATTGTCTTCCGTTTTCCTGCTTTCCGGCTGACTACAATATGGTTGTCTTCAAGTCTAACGTAAATAAGTTCTTGATGAGCCGTTCCATATAAGTTATCAAATTTAACAAATTTTCATTACTAATGATTATTATATTGTCCAATTTCTACTGTACACTCTTTAACCCTTATCCTTGAGTGGCCTCTTGGCCTTGATAATGAGTTGATACCTATGAAAAAAAAAAAAAAAAAAGTCCAATGTGAACAAGTTCTAATTAAATCTTCCCCCTAAGTAATCCAAGTTACAAAATTCCCACTGTTTACTATGCTAAAATCACAATGACTAATGTATACCTATTAACCCTTATCCTCGAGTGGCCTCTGGGCCTTGATAAGTGGTGACACCCTTGTAAAAAAGAAAAAAAAAACAAAAAAAAAACTCCATGGAGTTGCATTGTATAGTTGCTGTCTCCCAGCATGGATATGTTATTCCGAATTACATGATCGATTGACTGGTGGGCACAGACTCTCACAGAAATTTTAAGATGCATCTAATTTCTCAATGAGTAAAAATAATTCAAGCTCTCAGGCACTTGAAAATATTTTGCGTACATTAAGCAGTTGTGGGATGATATTAAGAGTTAGGAGCGTCTATTGTCAGCTCCAACAGTCACGTTTTGATCCTGCTTTGAGGCATTTGCTTTTCTAGGTGCAGTGAAGAGATGTGATAACGTAGAACAATCTGTAGATGACTATATATATATATATGGAAGAAAAGAGTGAGCTCAATTCTCTAAGAGGAAGTTTATTGAGACAATATAAATCTCAACAAGAATCATTGTAGCTTATATAGCAGAACAATAGGAAAGGGAAATGAAGTCACAAAATCTATATATTGGTGAATATAGATTGGTTCATTTATTCAATAAGGGAATACAACAATAGGGGGATAGAAGGGACTCTTTATGCCAAGGCATTTCGAAGCCTAATGCTTCTCATCAGAAGAGTAGAGAAGATGCTAGGTAACACAGTGGGAATGCGGCGTCTAGCGTGGGATTCATTAGGAACGAAATAGATCAATTAAAATTCGTTCCTAATGAATCTCACGCTAGACGCCGCATTCCCACTATGTTACCTAGCATCTTCTCTACTCTTCTGATGAGAAGCATTAGGCTTCGAAATGCCTTGGAATAAAGAGTCCCTTCTATCCACCAACTAATTGTTTGTATTCCCTTATTGAATAAATGAACCAATCTATATTTACGAATATATAGTTTTTGTGACTTCATTTCCCATTCCTATTATTTTCATATATATATATATATATATATATATATAATATACAGGATATATTATCAGTAATCATATCATTTATTTCAACACTAATAGGAAGACCCGACGTTGCCCGGGATTAAATGAGGATTAACAAATGTTCCACATTTCTAATACTTTTATTGTCATCAAAATTAGTGAAGTCGACCATTTTTCAATCAAATCGATTAATTGGCTGCTCTAGTCAGGGACTCACCATGGTGCACCGGAGGAAGCTTTACATGCCTTCCTGCAGTGACTTGGTCCATAATACATTGTAGTGTAACTCACACTGTAGAGAACCTACTGCTGATTTTATAAAATTATTTTTATATACTAGCTTGAATTAAAGTTTAAAATGCAAAAGTTAAACATCATAGTTTAATTGTGCTCGCAACAGAAACATTCATTTCAAATGCGCCCTTGTCTTATTAAAGAACCTACTGTTGATTTTACATGCCGGGTCCTTCTACTTGTGCAGTGATAAAACTTCTAAAATTTACTTGTGATGTTAGGCTGTATCAGAGTGTTAACTTTGGTCAAAATCCGACTGTTCCCTCTTTGATCCTATTAGACTTGAGAATTTTTTTTTTATGTTTGTCCCAATCCAAAGCGCTCTTATTGGAGAAGCTAGATAATCTAGAAATTAAAAACAACATTTGTTTTCAGAATTCGTGAGATAAGGAATGTGATTAATATTTTTTTTTATTAAGGTATCATCGCTTAATAAGGTCCAAAGAATAAGGATTACACGAGTCAGGTGGACGGTGAGATGACACCGCAATGATTGGTAATGATGGTGGCGTTGGGCAGAATTTAATTACTTTAGAGAGCGACTCAACAAGAATTTGTTTACATTGGACTTGAAAACGACCATGTTATAGTCAGTTATGAAACAGCGTCCTGGTAATTTATTCCAAAAATTGGCAGGTCAAGGAAAGAAACTTTGCTCATGGAAGTTTCGTTCAGTTTTAGGTAGAGATGGAGAGAAAGAAACTATTGATAGCAGTTGTAGAGAAATGAATTTTTGTTGTGAATGTTTTACAATGAAGTATCATAGATTGAGGCTC
Source organism: Euprymna scolopes (assembly GCF_053919585.1). Classification (NCBI taxonomy): domain Eukaryota; kingdom Metazoa; phylum Mollusca; class Cephalopoda; order Sepiida; family Sepiolidae; genus Euprymna; species Euprymna scolopes. The sequence continues at coordinate 107,228,272 of NC_136496.1, read as the reverse complement.
AGTCGATCACCTGCCATGAAAATAACGATAGTTGAAGAAAGATTATGTGATAGAAAGCTCCTATGGATTTAAGATTGGAGACGTTAGTTTCACAGATTATGCTCTTTGGAGCATTTAAACTAAACGATGACTTTGAACTCGGATAGGAGCAAAGCTTAGTATCTATTCTGTTCCCAGTCAGTGAAGAGTATATCTTTTTAAACCGAGACTATTTTTATATACAAAACGACTTGTTTTCAGAATTTGTGAGATAAGGAATATGGTTAATATTTCTTTTATTAAGGAAATAAACTTTGCCCAAAGAAGTTTTGTTTAGTTTTAGGTAGAAATGCAGTTAAAAAAAAGAAATATTGACAGCGGTTGTAACTAAATGGGTTTTTGTTGTGAATGTTTTACAAGGGAGCATCGTAGATTGAGGCTCAGTCGAGCACCCGTGATGAAAATAACGGTAGTTGAAGAAAGATTGAATGATAGAACGCTCATATAGATGTAAGTTTGGAGACATGTTAGTTTCATGAGCTTTGGTTAGGAACAAAGCGTAGTATCTATTCTGTTCCCAGTCAGTGAAGAGTATATCTTTCTAAACTGAGGTAATTTTTATATTTCTATACAAATCTGATTTTGTGTCTAACTTTACCTTCATGAGGAGGCAAATACGAACTCTAATAAAATTAGAATCACAGCAAATGCAACAACAACACTGTACACTCTTTAACCTTTATCCTTGAGTGGCCTCTTGGACTTGATAATGTGGTGATGCCTATGTAAAAAAAAAAAAAAAAAAAAAAAAAAATGAACATCTGAGGTGCAAATCTAAAATAAAGATGAAAAAGAACATCCTTCTCCCCCTCCCCGCTCCAATAAAAAATGCGAAGGGATGCTGAATGTTCCGATTTAGCATAATGCAGAGGAAATGAGAGGAATTGAACGCATTCAGGAATTGCAAAGAATTAAAGACTTTGTAAACAATAAAAATCAGCCGTTGAGTTTAATTCCAGTTCAATAAGTTTGTTTGTTCTTCTTAGCAGAGATAATCAGCTGATGAAGATGTATAATTTGAACATTCATTTGCTAATGGTAAAACGTCATGCAGCAAAAATAAACTCTTTGTTCTCGTTGACAATGAAGCACCGTGTCACACACAATGGAGATTTGATGTCATCTTCGTGGGTAACGGATGTACAGTTTCGGAGAGATGCAATCGGACAACCACGGAATGAACTTACATTCCAACTGGTCTATTGCAACGACTACCAACAAGTTCCTTCATTCTCTATATGTGCCTATTACTAAACGAAAATTCCGTGTGCAGAGCTTCTTTCCTGCAACTGTGGGACACAATACCGTCGGGTTGCTTCCCAAATTGCTATAACATGGTCGTTTTCAAGTCTCATGTAATTAAGTTCTTGTTGAGCCGTTCTTTTAAATAATTAAGCCTTACCCAAAGTTCCTTCGTTACTGATCATATTGTCTCTCTATCTACCTTATATTTATTAACCTTTATCCTTGAGTGGTCTCTAGGCCGTGATAAGCTGTGAATACTAAGTAAAAAAAAAAACAAAACAAAAAACTATTCGATCTATATTTTATATCATATTCATGGGTAAGGTGGAATTTTCAGTTTCAGAGAGATGCAATCGGGTAACCAACAGACGGGCTTAGGTTCCATTTTCAGAAGTCCTGTAACACCATGTGACCTTGATTTTCAAGTCTAACTTCTTGTTGAGCTGTCCTCTTAAATACTCAAGCCCTACCCAAAATGCAGCCTTACTGATTATCTCTCACCATTTTACTTATTAACCTGTATCCTGGAGTGGGCTTGGACCTTGATAAACAGTAATCCCCAAGTAAAAAACAATAAAATAAGAATCTTGGTTGGTTGGTTGTTTTTGTTTTACGACATATCAACCCTTTTCGGGTTATCTAATGCCGAATCCAAAGATTTTGAAGAAAAATTATTTAATAGAATATATTTGTTGTTTTCAAGTCGGTTTCTATTTAACCCATAGTTGAGACCCTAACAGATACTACCACTCAAGCAATGGTAATTAAAGGGTGACTCCACACTTCCCAAAGCCTGCAAGCTGGGGACTCACCACTGGATATAGTTTAAGGTCATATCCAGGACTTAATAAGGTCATATTCAGGACTTAATAATCTTCGGAAGTTTTTTTTAAAACATTTATTGTAATCTATGTCGTTAAAATTTACTTACAGGTTTCTAGAAGAGGGTGTAGCAATCAGTACAAGATCATCCTTGTGATCAATTCCAACATGGCATACTTCTAAGACTACATGAATATGGGAGCGCATCATCTGGAAATCCTCTTTGTAAACTAATACGATGGGTGCACCAAAAGCAAAGCTTCTTGCATTTTTATGATGAGTGAACTCATGTATTCATAAAAGTTTCATCTCTCTGTTTCAGATATTGACAGTATGAGACTCTAAGAAAGCAAACCCTGTCACGGACGTGCATCAGAAGCAGTAATGCGTCATTGAATTCCTCCGTGCAAAAAAAAAAAAATATTGAACCGATTCACATTCCCCGGCGCCTGTTGAACTTTTACAAAGCTGATGCAGTTGATGTCAGCACAGTTAGGAAATGGGTTCGTCGATTTCAGAATGGCAGCAGAGATGTGAGTGACAAAATGCACTTCAATTTATAACCAAGGTGTCTACAAACGCTGGCAAACCTGAATTAAGAATAGTGATGACCATGTAAAAAAATATATTCTGGAGAATAAAAAGTCGTTTTAATGGCACCGCTCCAATCTTCTTAGCGCTTAGTTTTTGAGTTTAAAAATAGGAGGTATTCTTCCGTTTCTTCATTCTTACTTGGAACTTCCAATCGATTAACATTCAAGATTTATTTAATCATTTTTCATTTTCATTTTTTTGATTTTCATTTTTTTTTACTGCTGGAAAATGTTTATGGAGAAAAAAAGAAAGCAAGAAAATTTTCTTGTGGTATGAATTCTTTTGTGACCCTCCTGTATACACCTAGCTTTTATTTTTAATTGTTGTTTCTCTTCGATTTTTAAATTGATTTCTTTTATGCCTTTGCAGCATTTAGCCTGACGATTTTCCGATGGAATGAAAAATGGACGCCACTATGTAGTTTGCATGGCATATATATAGTTTTAATATATATATATATATATATATATATATATATATATATATATATATATATATATATATATTCCAGGTAGAAAGATATTAAAAAATTAAGAATAATTGAATTTCAACAAGGATCGTTGATAGTGCTCAATCAAAGAGAGCACATTATACTTTTTTATTATTCTTTATGTAAGAACTTTAGCCTGGATTCATGCCAGTCATGGCATATCTTCTCTCCTCAAAATTTGAAAAGGTCTGGAACCTTTTTAATTTTTGTATTTTATTTTTCTTGCCTGATGAAATCAAATATGATTGAAACAGTCTGCACATCGTAGCAAGATATGACTGTATTTACATAAAGAATAATATATATATATATATATATATATATATATATATATATATTAGTGATGGGACGATTTCAAAATTTTCCCCGATTCTCACAATTACCGATTCTGTTCTGAATTTCTGATTTTTATAAAAGTATCGGTTCCGATTCCGATTCTTTAGAATTTTCTAAACATTTAATTAGAAATTGGATGTTTTTTAAAAATTTTCAAATTATTTTAACTTCCCCTCCCACCGTGTAATGTCCGCATATATTTTGCAAAACCTAAACCACACTTGATGGGCGTATATTACAATAATGGATCTTTCTAAATATTTTACTCAAATGTTTTCCTTGTAATTGATTGAAAAAGAAAAGTGAGATAAAATTTGGTTTTCTTTTAAAATAAACATAGTTTGCATTTGCTCATCGGTAATGCTATTTCAAATTTTCATAAACGAAAAAAAAAAAAAAAATGGACGGTTGGTACGCGAAATATGTAACAGTCATGAAACATTTGATAAACGGATAAAAATTCGATGACCTCCAAGCACCTCTCCGAAACTGTATACCCGTTACCCACGAAGATGACATCAAATCTCCATTGTGTGTGACACGGTGCTTCATTGTTAACGAGAACAAAGAGTTTATTTTTGCTGTATGACGTTTTACCATTAGCAAATGAATGTTCAAATTATACATCTTCATCAGCTGATTATCTCTGCTAAGAAGAACAAACAAACTTATTGAACTGGAATTAAACTCAACGGCTGATTTTTATTGTTTACAAAGTCTTTAATTCTTTGCAATTCCTGAATGCGTTCAATTCCTCTCATTTCCTCTGCATTATGCTAAATCTGAACATTCAGCATCCCTTCACATTTTTTATTGGAGCGGGGGTCGGGGGAGAAGGATGTTCTTTTTCATCTTTATTTTAGATTTGCACCTCAGATGTTCATTGTTATTGTTGTTGTTGCATTTGCTGTGATTCTAATTTTATTAGAGTTCGTATTTGCCTCCTCATGAAGGCAAAGTTAGACACAAAATCAGATTTGTATAGAAATATAAAAATTGCCTCAGTTTAGAAAGATATACCCTTCACTGACTGAGAACAGAATAGATACTACGCTTTGTTCCTATCCAAAGCTCATGAAACTAACATGTCTCCAAACTTACATCTATATGAGCTTTCTATCATTCAATCTTTCTTGAACTATCGTTATTTTCATGACAGGTGCTCGACTGAGCCTCAATCTACGATGTTCCCTTGTAAAACATTCACAACAAAAACCCATTTAGTTACAACCGCTGTCAATAGTTTTTTTTTTTTTTTATCTCCATTTCTATCTAAAACTAAACGAAACTTCTATGAGCAAAGTTTATTTCCTTAATAAAAGAAATATCAATCACATTCCTTATCTCACAAATTCTGAAAACAAATCGTTTTTTTTTATTACTTGTAGATTATCAAGCGTCGCAAATAAGAGCGCTTTGGACTGGAACAAACAAACAAAAAATTCCCCAGTTTAAAAGGATTTCTCTTTCAGTGAGAGAGAATAGAACAGGTACTATATACTGATCCTAGCCCAAGGGCCAATATTTAAAAAAAAATCTTGCTTGCAAACATTCAACCATGTCTGCTATTCGACGGGTTTACAAGCAACCAACGCCAATGTCAAGGTCGAACCACCAGTCTCACTTGAAATATGCACGGGTTCCCGTTTTCTGCTACAGGGTATTTATTTTTTACTTGGTTTAAAACTTTTTATATGTCAAGAACTATTGCACTAGAAACGGAACCCAATCAAAGGATGTACTGATCCTATATAATATTGCAATCAGCATGTTATCTCTTGATTTTCTAGAGACGAGGTCTATATTGTTATTAAGTAAATTGCTTTTGCAAAGGTGATTGTCAACTATTTGATTTAACACAGATTCAAACAACTTACTCAAGATGCACTTTATCTAAGAATGTATCTGGCTCTTGTATAGGTGGAAGATTGCATCAGCATTCATGTAATTTCAGCATTGGTAGAACAATCCAACTTTTATTCCAGCAATCTTGGCAACAGGTTGAATGTAAGTCTTCTATCTTAGATAGTGATGGGACGATTCAATATTTTTCCCAATTCCGATACAATTACCTATTCCGATTCTTTATAAATCTCTTAATATTTAACTATAAAAGTGTTATTTTATCCCCATTACTGTAAAAACACATCTTAAATGTGCATGTATTTTCCCAAACGTAAAAACACACTTGTGACGGGTGACCTAGAGATTTTAAACTTACTGGAAGTTTTAATCAATAAATATTTATTATTTTATTATTACTACAAGCAGAGGAAGATGTTTTATAAAAACAAAATCAAATAAAATAGATTATTGAAGGAATCGGCTTTGGCATCGGAAAATAGACTCAAATTTTCCCGATTTCGATACCGATTCCGATACCCCCCTCCCCCATAACTCTGATTTTCCCAATTCCCGATTTCAATTCCAATTAATCGTCCCAATACTAATCTTGGATCTTTTTTTTTTTACATAGGCATCACCACTTATCAAGGCCAAGAGGCCACTCAAGGATAAGGGTTAAAGAGTGTACAGTAGACATTGGACAATATAGTAATCATTAGTAATGAAAATTTGGTAAATTTGATAACTTATATAGAACGGCTCATCAAGAACTTATTTACGTTAGACTTGAACACAACCATATTGTAGTCAGCCGGAAAGCAGGAAAACGGAAGACAATTCCACAGGCATGCAGTTCTAAGAAAGAAGCTTTGTTCATGGAATCTACGTTTATCTTGAGTGAAAGTCAGTATTAAGAGCTTATCATAACAAGATACTTGTGATAAAATGATGGAGAGAGAGAGAGCCCTTTAGAGGAAATCTGGTTTTCCACTTTTGAGGCCATTGTACTCAAATTGTCTTGTGCTCGAGTGGAGATGAGTATTTTTCATCATGTGCTATTATAAAATGACAAATACAGCAACTTTTCACTGAAGCTGATTGTTTGTTGAGAAAAGGCTATGGCAACCAAGGTAAAAAAGGTTAGATTAATGTTTTTTTTTCTTTAGTTTGAGTTGTTTTTGAAGGAGAGTGGGAATATGTTTTTTATATGTATCTTCTTTACAGGGGCATTGCCCGACTCTTCAATATTTTTAGTCTTGATAATAACTTATAAGTCTTTGGCAGTCTTCAGCCAAGTTTTGGTTCTGCTTCCAACTTAGCATTCTTTATCTAATTTCTGTATCCTTTGCGTAAATATTAAGCATTTAAAGTTATCTGCATCAAGTTCAGAAAATATTTAAATTGTTACAGTGCTTTTTTATGATTGATGCAAACGTTAAGTATTTTCATTATCTTTTCTTGTTGAGTTCAGACATTTCCTCCGTTTGTGTATCAAGGAAGTTTTATGGCTAAATAGTTCTGTTAAAAGTTTTATAGCTTTGGCAAAAATCGTTAGGTTTTCAGGGTAGAACTTGTTATATTCAGTGGTGGTGGTCACTAATTATTGGAGTAGTAGGGAAACTTTTTAGAGTTTTCTCATTTTTCACAATCTATTTTATACAGATGTTCATATCTTCTGAAATATGAAGCGAAACTTTTCTTCTCGTCCGAGGAATAAGTGAAACTGTGAATTGCACTACATATTTAAAAAAGTGTCTTTATAAGTACGGTTTTAAAAATTCCACTCTTACGCTACTTACTTAGAGGAAATAAAGTATAAAATCTTTTCCTTTTCTTTTGACAAAAAAAAATCTTTTTTTAGTATGTTTTTTTTTTTTACATAGGCGTCACCACTTATCAAGGCCGATAGGCCACTCAAGGAGAAGGGTTAAAGAGTGTACAGTAGTCAAAAGGACAATATAGTAATCGATAGTAATGGAAGTTTGGTAAATTTGTTAACTTAAGTGGAACGGCTCATCAGAAACTTGTTCACATTGGACTTGAAGACAACCATATTATAGACAGCTGGAAAGCAGGAAAACGGAAGACAATTCCACAGGCATGCAGTTATAAGAAAGAAGCTTGGATCATGGAATCTATGTTTAGGTTTAGGCACAGATAAAGAGTGTGGAAAATTATTGATAATGTTTTCAGCTAGTCTAGTGTTTTTTGTGAAAATTTGGCGAGGGGGGGGACCATAGATTGAAGCTCAGTCGAACACTTTCCATGAAAATAACGATAAAGCAGAGACAAACTCGCAACATCTCTTCTGTGAGATAGAGGTTGCAGCGAAGAGAAAAGGACATCTCCCATCAGGCCATGAAGTCTATTTTGAACCCTATCAAGAAAGGACAAGTCTTTTCTAGCAGCTGCGTAAAAGGTCTTATGGTTGTAAAATATGAAATATAAACCCCACCCTTTTTTTTACCAAGAAAAAAAATTACTTTTTTAACGTTTAGAGCATAAAAAATTCTTCGGTTAAATTTTAGTCAGCAGTAAAATAAAGTTGTTTTTTTTTAAGTTTTTTACTATTTTTCTTAAAAGAGAGAGAAAAATGTATTCATTCCTTGTTAAAAGTTAACATAGCCTCGGAAGAAAATGAAATCCCTGACTTTTTCTTTGAGAGAAAAAGAAGGGAATTCACAAATGGTGGGATCCTTCTACTGCTCCAGAAGATATCTCACTACTAATGCAATTCTCTATCTGTATAAAAGCCAAGTACGTCCAAGGATGGAGTACTGCTGCCACATCTAGGCAGGAGCTGCTAAAAACAGCCTATCCTGCCTTGACAGAGTACAAAATAGACTTTGCGGTTTAGTGGGGGATGCCCTTTTCTCTTCCCTGCAACCTCTCTCCCACAGAAGAGACGTTGCGAGCCTGTCTTTGTTTTATCGTTATTTCCATGGCGGGTGCTCGTCTGAGCTCCAATCCCTTGTCCCCCCCTTGCCAATCTTTCACGAGAAACACCCGTCTAGCTGAAACTACTGTCAATAATTTTCCCCACTCTTTATCTGTGCCTAAATCCAAACGTAGATTCCATGAGCAGAGCTTCTTTCTCAGAAGTGCACGATTGTGGAACTCTCTTCCGTTCGCCTGTTTCCCACCTGACTGCAACTTGGATGTCTTCAAATCCAACATAAACAAATTCCTAATAAACCGCCCCCTTAAATAAGACACTCTATCTAAACACCCAATACTAATGATTACTACAATACTATCTCATTGATTACTGTACACATAATAACCCTTATCCCTGAGTGGCCTTCGGGCATTGATAAGTGGTGAACCCCATGTAAAAAAAAAAAAAAACTTTAGCTAAGAAAAGAAAAATTCAAATTACTGAATTTTTTCTTTTTCTAACTTGCGATTTTGAAATTTCACAATTGTTTCGCCATTTTTGTTCTCTTGAAGATTCTTCAATAAATGGTCTTAAATCCTTGTAACCTATGTTGTGGCATCATTTTGAAGATTTTTGAGTAAAAGTTCCTTATGAATTTTCAGTCGTCAATTTTGTGAGTGACATAATTTCCGAGTTCCTTAATCATCAGTGTTGTCTGTGACAAAGTTTTGAAATCCTTAATAATTCCTCGTCGCCAGTGTTGTGGTTCCATAAGGCTCCGGAAGAAAGACACAACTTGGTAATTAGTGGAAACAAAATATATTGAACAGAAAATCAAATACAACTAATGTGGGTGGGGAGGGTATACGTCAATCCGCCCACCGCAAGTGTAAGATATAACCTGTGTGCTAACGCCTGGATACATATTCTACCAGTCATTATAAGTGAGTGGAAGAGTTTATTATTATTCGTAGGGTATAATTATTCATAGGGTTGACCCACCAGAACAAATTTTATAATTTGTATCGCCTGCACTGAGAATTGAACCTTCAACCCCCAGAAGAGTTTCACTTAGAATTGAATTTTTTCTAGTACTTTTTCCATTTTGTAATTCGTCCTTGTGATCAGGAGTTACATTAGCCGAATCGTTATAAAAATGAAGGTGAGGACAGAAGTGTGAACGATTCAAACAATACAAATTTCAATCATCATCTGAAAAAAATCAAAAGCATAATAGTTTTCCATCTGTTGTAAGCATTACCTCGGAACTGTTTCTTTGCTGATTACAACGCAATTTATTTTGTTGTCTTTTCCATTTTTTATTTTGCTGTCTTTCTTCGTATTTTTATTTTGCTGTTTTTCTTTCGTTTTTTTTATTTTATTGTTTTTCTTTCTTTTTTTTATTTTGCTGTTTTTCTTTCGTTTTTTTTATTTTGCTGTTTTTCTTTCGTTTTTTTTATTTTGCTGTTTTTCTTTCGTTTTTTTTTTATTTTGCTGTCTTTTTTCGTTTTTTATTTATTTATAACATTATGAAAAGTATTTATTAGTGTTGAATCCAACACCAACAAATACTTATCATAAACTCATAAAAAATCATTTTTTTACATTCTGTTCGTATTCTGCATCATTTAAATGACAATCGGTCGACATTATTTATCCCTATCCTCGAGTGACTTTTAACCTCGATAAACGGTGACTAATTGATAAAATAAAAAAAGTGTCTGAAAATGTCCTTTAATGTTCTATACTATAAAACATTTAACCAATTTTGAATCATACATGGTAATTTATAAATTATAGGATGAAAAATTATAAAATAATTAATTAAAAAATAACTACTGTATATTTCGACGTATAAGACTACCTTTAAAATTAAAAAATCATCTTTAAAAACCAATATTTCATAAGATACCGGGTGTTGCAATCTCTAGCCTAGGAAAAACAAACATGGTTTCGTGATGTAGCAGCGGTATATGATAAATTTATTAAAATTTGCTCCAATTTTGTACCTTATCTTCTCTGACGGTCGCCTTACATGGCCAAATATAAGGTACTCAAAAGTTCATTTAAATCAAATAAATTCATATAATTTTGTAGAAAACTTGTAATTTTTTTTTTTTCATTTTTCAAATTATCTGATATTTATTCTATTTAGAAGTATGTAGATAGCTGCAAAAGTAATCGCATAGAGAAAATACTCTGGCCAGATGCTCAGCATTTTAAGATGAGCATCAAAGATTAGTTGACTAATCATGGGAAAGGCGTTGTGTTCTCCTCTACATCTTGGTAGATGAGCCAATGAAAAAGAACGATTTCGAACCATCCTGGACTACAGCCAACTTTGTATTTTAATAGAAAATCTTTCGACATCTAGGGACTTCTACAGTGAAGGGAAGGATTTTGTTACTAGTCAAGTGGATCGGAGTTTAATTGTAAAAAAAGACACAAAGAAAAAATCATAGACATACGAATTCTTACTCACAATTATGTTGATGTTCTTTTCTCCAAACAAAAATTGCAGCTTGTCATGAAAAAAGGACTTACCTGCAAGAGAGGAAAATAAATTACAGAAATTATTTTAATTTTATTCAAACATATTTCTATACAAACCTGCTTAAATACACACCATTCATATCTATTCTCAGAAAAGAGAAGACATAGGTGTCTATTTATATATATATTTATACTAGCAGGTCGCCCGGTGTTGCCTGGTGGTAATATATACATAAACATTATATTTTAATTAATGCAAATTTAACTTTCTTTTTAAAAAATGAAGTAAAAAAAAAAAATGGACAGAAACTGAAACGTGCATGCGAGTATTATGTTATTTTCTAAATAGTCCACTTCTTGTAAATAAAAAAAAAATACTCGAGCTGAGATCGAACCCAAAACTTAAAAACAGTGAGTCAAGTACGATAACCATTAGACCAGCTTGCCACGTGATTTAAAAAGTGTTTTCAAACCTACTCATTCTTAACATAAGGAAACTGTCATGTTTCATGACCGTGCATGCATAGTCGTGAAACAGTTAACAAACATAAAAATCCGATGACTCCCCCCACCACTAGTATCAATTTTTCAATTTTGACCCTTTTATAGTCCTTTTGTCCAGATGAAAACTTATTAAAAAGTTTTCCACACATCTGAATACCTTACATACCAAATTTCACGTTTGTCGTTGTTGAGTATACAGGTTGAGAAATGTCCTCACATGCACACACATTCTCACTCAATTTATTATAATAAAGTATTCCTCTCTGTTTATTCACAATTTGGTTAATATATACAAAAGATACACTGTTTCACAAATAGATTTTAATACTGAAAAACGGACTCTTATATACTTTTATTCCTGTATGATTTTTATATATATACTATTTATTCAAAAGGAATCAACATTCCAAAGGTTATCTCATTTGCATATTACATTAAAGAAACCTTGTTTTAATAATTAACTCTTAATCTTTAATCGAAATTAGTAATAGAATTGTGTTAAGTATGCTATTTAGAAATATTATATAAAGCTGATTTATTTCATTTATGTTTAATTGTTAGTATAACCAACAGCAGGTGCATTTAAAAACTGAAGTTATTATTTAATCTATGAGTTATTTCCCTTTAATCTATGAGATTTTATTTCCCTGTTCCAATTTTATAGATGGAAATGGCTATGTTTTTTAAGCTTTTAAAAATTCAACAACTTAGGATATTTGGTGTATGCGACTAAACCCTCCGTCCGGCAATATGTTATGGGTATGTACAGCTAATATCTCTATCTCTACTATTATATAAAAGGAACTTTGACGTTTTTGAATTTTTTAGATGAGGATTGGTTATTTGTATCATTATTCATCGGACTACTGTTCTCATCTTGAGTGTGATTTTTCACAACGTTTCGGTTGATATAACCTCCGACCTTTTTCAGGTGTATCTTGTGGAATTCTGGAATATTTCTGTGGAACTTGGGAATTTGGATGGAATTTCGAGCAGAACCCTTTATTTACTTCACGGGGGTAGCATGCTCTTGTTCTGTCAGCCCTGACTGGATAGAAGTCCTAAGTAATTCGCAAATGCATTTTTCGGTCGCCCACACTAAGGATTGAACCTTCAATCTTCAGGAGATTATCACTTTTACAATTGATTTTCCCAGTATTCTAACCACTGCGGACGACCGAAAGATACATTTGCGAATTACTTAGGACCTATGTGAATTGTTCTCAGTAGATGAAGAATTAAAATTACGTTTCAGATTTTTCAGGGGAGGATTGATAATTCATATTATTTTGATTAATCTCATCTTGTTATTCTCACAACCTTTTGGATGATGTAATCTTCGACCTTCTTCAAGTTAAACTTGCAAGTGTTTATGCCAGGCTTGAGAATCTGTACGAATTCCACATAAAGACCTTCTCCTTGTCTGAACGATGTGGGAATACCTGGCTGTCACTCAGTTTCATATGACTAATCTGGGTTCATTTTTAGATTTGACAGCTTGTCTGTCTGCTGCTTCCGACTCGTAGTACAGGTACCCTAACTCTTGTGTAGCCTTAAGAGTAGTTGCTCTCCTAATAGAATACACCCCCCCCCCACGAACCATCAATAATAGTTTTATATTACTGGTTTAACTGTAATGCCATGTCATGCATGGAAAGACACCCTGCACTTGTTCCTGGTGAGTTTTCTCACGACCAGAATCGCATAAAGTATAGTGTTGTTACTGGGTTAGTTTATAAAGGTTATATATCTACGTAGAGATTATACTCCCCAAAGTGATTACGGGACATTGCTATTTCATTGTTTGTTCCTGGAGGAGGGGATGAGTAAGAGTTCATGCAGTGGAAGCAGCTATATTTGCAAACAGGTCTGTTGGAAGGAGTTCATATAGGTTAATGTTTTTTCCTTGAAACTGATAATTGAGAAAATAAATAAATAAATAAATAAGTAAAAAATAAAAGTAAAATAAAATTTTCTTCCTTTTATTTTTATGTTGGCTTAGGAATAGGATAATGCGTTACAGAATGGCTTGATATTACAAATTAACTAAAAATTGTTGTACAAGCCCTGGATATTTTAGATGGCAGAAGGGTTATGTGTATTTAATAGATACAAGTAACGTCATTTTGATAAGTACAATACAGTACAGGTGGAAGTAAATTATACGCTATGGCGTCTACATTATGTATAATACAGTAAATAGTTATATGGGGAGATTTCCAGTAGATGCGAATGTATGGGGGTTATGGGTGTTAAGTAGGTTTCCATTTCTAATAAGGACATCTTCAGCTTTCGTTTATAAATCAGGATGTTGTATTTTGCGTTACAGAGTATCGGTACAGGTTTTGCATTTAACATTGCAAAGCTAAGGAAGAGACAGCTATTGCTATGTAATATAGATAGTTGTAAATCTAATCAGCTTGGGGAGTAGGGCAGATTGTTAGTTTTCAGGAGAGGGTTAAACTTACAGAATACAGTAGGATTAATTATTAGAATTTTGAGTGTCAAGTAAAGTTTAGTTAGAAGAAGAAAAAAATTTTTATTTTTATTTTTTTTATTTTAAATTTAATTTAACATGCAAATCAGACATAGGCATTGGAGGTAAAGTATATATATTGGATATACATAGAATCCAGCAGGGGGTTGTACCGTAATGAGAGAAAAACTATTAGTGTATGGTGCGTCGGGATTCATATTAAAATACAGTCAGTTTGGTACGGCTCAGTAAAAGTCCTAGTAACGTAGCTATGGTCACTGCGTTTAAGTTACAAATATAATTGAAAGTAAAACAATGTTCTGCGATTTGATATAGCTAGCAGGGAAGCAACATTTTAATACAAGCGTAATAGATATTAAGCTTACTACTTAAATAATTTCGAGCGGAACCCTTTATTCACTTCACGGGGGTAGCGTGCTCTTGTTCTGTCAATATAAACACCTAAACATATAAATCTATATATCTATAAAATGTGAGAATCTGTGTGTAAGGACACTTCTCAATCTATATACTCAATAAATATTTGATCTACAGACTTGGTATATAGGGTATTCAGACATATGGAAAACTTTTCTATCAGTTTTTATCCGGAAAATAAGTGTTGCTAAATTGAAACAATTGGTACTTGGGGGTCATCGGATTTTTTATCTGCTTATCAACTGTTTCACAAGGTTTGAAAAAACCCTTTTTTATAGATCATGGCCAGCTGGTTTGACTTCCCTAAAAATATCGTTTAAGGTTATTTTTTACTGAAATTGTCATTAAATCTAAACATTACTTTGAATTTAATATATATATATATATATATATATATATATATATATATATATATATATATATATATATATATATATATATCTTGAAGTTATAAAAACATCTAGCTTTACATCTGGTTTGGTTTCTTATATAAATATTTGTATAATATTTATATTCATTTGAGTTTACACTTTTCTTTATGTAAACCAAATATTACCCTCTCTCTCTCTCTCTCTCTATATATATATATATATATATATATATATATATATATATATATATATATACCTGTACATATATTAGGTACGGGCAAAATGAATGCCGATGCTCAAAATGTATAAACATTTTGACCCCTTCCTTTACTTAAAAATTCACCAAAACTCAAGAAATTAACCAATTTTAATGAAATTTTCAGTATTTATCAAAAAATACCTTTATTAAAGTTATGGTTTTCAGTAGTAAATAAAAAACGCAAGAATTTATGTTTGCTTTTTTTATGTAATTTGTAACAATAAAATAAAAATGAAATAATTTTTACATGAACATTACGAAAAAAGCCCATGAAGTCCGTATTAATGAAATCGATATAACTCGAAGAAAAATTAATTTCTCGAACTACCAATATTATAATTGAATTAAGCATTGTTTATTTAATATTTTCACACAAAAAGTTTATAATTGCAAAAAAATTTTTTTACGCTTACATTTTTAACGTAATCTTTACATGTAAGATTCTAATATTTATATGGCACGCAAGAACGTATAATTATCAACGTAAAATAATGTTCATATAATCTTGGAAAATAAAGTAAAAAAAAATTAAATCGAAAAACAGGAACATAGAAAAATAATTTAATTAAAAAATGGTAAACATAATACGAATGTGCCATGTCGGTAAGTACGGATGCGCAGAGTTGAAAAGAAAACCAGTCTGTTTTGCCCAACCTCCTCCTCTTTTCAACTACCCGCCTGTTTGCGTTTATTTCACGTAAACATTATGATACATTTTAACGTAAGTCTGTATTTTTTAGTGTGTATTTTTTTTCGATGATTATAAATTGTTTTCTTAACCAATTGTAATACTTTATTAATATTAATAAATAATGGTGCTAACTTTTTTTTTTTCAAAGAATAAATTGTCAGTAGTATAATTAATGAATTTATATATATCATTTAAATGAAGGAAGGAGGGTCTGCGACTCAAAAAAAAAGTCGCTCGGTATGCCAGAATAATGTTAAATAAATACATAAATTATCTCTAATTTGTCCTTCCATACGTATTTGAATATTGCCGCCAGCGTTTTTTGGATACGATAAACAAGTCTCAACCAGTGATACATCTTTGGATGATTATTGCTCTTTTAGCAAAAGTTAAGTACATTTATTGTATTAATTCATTATCTTAAGACTTTAACTTAATACTTAACTTGGAAATAATTCCAGAAAACTTATATTTTCCTTGCCAGAAAAATGTAAACGCGATTTTTGTCATAATGAATTTTTACGTGAAATCAAGGGTTTTTCAGATTCGAGATAAAATTATTCCATATATTTTTGATGTCACACACTTTTTTTCTTTGAGAAATTAACTTTAAACTATAATCTTTCAAATACAATAAAAATGTACTCGAAAATTTTAAAAATTATTATGATTAACCGGCGTTAAAAACCATGCCCCCCCCCCCTACGGAAGTAGACATTAAATTGCCCGTACCTAACATATACATACATACATGCATTATATATATATATATATATATATATATATATATATATATATACACACATATATATATTTATCTATGCATATACACACATATATATACATACATATGTATATATACATATAAACTATTTATTAACTATTCGCTCTTATATATACATATATATATATATATATACGCATATGTACATATATATACATTGACACATATATACACAATATACGTATATGTACATATATATACATATATATATTTACATATATATACATATATATACTTATATACATATATATATGCTTATATACATATATATACCTATATACATATATATACCTATATACATATATATACAGCTATATATATATATATATATATATATATATATATATATATATATATATACCTATATACATGTATATACATATATATAAACATATATATGCATATATATATACATATGTATATATATTATAAACATATATATGCATATATATACATATATTATAAACATATATATACATATATATGCATAAATATATACATACAGGGTGGCCGAAAAGTCCCAGGACACTATACATGTATTTTTAATAAAACACAGTATTTTTTAATGAAACACACAGAAAACATATAAATTCAACAAAAAAAGAGAACTTTATTAGAAACGAAGCAGAAAACAACTAGAGTAATTTAGTGGTCTAGGAGATCAGTATGTTGGCCCTCGTTGTTCTTGCACAATTCCATTCGCCTCCAGGTTCTTTGTGCCATTTTTTTAGAGAATTCCTTAATACGCTAGCAAAAGCTGCAATCAATCATATTTAACAACATTAAAATATTAAAAATAGAGTGTCCTGGGACTTTTCGGCCAGTGTATACATACATACATACATACATATTCATCAGCGTAAGTTGGAAAGATATGAACATCTGTGAGAAGAATGTATCAGAATTGCCTGGTAAACCATTGTATTTCCTATTTAAGTCGGATGTCGAGGTTTTATTACGAATTCAACCTCCAAGTTCTTTAATAATTGGAGGGTAAATTTAAAAAATTTGACCTCTCAGCCAATTGTTTGTCTAAACATTTGAAATGTTACAGTGTATTCAGACAGAGGGCAAGCTTTTCAATCAGTCTTTGTCCGAAAATTTGGCTACCAAGGGATAAAATTTCAAAAGATTTTTAACTTTGTGGTCTCTAGAAAACTATTGAGCAAATTTTTGGTCTAACCCTTCAAAATTTTTTCTAAAAGGTATTCAGACACGCAGCAAGATTTTTTAATCAGTTTTGGCGCGAAAATTTGGCTTCCAAGAGGTTAAAGTTGAAAGAGTTGATCTTCGCAAACGCTTTTAAACTACTCCGCCAATTTTGGGTCTAAACACTTGAAATTTTAGATGTAGGTAACTTGGACATGTGTCAAATGTGGTGTAAATGAAGAAAAAAAAGAAACAAGAACGACCGACCGCGTTTTTGTGTGGCTTACCTCGTGTTCATAATGAAGAAGAAAGAAACAAAAATGGCTGCCCTGTTTCTTTATATGCCTACAGGGTGACCACGAGGTATGCTAATGAGATGCTCCTGATTGGAGATAAAAGAGGAGTGATTTGGGGAAGGAAGGCATTCTGAAGTTAGATTGCGAGCAGAGAAGTTGTATTTGTGGAAGAGAAAAGTCGGATTCGGGGAGAGAAAAGCTAAAGTTGCAGAAGCTCACTTTTGGAGTGGAGAGAAGACGCGTCAAGTGGTAACCAGAAAGTGAAAGTTCGGACAGCAGGGTCACGAAATTTTAGATGTAGGTAACTTGGACATGTGTCAAACTTTTTAATTTGATTTGAGCCTAAAACAATAAATGTTAAGGGGGTAAAAATTGGGGTCAAAGTTGAAAAAATTTGACCTCTGCGGTCTCTACCAAATTTTCTCTATAGTAGTTAAGGAAGCCGATTATATAGAAAGGTATTACCGTACATATGCATACTTTTTAATATATAAATATCCACATGAAGTTATGAACAGTACATAGGGCCCAGAAAATCTGGCTGAACTGCTAGTATATATATATATATACAGTGTTTCATGGTAAACAACTGGTGATCCCTTACATCAACATTATGACTATAATTAATTCGAGAGAGCAAGTTGATACAGTGAGTACAGGTAACTAAATGACTTAGTAACTAAATAGTTTTCCACCGAATGAAAAAAATATATCTAAATTAAATAAGTTTTTTTTAATAGTTTTAAAGTTTAAAAAACTTCTAAGACTATATATATATATATATATATATATATATATATATATATATATATATATATATATATATATATATATATATATATATATACATACTATATGGTTGACTATTTTAAAAAACTGATTCCATATAATGATAGAAGATGTATCGAGACACAGGAATGGGTATGTTTGATCTGGCAGAACGGTTGTTCATTATAATTGTGGGGTCTGCGTTCACGCCTGGTTCACAAAGTATGGAAATAAAAAAAATTTAAAATTTAAAAAAATGTTTACAAGTGTTTTTGATATAGATGTACATAATAATACTTTGATAAGTATGGTTTAACTTAAATAGGGATGGTATAATAAAATTGTGGGGTCTGCGTTCACACCTGGTCTCCATAGAATGGAAATAAGCACAAACTTTAATAAAGACTTTTCATATCTATCTGCGTAAGTATACTTTGATAATTATGTTTCAGTTTGAAGAAATATGGTACAATAAAATTATGGGGTGTTCGTTCGCACCTGACCTCCATAGAATGGAAATATGTCACAAAGTTTAGCAAGGTTTTTTAATATAGATCCACAGAATATTGTGATAAGTGTTTTTCAGTGTGAACAGGTATGGTATAATAAATTATGGAGTTTATCTATTTTATTTTTACTTTCATCATATTTTGCTTTGATTTTGATACCCCCAAATTTGAAGCTATCTCTTTACAACCCTTCCTTTTCATAACCTATCATACTTTCATAAATCAGAGTCCATTTTCTGTAGGCTGTTTTTGAACCCAGTCAACGACGGGTACTTTTGCTAGTATATATATATATATATATATATATATATATATATATATATATATATATATATATATATATGACATGGCAGAAATAAACAGCCTATTGATCCTTTTTACTCTCTGTTGAATCGAAGAATCATAGTTGAATTCTTAGGTTTACATCATCCGATTTACCGACAATAAGGCTCCGCTGCAACTCCCAGAATTCTGACGCTTCTCTGGTATATACCATATATAAATCGCGATACACACACATTTTCTCCCTCGGTAAAATTTACAGGCACACCTAATTAGATCTCTGCTCTTACATGATATTTTTATTTATATTTTTGCACGCACCAACGATTAACTCCTGATGAATCTGCTGACGAAAGAAGCCCATCAGGTTTTGCCGGCTATTTTCTTTAAAGTAATTTATAAGTTTTGTACCGTTACGCAGCTATATATATATATATATATATATATTATATATATATATATATATATATATATATATATATATATATATATATATATATATTTATAAATCGCGATATATACACACACATATATATATATATATATAATATAATTCGCAATACACACACATCTATATATAATCATATATGTGCGCGTGTGTGTGTGTGTGTGTGTGTGTGTGTGTGTGTGTGTGTGTGTGTGTTAGAAGTGATTAAAACTTAATACTTTATCGGTTGCGCCATGGTTCCTTGTGTAACATATGTTTTGTGCATTTAGTGTATCGGTATATTGGCAACAAATTCTTATCCAAGCCACGCATGTTGGATTGAAAAATGAGGTGGTTTCTTTTTTTTATTATTTTTCTCAACGTGTCAAGCTATCCTTCACGTATTGCAGTGGGGGTGGGGGTAGTTACATAGTAGGAATCCGAGAGTGTAATTTGTTCCTAATAAATAAGACCAATATAAATTTAAATAAACGAAAGTTGATTAAACCACACCTGTTCCTGCCAAAACAGGAAAGTCAACTATAAATAAAATTAATTGCAAATAACAATAGCATCAGCAGAAATTGATGAGGATTGAGGAGATTGAAAGCATTAAAGAAGAACCAAATTACTCCCTTCCATATTTGGAAGATAGTTTGGCGGTTGAGAAACGTGTAAAAGGAACACAATAAAACAACACTGCAGTTTTCGACAAAGCGTGAAATCTGACTTGCTATACATACATACACACACTAAAGAAGATTTGAATTCCAATCGGAGACGATTTAAATGCCAACTGGAGACGACTTAACTGCACACTGAAGAGAATTTGAATACCAACTGAAAAAGATTTGAATGTCAACTGAAAAAAATTTGAATGTCAACTGAAAAGGATTTGAATGCATACTGAAGAAAATTTGAATGTCAACTGGAGAAGATTTGAATGCTTACTAGACAGTCCTCGAATGCTAACGTCTCTCTGTTGGCGACCTGGCATGATGATAATACACTCTACAATTTAATCCTTAATCTTTAAAATAACATAGTATTTACGGCCCAAATAAAATCTCGGTATGATTGAATGGTGCATCCTCTACAAGTGATGTTATCTCAAAGGACATCACGAAGTTGGATACTCCACCAGAATAGATGAATTTAAAGAAATTCTGGTTTTGAAATGATATCATCAACGTTATCAAGGAACAAAGAATAAGCTGGTTTGACCATGTCTCCAGAAGAGATCTGAAAAGTTTTTAAATTTCTTGGTAAGAGACTTTGTGTAAGAGAATTTATGTAAGAGAATTTGTGGTAGGCCTCCAAAGCACTTGGCTGATCAGATCTAAAGCAATGTAAATATTTTTTAGCAAACGGTGGAAAGATTGGTGAAACATTGAATGATTTTATATTTTATGAAAATCCTTCGAGAATTATGTAAAACAAAAACAAATGAATAATCTGTCTGGGAGGAGGACAATTTCTTGCATATCTTCTTAATTTCTTTCTTTAATTTCACAGATTTTGTGCCGATGATCCATATATATCATAAATGTATTAGATTTCAATTTAAACAATCTGCATCTGCACATCTAGTCACATACACTTTCGTTTGTAACTGTTTGTTTCTATTATTATTTGGATTAATATTATTCACAAAACGTTTCAGCCGATGTAACCTCTGCACTTCTTCAGCTGCATTTTTTCAAACTCTTTTGACTTTCTTGACTTAGCTACATACGCCAAAAAGCTTCGCCACTTGCTTGGAAACACAACTACCACTTATCATGGTTTCAGACTAATCTTTCAGTCTTCTGGAGCAGCATGCAAATCTCAACCCTTACTTGGTCGGCCCATCTCTTTGATTGCTGTCCTCTTCATCTTTCTTAAATGAAATCTTTTTGATATGATTTTTTTTCTAGAGTGTCATCACTTATCAAGCCCAAATGTCACTCGAGGATAATGTTTAAATGAGTGTCAGGTAGACGATGAGATAACACCATGATGATGGATAATGATGGTGATTTAAGAGGGAGGTTCAAAAAGAAATTGTTTACATTGGATTTGAAAATGAAATGCATAAGAGAAGAACGGATGTACATAAATCTAAGACAATTGCAGAATTGTTAGAAAATGACCTCCAGACCATAGTGGAATGAGGCCGCAAATGGATGGCAACATTAATGCTAGTAAGACAAAGATGCTCTCCTTTAACAATTACAAGAAGCCTCTCCAACCGCCTATATTCATGAGAAATAACGCCTTAGCCGAGATGTCTCCCTTCAAATCCCTTAACTTTTGCAGGCAATATGAACTGAAACTAATACATTGAGGATATTGCAAAAGCTGCTGCAAAGAAAGTGGGTTCCTTCTATCGAGCTAGAAGACAACTCACTCCTAAGAGTATTCTATACCGTTACAAAGCCACTATTCACCCATGCCTGGAGTATTGTTGCCACATCTGTGCTGGTGCATCTACTACTAGCTTCTACCTCTTGGATAGGATCCAAAAACGAGTTTCCAATCTAATATATCCCACTTTGCCAACTAAGCTCCAACCCCTATCCCCTAGCCGCAATTTTGCATCTCTGTGCCTGTTTTATAAATATTTTAATGGAATGTGGTCTGGTGCACTTGTTGCACTTGTGCCCCCCCCCGACGTACATATCCCCGACAAATCTGCTTAACAATAAAAATCTCACCCCCTTCACTGTTGAGGTTCTTTAATGCCAGAAAGTTTTCTACTTTAATAGTTTGCTCCCTTGAACAGCTAAACTTTGAAATTCCCTTCCTGCTATTTGCTTCCCTGACTGTACTGATATGCAAAAGTTTAAATGTAATGTAAACTAACATCTTGTTAATCTTTCCTAACCATGATCCCAAATATTAGCCCCCTTATGTTCAGGTGGCGGTATGCCTTGTTAGGGGTGAATGTGAGTAAAAAAGGAAATAAGTATGTTGTAATCAGCTGGCAAGTAGCCCCATGGTTCCGTTTACTACAGGAGCAGTTTTAAGAAATAATTCTTTTTCATTAAGGTTATATATATATATATATATATATATATATATATATATATATATTTCACACGTGTACATTGCAATACTCTTTTCCATACGTTTACATTGAAATACTCTTTTCCATACGTTTACATTGAAATACTCTTTTCCATACGTGTACATTGCAACACTGGTGTAACCCCAAATGATGAAGTGTGCGGAATCGAGTGTCTGACGCTTTAACCACTATTAGCACACAGTAAAAGAAGATATCAACAATTTAGCTATTAGATAAAATGCAACGAGCGAATGAAAACAACTTATTTGTCAAGCAGCGATAACAATAATTAAGTCTCCATTTTGTGGAACTCTCCGGGGAGAGAAAAGAAGAGGTTGATTTGTCAGATTTTAAATATGGCTGCCACGTTCATTTCCATTTTCCACAATCCAGACCATTGTCTGCCCTGAATCCTGTGGATTCTAGTGGTGATGGCCTCTGTGTCTGTCGATTCACTGCTTGCTAATCACAAGTTTGCCTGCATACAGACTTTTGAAACATCTCTGAGTGCAATCAAGCTACAACTGATTATCCAGACGATCGATAATCAGACTCAGACAACGAGGCTTACTGATGTGGCTGGGGACCACATTCGAACACCATCTTCTCATGAAAGTCTACACATATGACCTGGCCAATACAATGTATGGTTGGCTTAGCTTAACCCACATTGGATGAATGATGTCACAACACTAACACATATGCATAATGTATGAGAAGAATATTCATTTGAACCCATGGCATAATGGATAAAATACTAAATAAAATTGAGTTCTAATTGACACTCTTCCAGAAGTTGAAAATTCAGTCCTAAGTGCAGACGATACTAAGAATACAATCGTGAATTACTTAAGACTTGTATCTGGTCATGGGTTTTTGAAAATCCTTCGAAAATTATGTAAAAATAGCAAAAAAACGAATAATCCGTCTGAGAGGAGGACAATTTCTTGCCTATCTTCCCAATTTCTTTCTTTAATTTCACAGATTTTGTGCCGGTGATCCATATTAATTATAAATTTATTAGATTTCAATTTAAACAATTTGCATCTTCACATCTAGTCACATACACTTTGGTTTGTAACTGTTTGTTTCTATTATTATTTGGATTAATGTTATTCACAAAACGTTTCAGCCGATGTAACCTCTGCACTTCTTCAGCTGCATTTTTTAAAACTCTTTTGGCTTTCTTGACTTAGCTACATACGCCAAAAAGCTTCGCCACTTGCTTGGAAACACAACTACCACTTATCATGGTTTCAGACTAATCTTTCAGTCTTCTGGAGCAGCATGCAAATCTCAACCCTTATTTGGTCGGCCCATCTCTTTGATAGTTTTCCTCTTCATCTTTCTTAAATGAAATCTTTTTGATATGATTTTTTTGCTAGAGTGTCATCACTTATCAAGGCCCAAATGCCACTCGAGGATAATGCTTAAATGAGAGTAAGGGGGACGATGAGATAACACCATGATGATCGATAATGATGGTAGTGATTGAGCAAAACTAACTTTGAGGATTAAATAAAGGGTTTAATTCGAAATTCGATACAAATTTCCAAGTTCGACGGTCCTGGATATGACCTTAAACTATATCCGATGGTGAGGCCCCAGCTTGCAGGCCTTAGGGAGTGTGGAGCCACCCTTTAATTGCCATTGCTCTGAGGTCCACTCTGACCCGGAGTGGTAGTACCTGTTAGGGTCCCAACTATGGGTTAAATAGAATATGACTTAAAAAAAAAATATACTATATTAAAAAATCGTTCTTCAAAATCACCAGATTCGGCATTAAATAACCTGAAAAGGGTTGATATGCTGTAAAACAAAACAACCAACCAACCAAGTTCGACAAGACACACCTGAAGAAGGTCGGAGGTTACATCGACTGAAATACTATGTAAATAAGACTCAACATGAGAACAGTAATCCAAAGAATCCAGATGACACATGAAATTAATTTCCCGTAGCAGTTCTGTATCAATTTCATGTCTCCTTAAAGAAATTAAAATTGGTGCAAAAGTAATGTCGTTTTTTTATATATAGCTGAACGTCAAAAACAACATTATTTTTGCACAAACCAAATATAATATAGCTGCACTTTATGTCTAATATCATTATTTAAATTTTGATCGAAATCTATTATAACATTTGGATTCTGGAGAACGTCACGAATTTATGTCTTAAATTTAGGAATGTAAAGAAGAAAAAACACTTAGGGAATTTTGCTTAAATATATAATAACTCTAGATCAAATTTGATGAAATCTGAAATATTTGAATTTTTAAATATGAAGTTGTGTTCATATTATGTTCCCTAAAATCCTTTAAAATACACGGAATACACTGAAATTTGGGAAATATATATTAATTGATGCCGAATGCATATAATAAAAAATCATAAAATTTGAGGTGTTAGATTATTAGTTTTTTTAATTTTTTTTATTATAGTTTCACCCCAAACAAGGCACATTGCCACTTAGGTGTAGGGGCTACTATCAGGGTCAACAGCTACTAGGGCGCTATGTAGGGAGTTGGGCAGCAAGATGTCGGTTCACATTACACTTCAACTTCTGTTTGTCAGTACAGTTAGGAAAGCAGGGACCTAGAATGGAATTCCAGAGTCTAGCGGTTCTGGGGGAAAAACTACTGGAGTAGAAAGATCTTTTACATCTAGGGATCTCTATTGTGTGGAGTGGGATTTAGCTGCCTGTCGGGTTTGTCGAGGGTGTTTACATCGTGGGGGCACGAGTGCCTGCAGTTCGTCAGAGCATTCACTGTTAAAATACTTGTAGAACAGGCAGAGGGATGCGACATTTCATCGATCGGACCGAGGCTGAAGCTTAGATGACAGTTCAGGACCTATCAGATTGGCGACTCTCTTTTGAACATTGTCTAGGAGCGAGAGACTAGTAGCAGATGCATCAGCTCAAATATGACAGCAATACTCCATACATGGGCGAATAGTGGCCTTATAGAGGTACAGGATACTTTCGGGTGTTAGTAGTTTTCTAGCACGGTAGAGAGAGTCTACCTTCTTCGCAGCGGTCCTGGCAATGCTGTTAATGTAATTGTTCCAACTCATGTTTCCTGTGAACATTAGGCCAAAGAGTTTGAAAGATGTACTTTCAGATAAAGAGTCATTGGCCATTGCTATTGGTGGTAGAGAAGGTTTCTTGTAATTATTGAAGGAAACATGTTTAGTCTTGGCGGCATTGAATGTGACCATCCATTTTTGTCCCCATTCCACTACAGATTGGAGGTCATTCTCTAGTGTTTCTGTCATTTTTTTAGATATGTGTTTATTTGTTTTCCTGTCGTGCCTGTTATAGAGTGTGGTGTCATCAGCATATATACCCATCTCAGAGATAATTTTGTCGGGTAGGTCATTTATGAATGTTAGGAATAATAGAGGTCCAAGTTTTACTTTATACCTTTGTAAAATTATATTAGAATAACTAGTGTCGAAGTAAATGCAGACTTCAAATCACGTGAAAGGACGAAGGTGAAAACATGTCTACATTAAAACCAATAAAATCTTTTATATTAATCCTAATTTACTGAAATTCGAGGAATATGTTCAGTACATATTGTTAAAATTTCACAAAACATCGAAAGTATCTGAATTTTCATGGAGAGTCCCCCCCCGCCTACATAAAACAAAATTAAACTAAATATAGCCCATATTACGAGTCCTTACGCTTAGCGACCCTGTTACAAAATTCATAATGACCAGTTACTTAGTTTAGGAGGTAATCCTGTACATAGACATATATAAAGATATACAGATAACTTGAGAGAACTTAAATACCTACTAGAGACTGCCCTCTAGTATCTAAGGTCTCTTTGTATAGAGGATTGTCAGGACGACCTGGCATGGCGATACTTTTCCCTGCAAGTAAACCCTGACTAAATATTCAAAATCATGTAGTATTCACGGCCCAAATAAGATCTCCTCTGTGTTGCTAATCCATACTGGCTGAATGCTGCACCTTGTTCAAGTGATGTTACCTCAAGAAACAGCATAAAGGTGGACACTCAACCAGACTAGATGAATTCTTGTTCTAGGATCCAGTAATACCAAGAGACCATAAGAAAGATATACTATAACATATTTAAATCCTCAATTGGGGTGAGAGAAATAATGTTCTCAATTTCTTTACTATCTCAATGTTTGAAAGATAAAGTAGAACTTTAATGCAATATTTGAATATCTATATATCTCATATAGAGATCAAGTGTTAGCCCCCAAAAGTGGGCCCTTGATTTCTGAGAACTTTAACTGAAGTAACATAAAACAGAAATTGATAACTTACATTATGCATACATAAATATATGCAGATAACGGACTGACTCACAAATGACGTGGAGGACCCAAAAAATACCTACCGACTGAACTATCCAAAGAATATATCGATAATCATGGTTCCCTGGACCGGCTCACAAGAGGATCCCTTTAATACAACAAAGAGAGGTTGATATTTGCTGCACAAAACCAAGGTCTCATGTTGAACGCCTTCAAAAAGATGAGTGGTCCAAGCAATAACAATCAATGCAGGTTCTGCAACATTGAGGTTGAGAGTATGGGTCACCTGATCTTAGAGATGGCTATTATACAGACCGGCATAATGGAGTTTGCAAATACCTTCATTGGAAGATATGTAAGAAACTAAACGTTCAGTGTAGTAAAAAATCTTGGGAACATATACCCAAGCAAACAGTTGGGAATGGCACCAACACCATTCACTATGACTACGTAATTTCTACTGGTACATATCTAGAAAACGCAGATATAATGATTTGGGACAGAGTGAATAAAAAAGCGACTATAATAGAGGTCAGTGTACTCAGTGATACAAGACTTAGCAGAGCTGAGAGGGAAAAGATAACAAAGTATCAAGGACTTATGTATGATATGAAACGAAATTGGAAACGAAAAGCAGTTTCAATTATACCAGTCATCATAGGAGCAATTGGACTTATGAAAAAGAACTTTAAAAAGTACCTAGTAAATATACCCGGTGAACCAAGTGCAAGTGAAGTACAAACGATTGCACTGAAAGGGACGGCTAGAATCCTAAAAAGATCTCTTAGGTGGTCTCACTAAAATAGGGGTAAATGTCAGACATCTTGTTGGATGTCCCACCCCCTGAAAGAAAAAGATGAAGAAAAATAATAATAAAAAAGAGGATAACTGATGTTACATCAAGTAACAGTACAAAACTGGATATTCCACTAGACTAGATGAATTCTCTTCCTGAAATCCGGTAAGACCATAAAAGCACAAGAAAGATATGTTTACATGATACAAATCGGTATTTAGCTCCATCTAAACCCAAAACTGAAGAGCCAGTGCTCAAAAAAACGAGATATTATAAAAAGGCTGACTGGGAAGCCATCAGAGATCTTATCAGAGACGCCGCATGGGGAAATATTTTTTCTCTTCCTGCTGAACAGTGTGCAACCGAGACCACTGAATGGTTCAAAACTGCAATCGAAGCGCATGTTCCCATGCGGAAATTCTATAGCAAGCCCCACACTCCCCAATGGTTTACTTTGACTTGCGCAACTGCCATTGCTCAAAGGCAGCATGCATTCCGCAGGTTTAACTGACATAAGTCCAGTTCAAACAGACAGAAGTACATAGAAGCTAAAAGTAACGTTAAGAAAGAAATAGCGACAGCTAAGAGGGAATTTACGGAAACCACTAAAAAACGCATCGAAGCACAAAAACTAGGAACTTGTGACTTCTGGAAAATCTACAACAGTGTAGTAAATAATGGGCAATCAACAATTCACCCACTAACCAACAATCACGAGGTTCTTTGCTCAGCAACCGAGAAGGCTAACATGCTTGCCAGTCGGTTTGCCTCAAACTCCACACTGGACCCTCTAAACCACCCCCTACCTCAATTTCCTATGTGGACAGACGCCACGCTAGACGATCTGATAATCACCCCTGCTCAGGTGCATGCTATCATAAAAAACCTTGACACTTCAAAAGCATGTGGATCCGACCTCATCCCAGCTTTGCTATTAAAAAAGTGCTCAGCCGAAGTAGCTCCAGTTCTCTCCAAACTCTACAACAAATGCCTTAATGAATCTTGCTTTCCGGGCTGTTGGAAAACTGCTTCTGTGGTACCAGTATTCAAGAATTCTGGCGAAAGAACTGACCCATTAAATTATCGCCCTATTAGCCTCCTCCCACTTTTTGCCAATATTTGAGACCTTAATTAACTATGCTCTAGTCCAGCACCTTACAGATGCTAAACTTCTGACCAACCAACAATATGGATTTAGACAAGCCCGTTCCATGGCAGACATCCTCACTGTAATCTCTGAACGCATATATCATTCACTGGACAAAGCGGGAGAGGGCAGAGCGGTAGCTCCAGATATATCTAAGGCTTTTGACAGGGTATGGCATGAGGGTCTCCTCAGGAAGATTAGATCATACGGTATCACTGGTAGAATACTTACCATAATTAAATCCTTCTTAGATAAGAGAAAAATCCAGGTTGTCCTCGAGGGTTGTACATCTAAACAATATGATATAAATGCGGGGGTGCCCCAGGGATCTATCCTTGGACCTCTGCTGTTCCTGATATTCATAAATGACCTCCCCAACAAAATTGCCTCTGAGATGGGTATATATGCTGATGACAACACACTCTATAGCAGGCACGACAGGAAAACAAATGAACATATATCTAAAGTAATGGCAGAAACACTAGAGGATGACCTCCAATCATTAGTGGAATGGGGACAAAAATGGATGTTTACGTTCAATGCCGCCAAGACAAAACTGGTTTCATTCAATAATTATAAGAAACCTTCTCTACCACCTATAGCAATGGCCAACGACTCTTTATCTGAGAGTACGTCTCTCAAGCTCGGCATAACGTTCACAGGGAACATGAGTTGGAACAATTACATCGAGGGCATTGCCAGGGCCGCTGTGAGAAAGGTGGGCTCTCTCTACCGTGCTAGAAAACTTCTAACACCCGAAAGTATCCTGTACCTCTATAAGGCCACTATTCGCCCATGTATGGAGTATTGTTGTCATATTTGGGTTGGTGCATCGGCTACTAGTCTCTCGCTCCTTGACAGGGTTCAAAAGAGAGTCGCAAATCTGATAGGCCCTAAACTGGCATCTAAGCTTCAGCCTCTGTCCCATCGTCGAAACGTTGCATCCCTCTGCCTGTTCTACAAGTATTATAATGGTGAATGCTCTGATGAACTGCAAGCACTTGTGCTCCCACGACGTGAACACCCTCGACAGACCCGACAAGCTGCAAAATTCCACCCCCACACTGTAGAGATCCCTAGATGTAAAAGATCTTTCTACTCCAGTAGTTTCTTCCCCAGAACTGCTAGACTTTGGAATCCCATTCCAGGTCACTGCTTCCCCAACTGTATTGCCATGCATAAGTTCAAGTGCAACGTGAACCAACATCTCGCTGCCCTAATCCCTACATAGTACCCCAATAGATGTTTCCCCTGATAGTAGCCCCCTACACCAAAGTGGCAATGTGCCTTGTTTGGGGTGAAAATGTAATAAAAAAATAAAAATAAAAAAATCTAATCTCACAAATGGCCCGTAGAAACTCCTCACCTCTGTTGCTTATAGTCTTCTGTAAACATTAACATTGCAGTGCTAGTTGTACCAATTTAAAATAGTGGATTATAATGGAATCCCCGGGTTCGGTGCCTTGGCCACTCACAAATCTTGAAAATCATTTGCATGGAATCCTGTGGCTTCTAGTGATGATGTCCTCTGTGCCTGCAAATTCCCTGTGGCAAACGACTCCCTAATTAATGTTTTACCCACATACACAACATTGAAACATCTCGATTTATAAATCAGATAACTGCAAATAATTCTTATCTATGGGATAAATTATCTCACATTGGATATTAATGTCGTGACAACAACGCCCACGCATAAATAATTGTTTCAGCAGAAATAATTCTTTTAAACAAAGTATTATTTTTTTATATAGAGAAGCTTGATCATATCTTAGAAAACATTATTATGTAAGTTTAATTTGAAATTTTAGAAAACAGAATAATGTTAAATAGTAATTATCAAATGATTAAAAAAAATTTTTTTGAGATATATTATTAGCCGGGATGCCCGGCGTTGCCCGGGTGTTTGGAGGTGTGTGTTGAGCAAAAAGAAAAAAAAGTGGTAGTAGGCAGGCAGGATTGAACTCGTACCGCAAAGGAGGAAAAGAATGTGAAAAAAAGTGACGTCTTTGTCGTTGCGTCCATCGCCAAACCGGAATTGTCGAAGGTTTAAATTAAGGTTAGTCAATCGAAAAGAGGGGATGACATTCGAAAATATCGGCGAAAAAATCCTTGTAGAAAAGTGCCCAGTTGAAAGTGAAGGAATTAATGTTTTAGCAAATTTTTCGATATTTGTCGTCCAAAGAGTCGAGCTTCAAAATGATATCAATCTCGTAAAAATCCGTCGCCTCTGTCGAAAGTTTTAGACATACATACATACATACATACATACATACATACATACATACATACATACATACATACATACATACAGGCGAGATTTATATAATAGAAAACAGTATATTCATAGAAGACATTGTTATTTCTTCCTCTTCATTTTCTTCGATGAATATGTTGTTTTACGATAAATTTCCCAGAAAATTTTTTTTTAATCGTTTGATAAAAAAATAGATAACATTAATCGCTTTTGTAAAATTTCAAATGTTTTCAAATAGCGTAATCAAGTTTCTCAATTCATAATTCGCGCCGACCACACAAACACATATCAATTCGAACTGCACCACTAACCGTCAACAACATCGGACACATACATGACCCGATAGGTTGTTGTTGTTGTTGTTGTTGTTGTTGTTGTTGACGACGACGACGACGACACAAAAAGGAAAAATAATACTAAATCCTCTTCCATGAATTCATTGATTCTACAGCGAAAATCTCAGAAAAAAAAAATTTCAATCATTTAATAAAAAATATAACATTTTTCAGTTTTCTAAAATTTCAAATTAGGTTTTTGTTGTAACACTAATGAGTCACCACTTATGAAGGCCTAAAGCAACTCGAGGATAAGTGTTAATTAGATTGTCAATAGAATGTTGAATTATAGTTCATAAAAGGTTTGAAAATGATGAACAGAAATGACAAAAAAAAAACGTCGATTATTTAAGAGGATAGCTTAACAAGCATTTGCTGACCTTGAACTTGAAGGCGACCATGTTGTAGTCTGCAGTGAAACAGTACCATAGCAATATGTTCTATAGATGGGAGGTTTTGGGGAAACAAAACTGTTAATGGAAACGCTGTTTAATAATTTTTTATCAGTTGAAGTAGAAAATCGAGTTCTTTCTGGGAATGTTTTAGATGGCGACCTAAAGATTGGAGCACCTACCATGGAAAGACAGAAAAACTAGCGACGTCTCTTCTGCAAAAAAGAGACTGTAAGGTAAAGATCACCTACCACTAGATTGTGAAGGTGATTTTGTACTTTGTCAAAACAACAAAGAGTACTGTGAGCAGTACATTCTTGGTTGTAGTTGCAATATTCTTTCTTAGAATGTTTAGATGGTTTTGCTTTAACTAGAACTCTAATGCAAATGTAGTCCGTTAATGATTAATCACTCGTTTTACTGGAGGTTAAAAATGCTTTCCTAAATTTAAGCATGAAAGACCAACAAAAATGCTATTTCAAGCTTCAGCATAACAGACAAGCAAAATACAATTTCAAACTTAAGAATGATAAAAAAAATTGCTATTTCAAGCTTAGGCATAATAAACAAAAATAATATTTCAACCTTAAGCATAATAAACAAAAATACTATTTCAACCTTAAGCATAGTAAACAAAAATGTTATTTCAAACTTAAGCATAATAACCAAAAATGTTATTTCAAACTTAAGCATAAAAACAAAAATGTTATTTCAAATGTAAGCATAATAAACAAAAATGTTATTTCAAACTTAAGAATAATAACCAAAAATGTTATTTCAAACTTAAGGATAATAAACAAAAATGCCATTTCAAACTTAAACATAAAAACAAAAATGTTATTTCAAACTTAAACATAATAAACATAAAAGTTATTTCAGACTCAAGCCCAATAAATAAAAATGTTATTTCAGACTTAAGCATGATAATCAAAAATGTTATTTCAAAACTTAAGCATAATAAACAAAAATGCCATTACACACTTAAGCATAATACACAAAAATGGTATTTCTAAACTTAAGCATAATAAACAAAAATGTTATTTCAAACTTAAGCATAATAAACAAAAATGCTATTTCAAACTTAAGCATAATAAAGAAAAATGCTATTTCAAACTTAAGCATTATAAACAAAAATGCTATTTTAAAAGTAAGCATAATAGACCAACAAACCTTTGATTTCAAACCTAACAATGAGAGGATAACGAAAATATTATTTCCACCTTAAGGATGACAGATTAAGAAAATGCTTATTTCAAACTTAAAAATGACAGACAAATTGACTGACAGACATTCGCTTTCTGCATTTAGCAATGAAACATTTCTGTATTGTTTTTTTGTTTTTGTTTTTCGACATTATTTAACACAAACAAACATAAAATAATGAATAATAATGCAATAACTATGTAATAAAGAAGCAGTTAAGAAGTCCGATTTTTCTAAACCAGTAGACTGATGCTCTTTTTGATCTCGTAAGCTAATTCAGTTCATCACTTTTTTTGTCTGGTGTGTTATCGTTAAGAAAATTTCTTTGAACGAGATCAAAGATCAAACATCTCAATTTATAGACTCCTTTCAGACGTTCCGACAATTGAACATTATTAATTCAGTGCAGCTAATTCATTATTTTGCCTCAAACTAATCAATATTTATCTTCCAGGATTCAGTGAATTACTCAAAGCTATTCAATAAATACTAGGTTCAAATTCAATTCAAAAATTAATAACACAAGGATGTTCACTAAATACTTAGATTCAAATGTAAGATTAATATTTATTTACCAGAAGTCAATGAATTGCTCAAAAATGTTCAGTAAGTATTTTGGTTCAAATCTAAGTCAAAGATCAATGTTTATCTTGCAAAATAACTCAAAAGTGTTCAATACTTATTACATAGATTCAAATCAAAGTAAAAGATTAATATTAATCTCCCAAAAATCAATACAATACATAGGGTAGAATGATAAAATTGTCGCGCTAGAAAAGACAACATGATTCCAGTTCCGTTTGATGAAAACTGGTTTTCTTTTTTGTTGCAGATTATCTACTAGTTGGCCAGTTGTGTACAAATCCCAAGAGCAATAAGTTATAGGAGCCTTCTATCATGTCTGAAAGTGACACAATGTTTAACGAGCGAGATTGGAGATGCGCCGCTGTACAACTCATGCTCTCTACCGATCCAAGTTATGACAACAGGATCATCTCTCAATCGCTAGACTGTCACGATTGTTGGACTACTTCGTTTGGTCATACATCGAGAACATCACCAACATGACCTCCCACAATACCAAAGCCAGCCTGATCGCCGCCATCTGCCGAGTATTTGCCGAACTCCCATCGGAGCTTGTGGAAAAGGCCTGATCAAGTACCAGACCCATATCGAGGCAATGATTGCGGCTGAAGACGAATACACTGAATAGATAGCTTTACTACACAATCAAATTACCTGAATTGATTTTTTCAAGAAAAGTTTTAAAATAAAGCTGTAGTGTTGTTTTCTTTAGGGCGACAATTTTATCGTTCCACCCTGTACTCAAAAGTGTACAATAAATACTAAACCGATTGATTAATATTTATCTCGGAATAGTTAATGAATAATTCAAAGTGTTTAGTAAATACTTGGTTCAAATTTAAAGTCAATATTTATTTACCAGAAGTCAATGAATTACTCCAAAGTGTTCAGTAAATACTTAGGTTCAAATCTAAACCAAAGATCAATGTTTATCTTGCAAAATAATTTAAAAGTGTTCAATAAATACCTAGGTTCAAATCTAAATCAGATCTTCCCAAAGGACACGTCAGGGTACATTTCAAGGTTTTCTAACAGCTGATTAAAGATGCAAATGGGATAAAAACAAATATTGCATTAGACATCCCTGAAGAGAAAGATTCTTGGGTTAATGCTCTGTAGATCTTCCACCAGAGCAGTGCGTCGTGTAAAAAGCAACATTTCTTTTCAGAATTCCTCAAAGATGCTGATCTGTAGATTGAAGATTTCATTCAAAACAGAGACTGCATCCAAATGATAAAACACGTGTGCCTCACAGAATCTATATTGAAAGTGTCTGTGTGTGTCTGTGTGTCTGCGTACATTTCCCTACGCAATAACTCTGTCAATTTTT
>NC_136496.1:107158186-107190686 GCF_053919585.1 Euprymna scolopes | reverse complement strand
CTTGGACGTACTTGGTTTTTATACAGATAGAGAATTGTATCAGTAGTGCGATATCTTCTGGAGCAGTAGAAGGATCCCACCATTTTCCCAGCGTCCCTGGCAACAGATTTGATGTAAGTGTTCCATTTCAGATCAGGAGTAAAGGTCAAACCCAGAAGCTTGTCAAAACATGGAGCCCCCCCCCCCCCCAAGACGAGAGCCATCCATTTCCGTTGATGCCAGATGGGGATCAAAGCGTTGATGATGTAGAGATAGAAGCTTGGTTTTGGATGCATTAAAAGTGACCAGCCACCTCTTCCCCCATTGTACCACGCGCTCAAGATCAGAGGAGAGAGAGAATTAGAGAGAACTTTGTCATTTACGGCCTTTGATGTGTTGCCATAGATGGTCGTGTCATCAGCATAGATGTCAACGAATAATTTAAGTATGTGTTTTGGGAGATCATTGATGTAGATCAGGAAGAGTGTTGGGCCCAAGATGGACCCCTGAAGGACTCCAGTATTAATACTGTGGACCTCTGATTTCTGCCCATCAACCACTACTCTTATGAACCTATCAGAGAGAAATGATTTAATGATTGAGAAAACATTTACAGTAATACTGTAGCTGGAAATCTTGTTAATCGCCAAACATCTACACCACGCCCAAGCGCCTTCACTGATGTCAAACACACATCATAACTATAAATTCAAAGCTGTAAAGCTGTATTTTACTCACTGTCAGTGTGTACATATGACAAAAGTAGATTTAGCAATTATATAGATTGAAAAGTGCGTTTTAACGATCCACTGTGGAGAATATATAACATTATTCTATTAGGGTGGATTATTCTTATTCTGTCATCAATAATTCAAATCATGCGTATAATCTTGTAAACAGATGTTTGGATTAATATAAAACGATGGAAAAGATATTAGTGGACTAAAATTGTTCTTTGCACTATCATGAATACCAATGTGTATTTATTTGTATGTAAATAACTATATGTGTTCTTTCATCTCAACATGGCAAAGTCAGCAAGCATAATATACATGGACGAAAGCGTTTCAAATAGTAAGGAAAGGCAAGAAAGCAAATAGCAAGTCAGACAAACATCTCAGATTTATCCTGTCGGCTTAAATGAATTTGGAAAGATATCCACTCTATAATAAAAAATTTAAAAAAAATCAATAGTATGTGATTTTTCTTTAAGTCATCAGAAATGATAATCCTAAGGATTACATATATAATATTAAACTCTCGGGACCTGTGGAAATTCCACAGGGGACTCATTCATATGTAATATATTGATGGTGGGATTCTGTAGATGTTCAGTGTAAATAGAGACACTCTGATATTATAGTAGCTTCTTTGTTAAAGTATTTATCAAGCGAGTACGAACGCTCAGCAAAGACCGATCATAAAGTACTCTTAAATATGATATTTTAATTCTTGCAGATTTCGTATATATTGTTATGTAGTTAATGTTCTATCGATTTTTATATATTATAAAGCTGCGCTTTCAAAGATAAAAAAAAAATATATCCATATGACTTGGGTGCATTAGCTTGAATCGAAACCAAAACCAAAACTTATGAAAAATTCTTAATAAAATTATTTATAAAAAATAGATGGCTTAAGTGCCATCAGCTATAATCGAAACCGAAACCAAAACCTATGTAGAATTCTTGGTAAAATTATTTATGCCAAGAAATAGAAGTCCATAATAATTAAACGACCCGGATGTAAGCATGAAACAGAAAATAACACACACGCTATCATATTAATATATAGATTATTAAGGTAATTCTATAATATGAATATTGTATATAATAATACAAATAGTGAGTGCGTATATTGGTGGAGCATATTTCATTATTT
Organism: Euprymna scolopes; assembly: GCF_053919585.1. Classification (NCBI taxonomy): domain Eukaryota; kingdom Metazoa; phylum Mollusca; class Cephalopoda; order Sepiida; family Sepiolidae; genus Euprymna; species Euprymna scolopes. Next base: position 107,188,826 of record NC_136496.1, on the reverse strand, counting down.
CTGTTGTTTTCAAATTTTTTTATGAAGGATACACACTATAACACACAAGTATATACATTTTATATATATATATATATATATATAAAAAAGCAAATAGTTAATAAAACATTAAAAAACACTTTGAAAAAGAATTAAAAACATATTTAATCTGAAAAGGAAACACACACACACACACATATATATATATATATATATATATATATATATATATATATATATATATTTCAGTGATGGGACCATTCCAAAATTTTTTTCCGGTTGGGATACTAAATACTTCCGTACTAAATTCCAGATTCCGATTCTTTATAGATTTGTAAATATTTAACTAGAGAGTGATTATTTTTTCTCGATTCATTAAAACTTGTTAAATGTGTAGATATTTTCTTAAACATAAAAAATTACCTAAAATTAATGTCCATTATTTTATCATTACTACTAACATTAGAGATGCTAACAGTTAGAGATGCTAACAGTTAGAAATGCTAACAGTTAGAGATGCTGTCTTATGCAAAATCAAATAAAAACGACGAATAAAAGAATCCTCTTTGGCATCGGAAAATAGTAACAAAATTTTCCGTTTCGAATACCAATTCAGATACTCCAAAACTTCAGATTTTATCAATTTCGATTAAACGTTCCAACACTTTATATATATTAATGTTGAGATGATTAATCGGAATCAGAATCGGAAAAATCAGAATTTTTGGGGGTATCAGAATCGGGAAAATTTGAGCCTATTTTCCGATGTCAAAGCCGATTCCTTTAATTATCTATTTTATTTGATTTTGTTTTTGTAAAAAATCTTCCTCTGCTTGTAGTAATAATAAAATAATAAATATTTATTGATTTAAACTTCCAGTAAGTCTAAAATCTCTAGATCACCCTGTCACAAGTGTGTTGTTACGTTTGGGAAAATGCATGCACATTTAAGATGTGTTTTTACAGTAATCGGGATAAAATAACACTTTTATAGTTAAATATTTAGAGATTTATAAAGAATCGGAATCGGAAATTTAATCGAAATCAGGAATTTAGTATGGAACCGGTAATTGTATCGGAATCCGGGAAAATATCGAAATCGTCCCATCACTAATATATATATATATATATATATATATATATATATATATATATATATATATATATATTCAATGAACATCTTTGTAATTACATCTGTTACACAATGAAAGCTGTTATTTGAGTGGAACAGGTTTGGTGACACCTAAGGTCAGTGGAAACCTCAGTAAAACGAAAATCAGCAAAATCACGTGACACCTAATGAGATAAGTTATATTTCTCTCTCTATTTCTTTCCCCCCTTCTCTCTCTCTCTCTCTCTCTCTCTCTCTCTCTCTATCTATCTATCTATCTATCACATACATATGCAAAGTAACATCATTTTGAAGTATTGTTGTTTTTTCTCTGATTGTTCCTTTCTAATTAATTAACCTATTTATAAAACTAAACATCGGCGTCAGAATGATTGTATCCATAGACAAGCAAGAGTCTGAGTTCCTGGCAACTGGTTTATAAGTTTAGATATTCTTCAGTAAGCGAAAGATAACACACAAATGGTCAAACGTGTTTTGTGCTCATTTCATCGAGAAATATTCGCAGACTGAGGTATTGTGTCATAAACGTAAAATTACAATGAAATTACTATTATTCGCATTATTTAGATTCTTCAGACTACTGTTCTCATCTTGAGTGTTATTTTCACAAACGTTTCGATCGATGTAAGCTTCTTCAGGTGTATCTTTTTGAACTCAGGAATCTGCACAGAATTTCAAACGCAACCCTTTATTTAATCCACGTGAGTAGCATGCTCTCGTTCCATCAGCCATGAAGTCCTAGATAATTCACAGTTGTACTTTAGGTGTTGTTGTTGCGAGTTACTTAGAACTTCTACCCCTATGGAATGAGAGGAAGCTATCCCCGTGAATTAAATAAAGGGTTTCCTTTGAAATTCTGCGCAGATTCCCGGGCTCAACAGAAAGATTCCAGAGTTCAACAAGATACACCTGAAAAATGTCAGAGGTTACATCGGCCGAAACGTTGCAAAAATAACACTCAACATGAGAACCGTAATCTGGAGAATCCAAATAATACGAAAAATCAATCCTTATCTAAAAAATTCAGTAAAATCAGTATTATATATTGCTTTAAGTTCATTTTATGAACGTTAGTTGTTTTTTTGTATAGGAGGAGGGGATAATTAATGGAAATCCTATTTTAGTATTATAAATTATTAATGTTTGATTCAAAACTCCATAGCCATAAATCAGTGTTGTTTATTTATTTATATTCCAAAGAAAAAGAAAAAAGGAACCGCAAAATCTAGTTTGCATAAGGTAATGTTTCTTATATTCTTTTATATTATAATGGATGTTTTATAAAGAATTCGGTTAATCAATCACAAGTAATGGATTGCAAAGTGATAAATTGTATTACAACAAAATATAAGTGTATAGTCATAATTGCATTAACGTTCATCGGCAAACGTGAAAGATTTTCATTACGTTATTCATTGAAAGGATAAACAAACATGATTCGAGAATTATAGTTGTATGGTTGATAATAAGTGCAGTAATATTTCGGTTTACTATTAATAATTGTATAGTTTATGTATATGGAAAAAAATATACACATCTATTTATAGCAGGTGTGGACATTCATAAATTTAACTGCTTAATACAATACTAGCAGGACCTGTGGAAATTCCACAGGGGACTCATTCATATGTAATATGTTGATGTTGGCAATCTGTAGATGGTCAGCATAAGTGGAGATGCTCTGATATTATTGTAGTTCTTTTGTTAAAACTGCAAAAGTATTTATCTAAGGTAGCAGGGACGCCTGGCATAGCCCAGTTGTAAAATACGCTTAAATATATTTTAATTCTTGCAGATTTTGTATATATTATTATAGAGTTTATGTTGTATCGATTTTTATATATTATGAAGTTGCTATTTCAAAAGTAAAAAAAATAGATAGATGACTTGAGTGCATCAGCTTGAATCAAAACCGAAACCAAAACTTATGAGCAAAATTTATATATATATATATATATATATATATATATATATATATATATATATATATACATATATATATATATATGTATATATATATACATATATATATATATATGTATATATATATATATATATACATATATATATATGTATATATATATATAAGATTAGATCTTACGGTATCACTGGTAGAATACTTAACGTAATTAAATCCTTCTTAGATAAGAGAAAAATCCAGGTTGTCCTCGACGGTCGTACATCTAAACAATATGATATAAATGCGGGAGTGCCCCAAGGATCTATCCTTGGACCTCTGCTGTTCCTGATATTCATAAATGACCTCCCCGACAAGATTGCCTCTGAGATGGGGATATATGCTGATGACACCACACTCTATAGCAGGCACGACAGGAAAACAAACGAACATATATCTAAAGTAATGGCAGAAACACTAGAGGATGACCTCCAATCAGTAGTGGAATGGGGACAAAAATGGATGGTAACGTTCAATGCCACCAAGACAAAACTGGTTTCATTCAATAATTACAAGAAACCTTCTCTACCACCTATAGCAATGGCCAACGACTCTTTATCTGAGAGTACGTCTCTCAAGCTCCTTGGCCTAACGTTCACTGGAAATATGAGTTGGAACAGCTACATCGAGGGCATTGCCAGGGCCGCTGCAAGGAAGGTGGGCTCTCTCTACCGTGCTAGAAAACTTTTAACACCCGAAAGTATCCTGTACCTCTATAAGGCCACTATTCGCCCATGTATGGAGTATTGCTGTCATATTTGGGCCGGTGCATCGGCTACTAGTCTCTCGCTCCTTGACAGGGTTCAAAAGAGAGTCGCAAATCTGATAGGCCCTAAACTGGCATCTAAGCTTCAGCCTCTGTCCCATCGTCGAAACGTTGCATCCCTCTGCCTGTTCTACAAGTATTATAATGGTGAATGCTCTGAAGAACTGCAAGCACTTGTGCCCCCACGACGTGAACACCCTCGACAGACCCGACAAGCTGCAAAATCCCACCCCCACACTGTAGAGATCCCTAGATGTAAAAGATCTTTCTACTCCAGTAGTTTCTTCCCCAGAACTGCTAGACTTTGGAATTCCATTCCAGGTCACTGCTTCCCCAACTGTACTGACATGCATAAGTTCAAGTGCAACGTGAACCAACATCTCGCTGCCCTAATCCCTACATAGTACCCCAGTAGATGTTTCCCCTGATAGTAGCCCCCTACACCAAAGTGGCAATGTGCCTTGTTTGGGGTGAAAATGTAATAATAAAAAAAAAAAAAATATAGTCTTTGAAGTTTTTAACCTTTAAAACTATACCAAAAAAATATTTTTTATCATTCGTTAGAAAACAATCTAGTCAGTAAGTCATTTAATCACCTGCAATCACTGCATCAACTCGCTCTCGAATTTACTATAATACCAATAATTTATTTTTCAAGGGATCATCAGTTGTTTACCATGAAACACTGTTTCGGGGATTTAAAAACAAAACAGTATATTACATCATGGCTTCCCAGCAGTGTTGATCAAACACCACCCTTAATCTTAGGAAGAAGACATGTTACAAACATTTGATCGAATTTCCTATTCTTAATTGCAATTACTAACCTTTTCATACTATAAAAATGAATTTCTTACCTGTGCAATTCATCAATTTCCACATTTTAAATTTTAATTTATCAGTCTTGTATTTATAAGATTAGGATTAATCCATTTAACTACTTATCACCCCCACTATGATTAGTATTTAGTATATTTACATTCTTATTTAAAATTAGATATATAAAGGTTAAAAATATTTTTACATATATACATTTTTTTATTTATTTTTTTATTTTTTTTATTTTTTTTTAATATACATTTATTATATGTAATTATAAATACATTTTATACATTGCTAATATAGTTTTGGATTTCCTTTATTAATATAGTCTGGTTTATCTTAAACGATTCAAAAGCATCAGGATAACGAACAAATGCTTTATTTAACTGTTTAAATATTTTATTTTTATCCCCACCTTGTTTTATCATCCTTATTACTAAACTAGAAACTGGTGGTATAAAGTCTGTTAGTTTTAAAGTAACGCGATATATATATATATATATATATATATATATATATATATATATATATATATATATATATATATACCTTGGGTTCCTTCAGCTATGATCGAAACCAAAACCAAAACTTATGAAGATTTTTCTTTTAGGAGTCACCACTTATCAAGGCCCGAAGGCCACTCGAGGATAAGGGTTATTAAGTGTACAGTAGTCAATGGGACAACAATATAATCACCAGTAGTGAAAATTTTGTACATTGATTAATAAAGAGGATGGCTCATAAAGAATTTGTTTACGTTGGACTTGAAGACGACCATATTGTAGTGAGCTAAAAAGCAGGCAAACGACAGAGAGTTCCAGAAGCTTGCAGTTCTAAGAAAGGAGCTTTGTTCATGGAATCTATGCTTAGGTTTAGACACAGATAAAGATTGGGGGAAATTATTGATAGTAGTTTCAGCTAGACAAGTGTTTTTCATGAAAGTTTGGCATAGGGGGGGACCATAAGTTGGAGCTCAGATGAGTACTTGCCATGAAAATAATGATAAAGCAGAGACAGGCTCGCAATGTCTCTTCTGTGGGAAAGAGGTTGCAGGGAAGGGAAAAGAGCATTCCTCACTAAGCTATGAAGTCTATTTTGAAATCTGTCGAGGCAGGATAAGTTTTTTCTAGCAGCTCCAGCCCAGATGTGACAACAGTACTCCATCCTTGGACGTACCTGGCTCTTATATAGGTGGACAATTGCATCAGCAATGAGATATCTACAGGAGTAGTAGAAGGACCCCACCATTTTTCCAGGTACCTGGCCAACGGATTTGACGTGTTCCATTTCAGATCAGGAGTAAAGGTCAAACCCAGAAACTAGTCAAAGCATGGAGCCTCCCCAAAACAAGAACCATTCATTTCAATTGATGCCAGATGGGGATCAGAGCGTTGATGATGAAAAGATAGAATCTTGGTTTTAGATGCATTAAAAGTAACCAGCTACCTCTTTCCACATTGTGCCACATGCTCAAGATCAGAGAAGAGAGAATCAGGGAGGACTTTGTCAATTATGGCCATTGATGTATTGTTGTCAGCATAAATGTCTACAAATGATTTTAGGATGTGATTTGAGAGATCAGTGATGTACCTATTTACTATGCCTTCCCACGGGACAGAGTTAGACATCAGGGTCGTTTTTTAATGTGGAGAAAAGGTACAAAAATAAAAATTGTCTCAATCGTGAAGGATTTCTCCTCCGCTGAAAGAGAACAAGAAATGGAAGTGCAGCATCTGAAGAACAGATGGTATTTATTTGCTCCCCCACCGAGCAAATTAGGCACAAGGCCGATTTTTAATGTGAGGAGTGAAGGGAGGGGGAAGGGGAAAAGGGGACCAGCTCCCGAGAGGTGGGAAATGGGAGCTGGTTAAAGGTCAGGCATGTGGGGTTGCCCCCACATCTGGTCTTTGCTAGTCATAGCTAGTCATAGCTTGCAGTATCTGCCGGAACAGATGGTATTTATTTGCTCCCCCACCGAGCAAATTAGGCACAAGGCCAATTTTTAATGTGAGGAGTGAAGGGAGGGGGAAGGGAAAAAGGGGACCAGCTCCCGAGAGGTGGGAAATGGGAGCTGGTTAAAGGTCAGGCATGTGGGGTTGCCCCCACATCTGGTCTTTGCTAGTCATAGCTAGTCATAGCTTGCAGTATCTGCCGGAACAGATGGTATTTATTTGCTCCCCCACCGAGCAAATTAGGCACAAGGCCGATTTTTAATGTGAGGAGTGAAGGGGAAATGGGGACCAACTCCCCGGGGAGTAGGGGAGTTGGATAGTGACAATTGGTATGAAGGGTTGCCCCTACATTGACCAAGGTCTTATATGTGGAGTTTCCCCCACATATGGTCTTTGCTTGCAGTATCTGCCGGAGCAGATGGTATTTATTTGCTCCCCCACCGAGCAAATTAGGCACAAGGCCGATTTTTAATGTGAGGAGTGAAGGGAGGGGGAAGGGAGAAAGGGGAACAGCTCCCGAGAGGTGGGAAATGGGAGCTGGTTAAAGGTCAGGCATGTGGGGTTGCCCCCACATCTGGTCTTTGCTAGTCATAGCTAGTCATAGCTTGCAGTATCTGCCGGAACAGATGGTATTTATTTGCTCCCCCACCGAGCAAATTAGGCACAAGGCCGATTTTTAATGTGAGGAGTGAAGGGGAAATGGGGACCAACTCCCCGGGGAGTAGGGGAGTTGGATAGTGACAATTGGTATGAAGGGTTGCCCCTACATTGACCAAGGTCTTATATGTGGAGTTTCCCCCACATATGGTCTTTGCTTGCAGTATCTGCCGGAACAGATGGTATTTATTTGCTCCCCCACCGAGCAAATTAGGCACAAGGCCGATTTTTAATGTGAGGAGTGAAGGGAGGGGGAAGGGAGAAAGGGGACCAGCTCCCGAGAGGTGGGAAATGGGAGCTGGTTAAAGGTCAGGCATGTGGGGTTGCCCCCACATCTGGTCTTTGCTAGTCATAGCTAGTCATAGCTTGCAGTATCTGCCGGAACAGATGGTGTTTATTTGCTCCCCCACTGAGCAAATTAGGCACAAGGCCGTTTTTAATGTGAGGTAAAAACCAGCTCCCCTAAAAGGGGTCACTCTGGTTACCAAAAATAATAATTGTCCCAGTATAGAGGGTTTCCCCTCCATTGGCTGGTACAAATTATCTTAAGTGCAGTATCTGCCGGAACAGATGGTATTTATTTGCTCCCCCACCGAGCAAATTAGGCACAAGGCCGATTTTTAATGTGAGGAGTGAAGGGAGGGGGAAGGGAAAAAGGGGACCAGCTCCCGGGAGGTGGGAAATGGGAGCTGGTTAAAGGTCAGGCATGTGGGGTTGCCCCCACATCTGGGCCTTGCTAGTCATAGCTAGTCCTAGCTTGCAGTATCTGCCGGAACAGATACTACACTTTGATCTGGATCAGAAGGCCAAGTAACTCAACTTTTTTTTTTTTTTTTTTTTTTATTGCTCCCCCACCGAGCAAATTAGGCACAAGGCCGATTTTTAATGTGAGGAGTCAAGGGAGGGGGAAGGGAAAAAGGGGACCAGCTCCCGAGAGGTGGGAAATGGGAGCTGGTTAAAGGTCAAGCATGTGGGGTTGCCCCCACATCTGGTCTTTGCTAGTCATAGCTAGTCATAGCTTGCAGTATCTGCTGGAACAGATACTACACTTTGATCTGGATCAAAAGGCCACGTAACTCAACTTGGGCCCAGTGATGTAGATCAGGAAGAGAGTTGGGCCCAGTCCAGCATTAATACTGTGAGCTTCTGATTTCTGCCCATTAACCACTACTCTTATGAACCTATTGGAGAGAAATGATTTAATAATTGAGAAGACATTTCCAGCTATACCATAGCTGGAGATCTTGTGGATTAGACCGTTATACCATACTCTGTCAAAGGCCTTTGATATGTTAAGAGCAATTGTCCTAGAAAGGAAGCCTCCATTGAGAGATTCGCTAATTGTATGAGATATAATTGTTAGCACATCTAGCAGAATTAGCACATCTGCTGTAAATCAAGCAGAACGGAAACTATATTGCATGTCACTAAGAAGGTCATTTTTGCTGAGGTGGTTGACTACTTCTCTATTTAACACAGATTCTAGCAACTTACTCATGACACACAGGAGACTTATTAGTCTGTATTGAGAGAGAGAGATAACCGATCACCTGAAGTTTTAAATACCGGACATACTGATTATGTTTTCCAGGGTGTTGGGAAAGAATTCTCCTTAAGATAACGTTTAAACAGTTTTGTAAGTATGGGAGATAGTTCTAGTTCAAGCTTTTTTAGCATTATAATTTGAATGCCGTCAGGGCCAGTTGCTTTACTGGAATCAAGATTTTTGATTAGCTTGGAAACATCATGCACAGATATGTGTATGTCACATGGCGTGTTTTCTGATACAGGAGGAAATATATGAGGGCTGACGGCCTTGATTGCATAGGGCAGAATTAGCTGCACATTTCTTGGCAAAGAGTTTGGCTGTGTCCTATGCTGATGAGATTACCTCATGTCCATTGATGATGGTTGGGATAGAGCACACACTTCTGTTCAGGACCCTGTTTGCTCTTTGCAAAAACTGGTGGAAACCAAGCCGCTGCTCAACTACTTTGGACTTAACGGACTGAGCATATAACTCTCTTGTGTACTTTATTACTCTTTTACAGTGGGGTTGCTGACAGTCCTGAAAGCGTCTTTAGTCTTAGTACATCTATTACGTTGCAAACAATGGAAATACTGATTTCTCTTCACAATGGGAGCAGCATATTCTGGAGAGAACCACGGTTGGCTGTTAGGTTTTTTGCTGGAATTTTTTCGAGGGTATGAAGTGGTCTACACCTACAATTACCCATTCCGTCAAGTCTAATACTATAGACAACTAATTCTTTTTAAACATGGAACGTAGGAGTAGACCTGATATAAATGTACGGAAACTATCCCAGTCAGCCATAGAGTATTGATATAGTGTACGATGGAGAGGTACGTCTGAGCACTTATTGCATTTTGTTTTTATCTTAACTGATACAACCGACTTGTCGCAAGATCCCAGTGAAGACAGAATGGAAGATGAACATAACTCGGAGCAAGTTGTGAGAAAAACGTCTAGAAGATTTGCATACTGACCGTCAGTGTCGGGCACATGGGTGGGTTTATGATCAATCCGTGTGAGGTCATAAGGAATGGAGAAATCGTGACAGAACCTCCCCTCATTATCTGTCGTATTTGAGTGGGCTAACTATTCCATATTGTGAACATTGAAGTTTCCACAGACGTGAATGTTAGCCGAAGGATGAACAGACAGAATGTGGTTAATTTTCTCAGATATGCTCTTAAAGATAGTAACTCTACTGTTGTGGGGGCGATAGAGGGCAAATATAAACGCAGTGTTGTGAGCAAGTGCATTCCGAAAGCACATATAGGGTAATTTAGGGTCTTCTATGGAGATGTCCCTGCAACACAGAAAGTCATCTCTAATGGAGGTACATATTCCATGCCCATGGAATATCTTGAGGTCAGATTTGGATGTTAAGTTAGAGAATCCTTTAATTACAAACTCATCTGGAGAAATAGTCGGTCCAATGCTAGTTTTGCTTAGGAATAGGTCTGGTTTAGTCTCCTGTAATTGGGTTTCAATCTCTGGAAGGTTGGAACGTAGACCCCTGATGTTGAAGAAGGAGACATGGTAGTGGGGGTCTATGTTGGAAGTTGGAGTTCTGGGTTTAATCGTGTACTTTTTTTTGAGACTTTTCATAATGGAGTTTTTGAAATTTGTGGAACAGGGTAGAGCAGGGCAGAGAGGGAAAGTAAGAGAGAAAAAGAAACAAAGAAATATATTTTAGCATATAATAAGATAAAGCCGTAACAATTACCCACGAATATGGCAACGAAAAGCCCCACCAGAAGCTACTACCGTTCACCAAATGGCAATACAGCAGCCCCAGTACTTTGCACCTGCTGATAGGACAGCCTTCTTAGTGGTAAATCCAAAATTCGGGTCCCTGACTATCAGGCGGATAACGTCAACCCAGTTAAAACGTTTATCTCCAGCAACGTTATTAGTGACATGGTTACAAGGATAGACATAGAAATAGAAAATTTCTGACATCTCAGGCGACTGCTCGCGTGAAAATACTGTCGACCTAGAATACAGCTTTTTCTTCTCCCTTTGTCAGGAAAATCACTCCTTGTAAATGAGGGCTGAGGGGCAAATTAAGAGAAGCGAAAGCAAGGGGAGCTACCGATAAGGCATGCACAATGCACTGTCTCCTCTCCATTAAAATAAATAAATAAATAATAAGTATGCTGCTTTATAAGTTCAGTTGACATGTTTAGGGGAAAGCATGGCGATAGATTCCTCTCTCACTAACTGAACATAAAGAAAAGAAAAAAGCGTCGTCGTAACGTGCCATTGTTCAGCAGTGGGAATAGTATGCCGTTTTAAGGGATGCGAGGTGCAGGGGAGGGGGTGAAAATAGAATTGACGGATCTATTTAAGTTATATTTTAAATCAACTTGCCAGATAAATTTCTTGGATGAGAAAACCTATTATACATTTAATACACCAATCAAATTTAAAAAAAAAAATGTAAATTAAAAACTGAAATAAATATAATATTAACATTTGCATCTATCAAAAAAAAAAAAAAAAAAGGAAAATAAATATCGCAATTTCACATTACAAGAAATGGAAGTCCATGACAGTCACTTGCATGTAAGTGTGACACACAAAATAAATAACACACACGCTATGCTATTAATATTTAGACTAGCGGACCTGTGGAAATTCCATATATGTAATACACTGATGTTGGCATTCTGTAGATGTTCAGTGTAAATGGAGACGCTCTGATATTATTGTACCTATTTACTATGCCTCCCCACGGGACAGAGTTAGACACCAGGGTTGTTTTTTAACGTGGAGAAAAGGTACAAAAATAAAAAATTGTCTCAGTCGTGAAGGACTGATCCTCCAGCTAAAGAGAACAAGAAATGGAAATGCAGCATCTGAAGAACAGATACTACACTTTAATCTTGACCCAAAGGCCAAAAACCAGCAAAAGTATTTATCTAAGCTAGCACGAACGCCCGGTAAAGCCCGGTCGTAAAGTATGCTTAAATATAATATTTTAATTCTGGCAGATTTGGTATATATATTTATGAAGTTAATGTTCTATCGGTTTTTATATGGTATAAAGTTCCGATTTCAAAAATATATCCGTATGACTTGGGTGCATTAGCTTGAATCGAAACCGAAATACAAACTTATGAATATATATATATGTAAACTTGAGTTCCTTCAGCCATAATCGAAACCGAAATCAAAACTTATGAAGAATTCTTGATAAAATTATTTATAAAAAAAAAACAGATGATTTAAGTGCTATTAGCTATAGTCGAAACCGAAACCAAAACTTATAAAGAATTCTTGATAAAATTATTTATGACAAGAAATAGAAAATAAAAATTAAACGGCCCGGATGTAAATGTGACACACAAAAGAACACACACGCTATCGTATTAATATATAGATAAGTCAGGATTGCAGTGTTTCTTTGTGTTGTAATTCTTAGATTAACAGGTAATTTGATTTTTTACTTTTTGTAATAAGTAAGATATCTGTAGAAGCTAATGCTGCCACCACGTTATTTTTATAAAGCTATATTCCAAGTGTGTAAGATGACATGTTTTTTTTTCTTTTTTTTTTCGTGGAGGTCACCACATATCAAGGTCCGGAAGCCACTCGGGGATAAGGGTTATTGCGTGTACAGTAATCAATGGGATAATATCATAGTAATCATTAATAATGGAGATTTGATAAATTGGATTACTTAAGGCCACGGTTCAACAGGAATTTGTTTATGTTGGACTTGAAGACGTCCAAGTTGTAGTCAGGTGGGAAACAGGCAAACAGAACAGAATTCCCCAGGAGTGCATTTCTAAGAAAGATGCTTTGTTCATGGAATCTACGTTTTGATTCAGGCACAGATAAAGAGTGGGGAAAATTATTGACAGTGATTTTAACTAGACGGGTGTTTATCATCAAAAATTGGTGAGGGGGGACCAGAGATCGGAGCTCAGACGAGCACTTGCCATGAAAATGACGATAAAACAAAGACAGGCTCGCAACGTCTCTTCTGTAGGAGAGAGGTTGCAGGGAAGAGAAAAGGGCATCTCCCACTAAGCCACAAAGTCTATTTTGTACTCTGTCAAGACAGGATAGGCTGTTTTTAGCAGCTCCTGCCCAGATGTAGCAGTAGTACTGTTAAATACGATTGCAGATATTAAGTAATTCATTCCGATATTCTGAAGAATTACTTCAGTATTATTATTACTTGAAAGTAATAATAATAACAATCTGAGTTCATTACTTAAAATCAAACAGTGTAATAACTTGTTATTCTTCGAATACAAGCAGAATGCGAAGCAGAATTTAACTGAATTGGAAGGAACGCTTATTATTTATGTTCAAACTTTGGTCTAGTATGTTATGGAAATGAAATAATAATGGTCGTATTATACCTGTTAGTAAAGTAACAGGGTGACGTGAGTCAAGCAAGAGGATATAATGGACAGAGAGTAAAAATGTTTGCTACTATCTGAATCACGCTTTAAGAAATATTATAAGTGGTTAGAATGAAAAATTGTTTCGGAAGTGTTCCGTTATTTTGGTACAAAAACTGTAGTGGAAAGGGAAAAATCGAAATCATTTTATATTAATATATAAATATATATATATATATATAATTTAAAATTAAATGTTGAATTGACGATTTTCTCATATACGTTTCTGTTTATTTTAATAATAACATCACATGAATAGAAATAATTTTTCATTTCAATTGTATATTGACAATTAAAATTTATATAATAATATGTTAAGACAATTTCATGTCCGTGTGTCTCTGCCCTATCTTTAAATGATGGGATTACCTGATTGTCTAAGAAGATGCAATGCAAAAGATATATGATCTTAATTTCATCTGATGATGCTATTGTAGAAAACGTGAAAGTCAAAATAAAATGTATTTTTTTACCTTAAGACTAGCATCAAAGTGTAGAATCTTTTCTGTCCAAAGACTGTACAATAATATTGCGGGGTCTGCATTCAAACCAGAAGCCCATACAATGAAAATATGACACAAGCTCCTGCAAGAGTTTTGGAGATATACTCACCCCATAAACAGGTATATTCTGAGACTACTTTAACTCATATTTATGATTATTTTTTTTTTTTGGAAAAAGAAATCCAGACGAGTGCTCAATTAAAAGGAAAATCCGAAGATATCCAAAAAATAAGAGCGTATTTATATTTTGTATTTTGTGTACAGAAAGTTGTTAGATGAGATAAGTCATTAGTACCGTCAGTTTCAAGCCCGATAATTAGGACAGGGATATTGATATCTAAAACGGTCCTAATTATCGGGCTTGAAACCGACGGTACCAATGACATCTCATTTAACTCATATTTAGATAAATATATATAATCTAAATATTAATTTAATGTCCGTATGTCCAGTGTCACAAAAACCCGTCATCATCACAAACAATCATTAATGAGAAAGGAATTACCTTCCTTTATAGTCACTCTTTATCAGTTAAAAATCATTAAAACCATTTTCTCTCAAAAAAAATTAAAAAATACATGACTGTCTGTTTACGGTTTCAAATTGGTTATTTTATTTTAAAATTTTAAACAAAGTCATGTTGGGGGGGGGGAGACTATGATTTTTTTATTATTTTATTATTATTTTTATTATTTAGAATTTTAAAAAAATGTGCAAGTGAATTGACATCAATTCCTTTATAATTTTTATAAAAATATAAAAAAAAAAAAATAAAAAAAAAACAATGTGTTGAATTTTCATTGAAAAAAAATCTTTTTAGCTTTAAAAGATTAAAAATAAATTTGCTAAAAATTTGTTTTAAATTCGTCGTTATTTGTTTTTTTTTAATTTTTTATTTATTTTATTTATAATGTGTTTTTAAAAATTTTCAACTACCGTGGAATTTCCACGGGTTCTGCTAGTATACATAATTACGTTGACACACCGATTCTCATCATATAGAAGTTAAAGAACATTCAGCCTAGTCAATAACAGTTAGGTAACGATTTCAGAAACCCAATCTTTCACGAAAAACACCCGTCTAGCTGAATCCACTGTGAAAAATTTCCCCCACTCTATATCTGTGCCTAAATCAAAACGCGGATTCCATGAGCAAAGCTTCTTTCTTAGAACTGCACGCCTGTGGAACTCTGTTCCGTCTGCCTGCTTCCCACCGGACTACAACTTGGATGTGTTCAAGTCCAACGTTAACAAATTCCTAATGAACCGCCCCCTTAAGTAAACACTTCATCAAATCTCCACACTAACGTAATGTACTTGCAATAACCCTTATCCCTGAGTGGCTTCCGGGCCTTGATAAGTGGTGATCACTGTGTAAAAAACCCCCCCAAAAAAACCCAGTCGCTATATGTTTAAGAGGAGGTCGACATCTCCCTACAAGAACTGCAAAACCACAACGTCATCATCTCTACTAATGCGGATATATATTAGGATGAGAACTGCCTGTAAATTTGATATTCCTTAAAAACTTCCTCTTTTTTTTTTGAGGGGGGGAGCTAATTCACTCCGTTAAATGTGAATTTTTCTGCTGATTTTTTGTCTTCATGCTTTAGATAAACAGGTTTTATCTTGAAGAAAGGTGTTACAATAATATTCGATGATTTGCATTCATGCCAGACGTCCATTGAATAGAATAAAACTCTTGATCTCAAATGGAATACATACATCAAATCTGTTGCTAAGATCACTGTAAAAATGGTTGGATCATTCTATCGCACCAGTAGGTATCTCACTGTTGTTGCTATCTTCTATCTGTAAGCCCTAAAATAGAGTACTGTTGCCACATCTAGGCATGAGCTCCTTAGCGCACCCTATCTAGCCTTGTTAGCGTTCAAAACTAGCTTTGAAACCTTTACTCTTACCTGCAACCTCTTTCCTGCAGAAGAGACGTTGCGAGCCTATCTTTGCTCTATCATTATTTTCATGGCAAATGCTCGACTGAACTCCAATCTATGGTTGCCTCTTGTCAAAATTTCACAAAAAACACTCTCGACTAGCTACAACCACTATATATGATTCCCCCCCCAATCTCTAACTATACCGAAATCTAAACGCAGATTCCATGAACAAAGCTTCTTTCCCAGAACTTCAAGCCTGTTTAACACTGTTTCGCTGGCATGTTTCCTGGTTGAATACAACATGGTAACCTTCAAATCCAATGTAAACAAGTTCTTGTTGAGCCGTACCCATAAATAATCCAATTCTACCCGACTTATACCATTAACGATTACTACACTACTACCTTAAATTCATTAACCCTTATCCTCGAGTAGCCTTCAGACCTTAATAAGTGGTGACTCCCAAGTAGGAAATAAAGGATACCACTGTGCAATTACGATGGATCCCAGTAATCTGTATTATATTTCTCTCAGTCAGTCTGTCTGTTCCACTTTTTCTCAGAAACTACTGGGCCGATCTGGCTGAAAATCTTTTATAGACCTTTGTGATGATAAGGTGCAATGGACCAAGTATTATGGTATCCACAGTTAGGGATAAATAGGAATTAATAGGGATTAGTATTTAATCCAATCACAACAATTAAACTTATTTATTTCATTATTTAGACCTAGCTCTATACGAGTGAGAGCAATCACGTGACTATTTTTTCTCACCCTGCAGCAGATCTTAATGTAAAAATGTACACAAGTTTGATCGTTTGATGTTTATCTTTGAACGAGTGATGTTATGATCATGATATGATGCCTCTTTTACTTTTTTACTCCAGAAGTTTGGCATAAAGCACTTATATTAAGTTAACGGGATATAACTTTTCCCTGTTTTCAATGAGCTAAAACGTCTAGTGATACATAATTTGGCTCAATTTTGAGTGTTATTTTTAAACTAGCCTGGGCGCCCGGCGTTGCCCGGCTGTTTGGAGGTGTGTGTTGAGCAAAAAAAAACAAAAAACAAAGTGGTAGTAGGCACACCGCGAAGAAGGAAAAGAATGTGAATAAAAAAGTGACGCTTTTGTTGTTGCGCCCATCGCAAAACCGGAAGTGACGTACGTTTTAATTAAGGCTAGTCAATCGAAAAGACGGGATGACTTTCGAAAATATCGGCGAAAAATGTGACCACTCCTTGTAGAAAAGTGCCTAGTTCATGGTGAAGGAATTAATGTTTTTAGCCAATTTTTCGATATTTTGCGTCTGAAGGGTCACGCTTCAAAACAATACTGATATCTTGACGATCCGTCGCCTCTGTCGAAAGTTTTAGGCAGACATACATACATACATACATACATACATACATACATACATACATACATTTAAACAGACAGGTGAGATTTATATTATACATTATTCATTTTGCACATATTTCTTTTTATTTTCCTTTTGTGAATAGACTAGTCCACCACCCTGCGTTTAATATGCGTTGTTCAATCATAAACACGAAGTCACACATGTTCCCTCTTTTGTTTCTTCTGTACACATGTCTGACACAATCGTTGAAGCAGACACGACAAATATTTATTATTGTTATAAAAATCTCTTTAAACTGTTAGTTGCACAAATGATTGATTAAATATGTCAAAACTGATTTGTTAAAAACTATACACAATTATTATGACTCCATCTGTGCTGACATCATAAACGGTAAAGAAAATATTTTTCACCTTATAGCAGATTTTTATACGAAGATATACACAATTTTGATTATTCAATGTCTAGCTCTGAATAAGTGACATCAATTACACCCTACCTGAGAATTCTTCCTTCAAACTCCTCGGCTTAACATTCACTGGCAATATGAACAGTTAAAAATACATAAAGGACATTGCGAAAGATGCTGCAAAGAAGGTGGCTCCCTCTATCATGCTAGAAGACTACTCACACCTGAGAGTATCCTGTATCTCTACGAGGCCTCCATTTGTCCATGTATGGAGTATTGTTGCAACATTTGGGCTGGTGCATCTACCACTAATCTCTCCTTTTTAGATATAGTAAAAAAAAAAAAAAGTCTTCAATCTAATAGGTTCCACTTTTCAACTAAGTTCCAACTCGCCACAATGTTGCATTTTTGTGCCTGTTTTACAAGTATTTTAATGGAATATGTTCTGATGAACTTGTTGCATTTGTACCTCCTCGACGTACATATCCCCGACAAACCCGTTAAACAACACAATCACACCCCATCACTGTTGAGGTTCCTAAATCCCAGAAACCTTTGTACTCTAATAGGTTTTTCTCTCGAACTGTTAGACTTTGGAATTCCCTTCCTGCTACCTGCTTCCCTCGCTGTACTGATATTCAGAAGTTTAAATATAAAGTAAGCCAACATCTTGTTCATCTTTCCTAGGCATGGTCCCAAATAGTATCCCCTTACAATCAAATGACGATATGACTTGTTAGGGGTGACTGTGAGTAAAAAAAAATATGTGATTGTCTTTCGCACTGCTTTGACACAAACATTTAAATTGATGTGATGTTCGTTAAACACCTTCGTTAGGGAACCTTCTTCATCTTCTCAACAAGCATTTCTTAGTATTTAACTAAAATTTATGCAACACTCCAGATCCAGATCTAAAATGGAAGATGTATATCTAGTCTGTTGCTAAGGTTACTGGAAATATGTTTTGCCCATTCTACAGCTCTAGAAAGTTCTGGCTCTAGATGCAATCGTCTATCTACAGTGGAACAATGAAATTGTCACACTAGAAAAGACGACGTGATTCCATTTCCGTTTGATGAAAACCGTTTTTTTTTTTTTTTTTTTTTTTTTTTTGCAGACCATACTAGTTGACCAGTTGTGTACAAATCCCAAGAGCGATAGGATCCTTCTATCATGTCTGAAAGTGACACAATGTTCAATTGTAGTTTCTTTCCAAATAATTTTTCCTCTCTCTCTTGTAATCGCTGACTCTTCTTCATCCCAGGTCTTCATATTTTTTCTCTTCTCATTTCATGTAGAAGAATTTCATGGCTTTCAGAAATATATTTAGTTAGGCTTTCTTCTTCTATATTTACAACATCTTCAACACTAAGTAAGCCTCGACCACCCTTCTTTCTAGGTAGATATAATCGATCTATATCCCCCTTCTTAGAAAAGGCCTCACAAATTGTAAACATTTTACATGTTTTTGCGTCCAAACATTTCAATTCATCCACCTTCCAATCAAGTATGTCATTAGTATATCGAATGATAGCTACTGCTCTGGCATTGAGGGCATATATTGTATTCTAACTGTGGAGATATCATCATCATCATTATGATGGGCTCCTTGCCCAGACCAATGTGACTCTTCCTCTCCAGAGTTTCCTGTCTTCCAATAGTTGCCTCAGATCTTCAGGTTCACAGTTGGTGTTGTGTGCTATTTGTTGGATGTACGTCGATCTAGGTTGTCCTCTGCTTGCGCATCCGTGTCGTGGAGTCCATAGCAATACATCACTCACCAATTCATGCTTGCTCCTCAGACAATGACCGGCAAATCGTAGGCATCTTTCTCTGATGGTATTAGATATGGCAGGCAGATTGCCATAAAGTTGCTGCTTCATGGGATGATTTTGCCAAGATATATTTAATATTGTTCTTAATCTTGTCCGCTTCCAATATCCCCAAATACTTGTAACCTCTATCGGTGTCAACATTCTTTATCAGATCTATTGTTGGAAGTTAAAGTCCATCTTAATGGACTAGCTTGCCTCTTTTCATCACAAGAATAGCACATTTGGAGATGTCAAATTTCATCCTTACGCTTAAACCAGGACAAAACTCAAAGAAAATCAAATTGCCTCCTCCCTTGAGGCTTGTATTTACTAACATCCGTGGGCTTAGAACTAATTTAAATGATGTTGAAGCATTTCTCCTAACAAACACCCCGGATATCTTAGCACTAAGTGAGACTAACCTACACTCCTCCATCCCCTCTAACTACTTTAACATGTCCTGATATCTCCCACTCTGCCATAATGGCTCTGACAGACATATGCACGGGCTTGGAGTCTATATTCGAAACACCCTCCCCCTGACTAGAGAAAGAAAACTAGAATCGGACGATCAAGACTTTATGTGGTTTAAACTAAACATGCAACATAACATTAGTTACTTTTATTTTCTTTACCGCTCTCCCTCGACCCAGGACTATACCCTAATAAACAAAGTCTCTGATAGCATAGATACAGCACTTTCACTCGACATTAGTGCACAAGTTCATGTGTTTGGTGACTTCAATGTCCGCCACAGTAACTGGCTTGGATTCTCTAATAACACAGATGCAGCTGGTACCACAACACATAGCTTCTCTATATCTCATTCCCTATCATAGGCGGTTACGTTTCCAACCCGTTTCCCTGACAGCAAGAGCAACACGCATCACTTTTAGATCTGTTTCTGACCAAAGTTCCTGAAGATTGTGTTATGAACGCCCACAGCCCACTTGGGAATGCTGATCATGTAGTGATAATAGTTGAAATCACCCTAAATTCTAGAGCCAAAATGGAAGTGCCAGTGCTCAAAACAACGAGATATTATAAAAAGGCAGACTTGGAAGCCATCAGGGATCTCATTAGAGACGCCCCATGACGAAATATCTTTTCATTTCCTGCTGAACAGTGCGCAAATGAGACCACTGAATGGTTCCAAACAGCAATTGAAGCACATGTCCCCACGCAGAAATTTTATAGCAAGCCCCACTCTCCCCAATGGTTTACTTCCACATGTGCAGCTGCCACCGCACAATGGCAGCACGCATACCACAGATTTAACCGACATAAGTCCAGTTCAAACAGACAGAAGTATATAGAAGCCAGAAGTAACTGTAAGGAAGAAATAGCGACAGCTAAGAGAGAATTTACTGAAATCACCAAAAAACGCATCGAAGCTCAGAAATTAGGAACCCGTGACTTCTGGAAAATCTACAACAGTGTAGTAAATAATGGGCAATCAACAATTCCCCCACTATCCAACAATCACGAAGTTGTTTGCTCAGCAACCGAGAAGGCTAACATGCTTGCCAGTCGGTTTGCCTCCAACTCCACACTAGACCCTGCTAACCACCCTCTCCCAGACTTTCCTTTGTGGACAGATGCGAAACTTGACGATCTGGAAATCACCCCTTCTCAGGTGCATGCCATTATAAAAACTCTTGACACTGCAAAAGCATGTGGATCTGATCTCATCCCGGCTGTGCTATTAAAAAAGTGCTCTGCCGAAGTAGCTCCCATCCTCTCCAAACTTTACAACAAGTGCCTTAATGAATCTTGCTTTCCTGTCTGCTGGAAAACTGCTTCTGTGGTACCAGTTTTCAAGAATTCTGGCGAAAGAACTGACCCAGCAAATTACCGCCCTATTAGTCTCCTCCCAACTTTTTGCCAAAATATTTGAGTCCATAATTAATCAAGCTCCAGTCCATCACCTTACAGATGCTAAACTTCTTACCAACCAACAATATGGATTTAGGCAAGCCCGTTCCACAGCAGACATTCTAACTATAATTTCCGAGCATATATACCATTCACTTGACAAAGCAGAGGAGGATAGAGCGGTAGCTCTAGATATATCTAAGGCTTTTGACAGGGTATGGCACGAAGGTCTTCTCAGGAAAATCAGATCATACGGTATCACTGGAAGAATACTTAACATAATTAAATCTTTCTTAGATAAGAGAAAAATCCAGGTTGTCCTCGACGGCAGTGCATCTAAACAATATGATATAAATGCGGGAGTGCCTCAGGGGTCTATCCTTGGACCTCTATTATTCCTAATATTCATAAATGACCTCCCTGACAAAATTGTCTGTGAGATGGGTATATGTGCTGATGACACCACGCTCTATAACAGACACGACAGGAAAAAAAATGAACACATATCTAAAGAAATGGCAGAAACACTAGAGGATGACCTCCAATCTGTAGTGGAATGAGGACAAAAATGGATGGTCACATTCAATGCTGCCAAGACTAAACTTGTTTCCTTCAATAACTACAAGAAACCTTCTCTACCACTAATAGCAATGGCCAAAGACTCTTTATCTGAAAGTGCATCTTTTTATCTCCTCAGTCTAATGTTCACAGGAAACATGAGTTGGAACAATTACATTGAAAGTATTGCCAGGACTGCTGCAAAAAAGGTAGTTTCTCTCTACCGTGCTAGAAAGCAACTAACGCCTAAAAATATCCTGTACCTTGTTGTCATATTTGGACTGGTGCATCTGCTACTAGTCTCTCACTCCTAGACAAGGTTCAAAAGAGAGTCGCCAACCTAATAGGTCCTGAACTGTCATCCAAGCTTCAGTCTCTGTCCCATCGATGCAATGTAGCATCCCTCTGCCTGTTCTACAAGTACTTTAACAGTGTATGTTCGAACAAGCTGCAAGCACTTGTACCCCCTCTATGTAAATACCCTCAACAAACCCGACAAGCAGTTCAATCCCACCCCTTCACAATAGAGATCCCTAGATGTAAGAGAGCCTTCTACTCCAGTAGTTTCTTTCCCAGAACCGCTAGACTTTGGAACACCCTGCCAGGTTCCTGCTTCCCCAACTGTACTCACATGCAGAAGTTCAAGTGAAACGTGAACCGATATCTTGCTGCCCAACTCCCCACCTAGTACCCCTGTAGCCTCTGTCCCTAATAGTAGCCCCCTACATCAAAGTGGCAATGTGCCTTGTTTGGGGTGAAAATGTAATTAAAAATAAATAAATTAAAAAAAAATCTGATGGTGTTCATCAAGGTATCGAGTTGATTCTCATTCTTTCCAAAAACTTTAAGGTCATCCCTAAGATGGTCCTTTTCCGATTTCATGCCCTGCTTTTACATACTGTAAAAGAGATGTCAACAGAATCAAGCTGATGACAAAAAGCAGAGGGGAAAGATTATCACCCTGGAAGATCCCTCTCTTATTTTTCACTTTGCCTAATACAACATTTCCTAAAGTTAAATTAGTTTCCCAATTCTTCATGCTATTTATTATAGATGCTCGGATGTTAGGGGCTATTCTGAAAATTTACAAACACTTGAGTGTCCATGAATGTGGAACCATGTCGAATGCCTTCTTATAGTCTACCTAGCCCATGACAAGGTTGGTAGATCTTCTGCAATTTTTTAGAATCATTTTATCGATCAAAAGCTGATCCTTGGTGCCTCGTGATCTTTTTCCACAGCCTTTCTGTTCTTCAGGCAGCAAATTGTTTTGGTCCAAATGATCATAGATACATTTAGACAGTATGCTAGTGAAAAGTTTAACTGAGAGGCAAGTGATTTGTTTAAAGTTTGTCATTTCACCCTATTTTGTCTTATCCTTCATAATCAGGACTGTAGTTCGTTTTGTCAGCCAACCAAGGGAAGTTACCCATCATCAAACAGTTGTTTAGCATTGTTGCAAGAAGTGGGTGGAGAGCTGGGAGTTTTTAAACCGGTATCCCTGGATTCCGTCAGATCCAGGCGCTTTCCAAGTTGAAAGCTTTTTAGCCTTCATTCTCAGTATTTCCACGGTGACTGTTACATTCATTTGTTGCCCCATTCTAGAGGACACTTCTTTTTCAATGTCTTTGATCCATTCTTCATCTTCTTGATGTTTTTCTTCCTTTCCCCAGATGCCTTTCCAGAATACACGCTATTCATCAGCATTCGGTACAACGTCCTTCCCTCTTTCAATTGATTCTAGTTAATTAAAAAGAAATTTTTGGTTATTCTCAAACAGTATGTTCTGCTGATATTACTCAATTCTGTCGTTGTAGCATTTAACGATGCCAGTTTTAGCTGTGATACGCTGTTTCAGTTCTTCAATTACACACTGAAAACCTTTTTGTTGTATGTTAAATTTTTTTATTTAGTCTATCGCATCTACTCTGACTTTTGAGCTTGCCTCCTATGACAGCTAGTATTCTACTGAGGTCCTTTCGAAGTTGCTTTATTTGCCCATTTAGACGTTTCCGCCACCAGGGTTTCTTCCTTTCTTCTTTTTTACATTTTCCCACTCCAAGCAACATTAATACAGTATTAGCAGCAGCTTTAATGATGTTAAAGCACTGTTTTAAATTATTTACTGGAAAAAATGGCTTCATTCACCTTGTAAGTGATAGATTTTAGTCTTCTCTGATTCACAAACCGGAGGTTCGGCGGCTGTTCTAAATTGCCAGCTCATCTAATAACTTGAAGATATCAATCTCTTCTTTCATCTTCACATGTTCAATCATAAGTTTAACAATGGTTTCTTTGTAAAGAATCTGATTGTTGAAAGGTCGAATATTTTCATTTACATTTGCAGTAGTTGTTTCTACCCTCATCATTTCATCAACCCATCAAGTTTATTGATATCCACTTTCTTAATTTCTCTTTTCAGATCTTCAATTTCAAAGGCAGACAGCAATCCGTTTTTTCTTATTATCCGGGCTTGTCCTGCAAGTTTTTACTCTGTTATTTTAAACAGGCCTAGTTCATTCCATATATGGTGCATTCTTTTTCTGTATTGCCTATTAGGGGCACCACTCTTGGGATAACACTTCATTACAATTTTATTTAAGGCTTTAGTCCAATTTGTTCTAGCAATAGTGTTTCGAAGAATTCTCTGGGTGACGACCGCGGAAGCCTCATTCTTTCTCCTATCGGACATGGGACCTACATTTGATGTTGATGTTGTGATCCCATTTACGTCGTTCTCAGTTTGGTAGTTTTAAACACTCATGTTTGAATAATATAAGGAATGGTTTGTTTAAGGTTTTCCTTCTCTGGTATTTTTATTGAGATACCATTTATTATTATTATTATTATTATTATTATTATTATTATTATTATTATCATTATTATTATCATTATTATTTTTATTATCATTATTATTATTATTATCATTATTATTATTATTATTATTATTATCATTATTATTATTATTATCATTATTATTATCATTATCATTATTATTATCATTATCATTATTATTATCATTATCATTATTATTATCATTATTATCATCATTATTATCATTTTTATCATTATTATTATCATTATTATTAATATCATCATCATTTTTATTATTATCATTATTATCATCATCATCATTATTATTATTATTATCATTATTATCATTATTATCATTATTATCATCATTATTATTATTATCATTATTATTATTATCATTATCATCATCATTATTATTATTATTATTATCATTATTATTATTATTATTATCATCATCATTTTAATTATTATTATTATTATTATCATCATTATTATTATTATCATCATTATTATTATTATCATTATTATTATCATTATTATTATTATTATCATTATTATCATCATCATTATTGTTATGATTATCATCATTTTTATTATTATTATTATTATTATTTTTATTATCATCATCATTATTATTATCATTATTGTTATCATCATCATTGCTATCATCATCATTATTATTATTATTATCATCATTATTATTATTATTATCATCATCATCATTATTATTATATTATTATCATCATTATTATTATTACTATTATTATCATTATTATTATTAATGTTAATAATATTATAAAACCATGTTTACTTATTATTATTATCATTATTATTATCATTATTATTATTATTATTATTATTATAAAACCATGTTTACTGAGTCAGCCAATACGTGTCTGCATTTGACTACAGAGACCTTGAATAGGCCAAATGACAAGAACAATGTATTTATAAGACATCAAGCAAGTGAGGAATGCAACGTTTCTATAGCAATAGTACTAATTACTGAGCAGATACCCGATAAATATACCAGCTTCAAAGGCAGAGATAATGGCTGAAACAAAATGTCTGCATTTAAGCTGCGCTTCAGTTCACAAATACCAAGCAATATTACTGACATTTATCTGAAGGATGAATAAAAAATACATCACAACGTTTCAAAGATGCAAGTCACCTTTACAGAAGATGACTGATTCTGAAGCTTCCATTGATTGCTAGCACGGTCATGCGGCGTTGCCCGGAAATGAATATGTGCATTCTTGCTCTCAGCCTAAAACATTAGTCTACCTTTTTTCTTTCTTTTTTTTATGGAGATCGCACCAGAGAAGGCATGAAGCCAGTTGACGCCAGGAGCTAAAAACAAAGATAAAAAATTAACCAACATAAGCATTATATTAATTCTGGCCCAGGAAACAACAATTCTCCCCCTTTGTCAGAAACATTGCTGAAGAAATGTGAGGACTAAAAAAATATAAGAGAGGCGAGAATTACGCGGCTGCCAAAAATAAACCAAAGGTCCACTTTCTACTGTACAAGATGGAACGGTAAAACTGTCTCCCTAGAAAAGACGACATGATTCCATTTCCCTTTGATAAAAACCGGTTTTCATTTTTTGTTGAAGACCATCTACTGGTTGGCCAGTTGTGTACAAATGCTAAAAGTGATAGGAGCCTTCTATCATTTCTGTAAGTGAGACAATGTTTGACTAGCAAGATCAGAGATGTGCCACTATACAACTCATGCTCTCTACCGATCCAAGTTATGACAACGGGCTACTGCCAACACCCCCCCCAAAATGCATCACTGGATTGCCACGAATATCAGGGACGTGCCCAGGGTTATGAAAACAAACTTTCTGGCCATGGTTATGATCTTTGGTGTGGTTTCAAATAAAAGCTATATCATGCCACCTCACATTTTCAAAGTCAGCTTAAAAGTCAACACCAAAGTGTACCTAGATGTGCTGAAGAGTGTCGTGATCCCCTGGTGCTATTAGGTGGCCGGTGGCAGACCCTGAATGTGGTAGCAGGACTCAATGCTGGTGCACAAGACCAAAGAGACTCAGGCTTGGCTTCAGAAGGAGTATCACGACTTTGTACCTTTTTCTCTGCCCCACCTCTTCCTGATCTGAACGCACCGGACTACTTTGTTTTGTCATATGTCAAGAACATCACCAACATGACCTCCCAAAACACCAAAGCCAGCCTAATCGCTGCCATTTGCCGAGTATTTGCTGAGCTCCTGCCAGCGCTTGTGGAAATGGCATACTTTCAATTCTGAACCCATACTGAGACGATGATTGAGGCTGAAGGCGGCTACATTGAATAGATGTCAGCTCTAAAACATAATCAAGTCACCTGAATTGATTTATTTAATAAAAGTTTAAAAATAAACTTGTAGTATCACTTTTATCATTCCACCCAGTACTTTTAAACACGTTTTTTAACATTAAAGAAATGATTTATTTAATCTGAGAGGCTGGGTATAAACAAAGAATAACGAACATTGAGGACAAAATAATCGATTGTTAAAATACTTGGAAATAAATACCATTATCAAAACTTGAGTGAATTAAACAACAGTTTAATGGTTTTTTTTTTGTCTGTTTTTTGTTGTTTTTGTTATTTTATTGTTGGATTATATCAAAGCCAAGAGCCATACGAGAATAAGGATTAAAGAGACGGAAATTATTCCCAGCCAGAACAAAAGGAACACTATGAGAATAGTAACATAGATCAATGGCGTGAACTTTTCGCTTTCTAGCGGTCTCACTCATTTGAAAAAGCCCTTATCTATAGAGTTGGGATAACTTTATATTTTTGCTGAATTATTTTTCTTTATTATACTTTTATTCTTCTCATACGCATAAGGATTGCAGCAATTGCTGTATTCTTTACAGACAAACCACACATACACACACATATTTTGAGTGTGTTTGAATCTCTTGACCAGCAGTAATTATCAATTGCGTTTGATTAGTCATAAGGCGATTTATGAGAATAATTTGTTTACATTGGATTTGAAATAATAATACACATGTAAAAAAATGTAATTACTTTTAAACTGTTCATAGGATTATGAGACTAATTTGTATAAAGTTGAATGGTTTATTAATACTCTGGCTCATGTAGTTCTTATCTGATCCTCTACTCGATGATAAACACCATTGTGTATTTATTAGCCTTAATATGCACACACACACACACACACACACACACACACACACACACACACACACACACACACATATATTGCGATATTCCTCTGAGCTCCTGGAAGAGTGCAGCAGAGGATCGCTGTAAATGGAGGAAAATGTATTTTCTAAAGACTAGAGAATTGGAAAGCAACGGCTTTCGTCATGGGGTCGCGCTTTGTGCAAATTTTAAAGCAAAGCATCAGCAAAATCCACCAAACAGTGATCCATCAAACAATGATTGTCTGTGTCCCTGTCGATTCAAAGCACAAAGCAAAGCTGGGTTAGCTGCCCACTCGAGATGGCATTCTTCAATCAACAAATAATTGCATATGTACCATCTGCGAGAAAGTGTGCAAGACACCTGCTGGATTGAAAGCACACATGCGATGCCACAGGACTCAGGAAATGTCTTTGATGAGAGAATCCACAATATATATATATATATATATATATATATATATATATATATATATATATATATATATATATATATATATATATATATATAGTAGGCCGCTCGGCATTGCCCCATTGTAAAATGCACTAAAATATGATATTTTCTATTTATTTATTTATTTTTTTATTATGCATAGAGCCTATTCTCTATTGATCATTACAGTACCAATACTTAGTAGTGGCTACCCGGTATTGCCCAATTATAGAATACGCTTTAATATGATATTTTAATTTATGCAGATTTTGTATTTATTATTATAGAATCAATTCTCTATCGATTATTATATTGTACTCAATATATAGCAGTGATTTTAAAAGTTTAAAAAGATGACTCTAATGCTATCAGCTAAAATTGAAACCGAAACATTCTAGCTTTATTTGTTACTCTCCGAACGACGTCCATACGCATATAAAAGCTGCAAAGAATAATGTTGTTTAATCTTAAAATGTATATTTGTACATGCATAGAAGAAAACTGAAGTCACTTTACATCAACCAAGTCCAAATTGTTTTCAATTTTACACCTTAGCGTCTATGTTTACTGGCTAAATTCCAAATCAGATTTCTCCCACAGCTTCAAATCCCATATATATCAAATTTCAAGTCTGTAGACCAAAAATTGATAGAGGAGATTGGTAGAGACCATTCTTAACTCAGACAGACAAGATTACACACATTATATATATATATATATATATATATATATATATATATATATATATACACACACAAAGATTTGCCGGATATCCAATCAAACTAAAGAAAAACTGGAAATATGTATATATTGTATTGTTACCAGCTTCCTTGGATTTATTACAATACGCGTTGGATCTTTTTACTTGCCGAATACCAAGAACTTCCATTACAGGATTTAGCATACACTTTCGATTTGAAGTTCAATATCCTTTTTTTGCTGCATCAATATCCAATTTCCCTTATTCTATGTAGCTAAAATGATTTAAAAACTTTAAAAACATTTAATTTAATTTCCTATGTTTATTACCTTTAGCAAATCAGGTGCAAACCTTTTATAAGATTGGTTAATATTTTTACTCCGAGGAGATGTATAAACATCGAAAACTCATGGGTTAAGGAAATATATTTTACCATACTGTATTGTCTTGCATACAATACAATTTCTATATTTGAAATTTAACTTTTTCAAATCACAAATTTTAAATTCCTAAATTATGATATATATATATATATATATATATATATATATATATATATATATATATAAAGAAAGAAGATAACAATATAATATTACACAGTAATATATATATATATATATATATATATATATATATAGAGAGAGAGAGAGAGAGAGAGAGAGAGATAGATAGATAGATAGATAGATAGATAGATAGAGATTTATTCATTTTATTCAATAAGGGTGTAAGGTAAATGAGAACTCTTTATACCATGGTATTTCAAAGCCTAATTCTTCTCATCAGAAGAGGAGAGAAGATGCTAGGTAACATACTAAGGATACGACGTCTAGCGATAGTTTCATTAGAAGCAAAATAAAAATATTGAGGTTGTTTGGGGGAGCTAAATTGATCTTTCTGATATAGGAGGAGTATAGTTTTTATTATATAATGCCGGTAGGTATATGGCATATCTGTCATAGTGGGTTTAATATATGTGGACAAAATGTGTAATTAAACTCTCTTGGGGAGTACAGGGTACGTTAATTGAAGGAAGATGCTTGTTTAATCATATGTATTTAAGGGTTATAGCTATGGAAAGGATTTAAATGAAATATGGGGTGTACGCTATGTCGGTATATTGTAGAGGGGCATCTGAAATTATAACAGTACTTAAAAGAAATATAAACTATTAGGAATAATATTAAGATAATAAATATGAGGGGGTAAATTATAAATGATAGAATATAGGAAGATTTTAGTTGAATAAGGTAGGGATGAAAAGATATAAAAATCTAAATATTATATAGTGATAATAGATAGTAAAAGTTATAAAAGATGCAAAGTTATTAAATATAGGAGGATAAAAATAGAAGAATAAAATAGATATAAAAAATTGATACAAAAACAGGTGCCAGAATATAAAGACCTAAACAGTCACGTGACACCAAGAAAACAAAATAAAATGAAAATACCACAACTGAGAAAATATACAGTAGGAGAAAGTTCTTGGAGGAAAGGAGGGGGGGATATGTTTTTTTTTATTATGTAAGCTCCAA
The DNA here is from genome assembly GCF_053919585.1 of Euprymna scolopes. Taxonomy (NCBI): domain Eukaryota; kingdom Metazoa; phylum Mollusca; class Cephalopoda; order Sepiida; family Sepiolidae; genus Euprymna; species Euprymna scolopes. The sequence continues at coordinate 107,158,521 of NC_136496.1, read as the reverse complement.
TACAATTTTTGGAGCTTCGCATTATCCCCGTAAGTCTCCTCTTAAAGAATTGACCTTATTCTCTTTCTTTTATCCCCCCCTATATATATATATATATATATATATATATATATATATATATATATATATATATATATATATATATATATATATATATATTAATATATTACAGTAAATATATATATATATATATATTAATATATTACAGTAAATAATTATGTCAGGCCTTTTAAGAAACTCGTTTGTTATCGTTGAGCACTTTCAGTTGAATTACACTCTCTTATGGGCAGATCATCATATAATGATAAGATCACTCTGACAGACGTTAAAAAGCA
>NC_136496.1:107128186-107153186 GCF_053919585.1 Euprymna scolopes | reverse complement strand
ACTCTTTTAGTTGTATAATAAATTATCTATGAGACTTGCAAGTTATTTCCCTCATCACCCTCTCCTCTGTCACTATCTTTATTTCTTTATAAAAGCAAAAAAGTTCTTAGACGTTTTATCTGCAAAGCCATACCAAATAAATAACGCTCCTCTAATCAGCTCTCATTTGCTCGTGATAAATCCTACACGTCGCCATGGTTCTTACTTTGCTTACTGGAAATGGATTCTTACTGCTTTTTTTTTTTTAAATTAAAAGATTTTTTTTTTAAATTAAAAGTTTTTTGTTTTTTTTTGTTTTTTAAGAAGTGCTAAAGGAAACATGTAAATCTTAAGAAAGAGCCTGGTTTGTTTCATTAGCAAATATTGAATATTTATAAAATGGGTTTAATTGAGAAAAACTGCCTTTGTCTATCAAAGAAAGATAGGGAGAGAGAGGGAGAGAGAGAGAGATGGAGGAAAAGGATAGAAAGAGTAAGAGAGAAAGTGAATGAGAAAGAGGGACAGAAATAGAAAAGGACGAAAAGAAGAATGGGAAGATAGAGAGAGGAAGAAAGAGTGAGAGATATAGAAAGTGATAGAAAAAAGAAAAAGAAAGAACGCTAGAAAAAAGGAGAGACAGAAAAAGGGAGAGGGAGAAAAAAAGGAGAGAAAGAAAGAAGGGGGAGGTAGAAAAAAGGCGAGAGATAGAAAGAAGAAGAGAGAGAAAGAATGAGAGAGGTAGAAAGAAAGTCAAAGAAGGAGAGAGAGAAAGAAGGAGAACAAGAGAAAGAAAAAGCAAAGGATAAAGAAGTAGAAAGATAAAATGAAGGAAAGAGATAGAAAGAGGGAAAGAAAGAGGAAATAGATAGAAGGAGAGAGAGTGTGTGCGTGAGAGAAAAGGAAAAAAATCTGCCTATCAAAGAATGAGAGAGAGAAAATAAAAATAGTGAGAGAGAAAGAGAGAGTGAGATAGAGATAAAGAAAACGAAAGAAAAGGGGAGAAAGAAAAAAAAAAGAGAGAAAGTGAACGAGAAAAAAAGGAGAGAAAAAGAAGGAGAGAGATAGAAAGAAGTGAGAGGGAATATGAGAAGGAGTGTGTTAATAAGAGTATGTGTATGAGAGAGAGAAAGAAAGAAAACGAGAGAGAGAGAGAGAGAAAAAAAAGAAAAAAGGAAAGAAACAAAGATAAAAAGAGTAAGGACGAGAGAGAGAGAGAGAGAGAGAGAGGGGGGGAGAGTGAATGCGGAAGAAAAAAAGAAAAACAAAAAGAAAGAATACCAGAGAAAAAGATACAGAGTGTGTTAACGAGAAAATGTGTGTGAAAGAGAGAAAGAAACAAAAGAACTAAAAATATTTATTTGTATTTCTTTAAGTCAGATTTTTTTTTTAATTATAAATGATCCAAACAATTTATAAGTTTTCTTCGTCTCTCTTCTGAATACTAACCCAGTCTAATATCAGTCTCTGCTTTATCGTTATTTTCATGGCAAGTGCTCGTCTAAGCTCCAATCTAGGGCCCCCTTTTGCCTGACTTTCACGAAAAACACTCGTCTAGCTGAAACCACTATCAATAATTTCCCCCACTCTTTATCTGTGCCTAAACCTAAACATAGATTCCATGAACAAAGTTTCTTTCTTAAAATTGCACGCCTGTGGAACTCTGTTCCGTTTTCCTGCTTTCCAACTGATTACAATATGGTCGTCTTCAAGTCCAACATGGACAAGTTCTTGATGAGCCACCCCTTTAAGTGATCCAACTTCCGCAACTAACGATTACTACATTTTTCCATTGACTACTGTACACTCATTAATACTTATCCTCAAGTGGCCTCGAGGCTTTGATAAGTGTGATGCCTTTGTAAAAAAAAAGTCTAATATCAATCTCGAGATTTGCTCGCTTCCCATTTGTAGAAAAAATTTGCAGAAAAAAATCTGAAGGTGGAAGACTCCATTTTCTAAGAGAGAGGACAGAAAACAGTGGTAGGAACGAACAAAATTTGATTAAATAGGAGTTTTGTCACATCTGTGAAAACATTATCACTTAAGATGATTTGAGAAATAATGTTATAGAATTTTTTTTTTTATTATTTAATAAAATGAAACCATCTTATTGTAATTATTTTTTTGAACTTTCAGTGATATACACCTTTTTCAAAAAAAGACATTTATTTTATTTTTTATTTTTTCTTCATTCCGATGTGTCTGCAATGTTGGAGGGAATTTTGAACAGGAGTTTGGTCACATAAGAAGACTGGACGTATATTTTGCTCGCTTCAAGAGCGGCCTACCCCTCATGAATAATACATCTAATAGAATGTAGAGAAAAAGAGAGAAAATTATTCCGTAAAAATGGTGTATTCAACCGAAAGTCAAATAAAAAAAAAATATAAAGAAAAATGTTTTTATCCGTTAAATATAAAAAAATATGTAACATTATCTGATGTTCAAAAATTTCTCCAAATTTCCTAAATCCTATGGAGAGATGTGTGGATATTATTCGCAAAAGTTTGGATTCCGTATCTTTGACGAGCATTTTATAGAACACGGATGAAGTCTTATTTTGGTGACATGTAATCGGTCATTGCTCGGTAGATGGTGATGTCTCTCTATTTCTTTTTTCTCTATATTCTTGCTGCAGTTATATCGTTTTTAAAAGCAGCGGCTGTAAAAGTTATTAAAAAGTCATTTAGGTTTAGCAATATTTTTAAGTTTCTATTTCCCCTCTCCGGTACACATCATCATCATGTTTTGGCATTTTAGGTGCTGGCAGTGTCTTGAACTTCAGAATGGCCAACACTGACAATGCTTCACTTCTGCTCTCCATCTCGCCTGATCAAAAAGCTTTATCTACTTTATGTTGCATGCAGCTAAATCAATTCTTACACACTTTAGCAAGGCCTTTTATGGTCTACAATGCTCTTATGTAATTGATAATATTCAAACCAATTCTGCATAGAAGGAAGATGAAGGCAGTTGTCCAAAACATAACTGTTCTTTCTCTTTCATGCACTTTATAAAAGAGAAAAATTTGATCAGCTTATCTACTATATATCACTATTCCTTTTCTGCAAAGCCATATAATGACAGGTAGCTCTAATTCTAAAGCTGTAACTTCTAATGGAAATTTCCCCTTCTCTGCTTAACATAACCTTATTTTGAAATTTTCTATTTGAACTATATCTTTATACATCCGCCTCTCATTGTGCAACACATAGACATGAAAGATTGAGGGAAACGTAGAAAAAATAAATTTCTTTTGTACTAATGAGTCATTGCTTATCAAAGCTAAAAGGGCATTCGAGGATAAAGATTAATGAGCGAGTCAGGTGGACGGTGAGGCAACACCTTGAGGATTTGAGGCGATAAAACTCGTTATAATTGGATTATTTAAGAGGACAGCTTGACAAAAAGTTATTAACTTTTGACTGTTGTAGTCAGTTTAGAAGCAGAACTATGGTATTATGTTTCATAGGTAGTTCTTGAAAATAAACTCATGAAAATCCTGTAGAGCTTCACGTACACAGGCAAGAAAGGAACTATGCGTTTGAACATGTACTCTAAAAATAGTATCATATTTCTTCTTCTTTGTTGTTTAATTACACTTTGTCCTTGTCCAGAGTGTCTGGCCTTTTTTATATTTTGCAAGCTAACTCTCCAGTTCTCATAGTTTAGTAGATCAAATGTCTTTAAATTCCACTATATACAGTCTTGTGTAATCATTTGTTTTCCAAGTTTTTTTTAGCCAGTCAAACTTCTTGCGATTCAAGACATCCATGCATCTGCAATGTTTTTTTTTTTTCGGGCATAAAACAACCCCCAAAACGGTTGATATGCCGTAAAGTAGACAAACAAAGCTAACAAACATTGTTGTGTGACTGATAAGAAAAGAACGAAACCGAACTTAGAAATGTTTTCAGATTATATTGATTAGGATTCTTCAAAAAAAAAAAAAAACCCATAAAAACCACACCCACACCCCACACACACACATTATCTTTTCTTGGTCTTCTTTCGGCTTTCACTTCTTTTCGTTTTGCTAAAAAAAAAAAAAAATCAAATTTTATCGCACTTTTATTTTAATTTCATGATGCCATAACTTTTTTCTCTCCCACCATTTTTGTTTGTTTGTTTGTTTGTAAAGAAAAAAAAAGCTATCTTCTTCGTGTTCGTTTCTGTGCAGCTTTCAGCTAATCCGAAGCAGAAGGAATCCATTTCTGGCGAGCAAACTGAGAACCATGGCAACGCATGGGATTTATCACGAGGGAGAAGAAACTGATTAGAGGGATAACGTTGTTTATTTGGCTTTGCGGAGGAGAAGACGAAGCGTTCTGAATTTCTTGAAGGAGTGAGACTGAGGACTGAAAACACGAGAGAGAAAAGATGGGAGGGGGAAAACGGAGACTACATTCACGTAGTATGAATTTCTTTATTTATACAAACATTATCGGCAACATATGTGCATAGGTGTTTCAGTTGTGATTTCTGACGAAATTCAACTTCCTCAGGCCTCCAGTATCAACTGACTCAAAGGCGGATGAAAGCCATTTGTGGCAGTTGATACTGAACGTTTAAGAAAGTTGGATTTAGAAATAAATCACAACTGAAACATATATGCACATGTGTAGCTAATCATGTTTATATAAATAAAGAAATTCACTCTATAAGATATCTCTACTGATTATGAACACTATTTTATAAACATTAGAGTGTCATTAGATTAGCATCTAGGAAACAACAGCAATAAAATCAATACATATATATTTTTTTCTTTCAAGATACCACATTAATAAGGGTAGATACACTCATTTTCGGAAAGTTTTTTTTTTATTGGTCACAACATTGCGTACAATTGTTTTGGCACACAGTGTTGGCATGTAATGATATAATTGTTCATCAAATTATAACTTGCACAAGCCTGGGTTTCATCAGCGTGTTAGAAAAACCAATATTTCAAAAGTTTTTTCGGCTCACCAATAGGACCTTGCTGGTTATTACAGTCGGCATCCATCACTATTTTAATCAACAACATAAGGATGGAATACTGTTGCCATATCTGGGCAGGAGCTGCTAAAAACAGCCTATCCTGCCTTGACAGAGTACAAAATAGACTTCGTGGCTTAGTCGGGATGCCCTTTTCTCTACCCTGCAACCTCTCTCCCACAGAAGAGACGTTGCGAGCCTATCCTTGTTTTATCGTTATTTCCATGGCAGGTGATCGTCTGAACTCCAATCTCTGGTCCCCCCTCGCCAGTCTTTCACGAAAAACACCCGTCTAGCCGAATCCACCGTGAAAAATTCCCCCACTCTATATCTGTGCCTAAATTAAAAACGGATTCCATGAACAAAGCTTCTTTCTTAGAACTGCACGCCTGTGGAACTCTGTTCCGTCTGCCTGCTTCCCACCAGACTACAACTTGGATGTCTTCAAGTCCAACGTTAACAAATTCCTAATGAACCGCCCCCTTAAGTAAACACTTCATCAAATCTCCACACTAACGTAATGTACTTGCAATAACCCTTATCCCTGAGTGGCTTCCGGGCCTTGATAAGTGGTGATCACTGTGTAAAAAAAAAAATCAGGCTTTATCTATATTGTTAGATTAAATATAGATAAACCCTGAAACCTTATGAAATAAATTTTGAAATATTGTTTTTTTTAACGCGCTGATGAGACCCAAGGTTGTGTAAGTTATAATTTGATAAACAATTTTATCCTTATATGTCCAAACTGTAGACCGAAACAATTGTACGCAATGTGGTGACAAATAAAAGAAAAACTTTCTGAAAATAATAATAAGAGTGTATCTATCCTTTATAATGTGGTCTCTTTAAAGAAAATTTATTTAGTTCTAGTATTATCAAAGTTACGTTGACGTGAGAAATACACGTATATTGGTGTACAAGAGATGGTCTTATAATGTTATCAATATAGAGATACTAGCAGTTCAGCCCGGCTTTGCTCAGGCCCTATGTACTGTTCATAACTTTATGTGCATATGTATATATATATTAAAAAGTTTGACTCATTTCCAGGCAACCTACATCTAAAATTTCAAGTGTTTGGACCAAAAATTCGCGAAGGAGTTTTGTAGAGTCTGCAAAGGTCAACTCTTTCAACTTTGACCTCTTGGCAGCCAAATCTCGCCCAAAAACTGATTAAAAAGCTTGCTGCATGTTTGAATACACTTTAGACCCAAAATTAGCTGAATAGTTTGCTAGAGACCGCAAAGATCAAATCTTTTGAACTTTGACCCCCTTGCAGCCAAATTTTCAGTCAAAAAGCGATTAAAAAGCTTGCCCTATGTCTGAATACACTTTATGTAAAATTTCACATGTTTGGTAGAGACCGCAGAGGTCAATTTTTTCAAACATTGACCCCAATTTCAACCCCTTAACATTTATTGTTTTGGGGTCAAATCGAATTAAAAAGTTAGATCTATGTCCAAGTAACTTATATCTAAAATTTCAAGTGATTAGACCCAAAACTGGCGGAGGAGTTTGGTAGAGTTTTAAAAGGTAAAATTGTTGAACTTTGACCTCTTGACAACCAAATTTCTGTCTGAAAATCGATTAAAAACATTTTCCCAAATCCCAATACCCCTTCTGTCAAATCCCGAGTCTGTAGACTAACAATTGACGGAGTAGTTTGGTAGAGAAATGTACACACACACACAGACAATTTAACTTTTATAGATATAGAGATTAACAAGTAACAGTTGTTAAGATTCTTTGCTCCAAATCTGTCAGTTAATAGTTGAACAGATGAGGTACGCTTACACTTTTAGTTATGCAAACAAACCTGGTAGATAAACCTGGTTTGGGTGTGGATGTACTTTCCAGGTGGGGAAAATAACCAAGCAACGATAGGCAGATCAGTTGAAAAGTTATTTCGATACTGCTTGCAGAAGGAGTGATTCCACGAGTTTACTTTGAGCATAGAATCTGCGTTGGCAAAATAACCAAGCAACGATAGGCAGATCAGTTGAAAAGTGGTTTCGATGGTGCTTATCGCAGAAGGAGTAACTGTGAGCATAGAATCTGCATTGCCAAAGCTTCATAAATGTATGCTATACATTTTTTTTTATCATTCTTGACTTCAGCTTCATTTAAAATTATTATTTAAAATCAGCAGACCGCCTGACGTTACTCGGTCATAAGATACACATAGATATCTTAATTCATACAGATTTCTTTTTAATTATTATGGAGCCAATTCTCTATTGATAATTATCCAATATATAGTAATGAATTCAAAAGAATTGATTATCATCTATAATATAAATCTTACCTGTCTGTTTAAATGTATGTATGTATGTATGTATGTATGTATGTGGCGCAGTGGGCCACAAAGCAGTTTTGTGTTGCCAGATCTAACCTGTGTCAACTGCGGAAGGACGTGCAAAACAGCAGGCGGTTTGAAGCGGCATTTGCTTATACATAGAAAGGACCATCAAGAACGTGCTGCTAATGGCGTACATGTCTGCACAATGTGTGCCAAAGAATTCCAGAGTTTGGCAGGGCTTAAAAGCCGCCTTTGTGTGACCCATCACTTCTTTGTTTTCGTGTTTCTGTATATCTTTTTTTGTCCTATATCAAGTAATGGCAATATTCGAAAACGAATTTGCTGCCATCATGTATGTATGTATGTATGTATGTATGTATGTATGTATGTATGTATGTACCTATGTTTGCCTAAAACTTTACACAGGGGTGATAGATTTTCAAGAGATTAGTATCCTTTTGAAGCCGACCCTTCGGACGACAAATATCGAAAAATTGGCCAAAAGCATTAATTCCTTCACCCTCAGCTGGGCACTTTTTTACAGGGAGGAGTCGTTTTTTTTTTTCGCCGATATTTTCGAAAGTGATCCCTTCTTTCGATTGTCTAACCCTTAATTTATTCTTACGTCACTTCCGGTTTGGCGATGGGCGCAATAGCAAAGACGTAACGTTTTTTTTTTCACATTCTTTTCCTCCTTTGCAGTACGGGTTCGAGCCTGCCTACTACCACTTTTTTTATTTTTAATTTAAAGATTTTTTTTTTCTTCAACACACACCTCCAAACACCCGGGCATCGCCAGGCATCCAGGCCAGTCCAATATATAGTAATGAATTCAAAAGTTATAAAAAAACATGTCCTGAATACCATTCGTTAGAATCGAAACCAGAAACTTTAGCACTCCAGCCTTAGTCATTATCTATCTTTGCATAATCGTTACCGTTTGAGCTACCAGCAGATGAATATGAAGAGTTAAAAATTAATAGACTTTGAGCTTTGGATGTGTAATTTTGTGCATATTGTATAATTCAAAGTCGATGATGAAAAGTTGCAAATCTATCTCTGCTCTATCATTACTTTCATGACAAGTGCTCGACTGGACTCTAATCTATGGTTCCTTCCTTATAAAATGTTTGTAACAAATAGATACTAAAACCATCAACAATTTCCCATCTCGCTACCCGTGCCTAAAACCAAACATGCATTCCATGAGCAGAGTTTCTTTCCCAGAACTGTTCGTTTGTGAAACAAGATACTATGGAGCTGCTTCCCGGCTGACTATAACAGTCATTTTCAAGTCAAATGTAAATAAGTTTTTGCTGACTCGTTCTCTTAAATAACTAAGCTCTACCCAAGTTCCACCATTACTGATCATCACTGAGTTGTCTCACCAATTTCTTAACACTTATTAACCCTTATCCTTGAGTGGCTTCCTGGCTGAGTGACTTTCACGTAAAAGAAAAACTTAATTTTAAGTCTCAGCTTTGCATTTGCAAAATTACATTACTATGTGTTGAAAAATCACAGGGGTATAGTTAAGACAAATGTATACGTCATGATTCGGGGGGGGGGGTCACTATTGGCGCAAATCTTTTACCCAATAACGAGTTAAATGTAACACCATTTATAATCTTCGGGTAAGTTCATTATTTTTGATGTAGGTAGATCAGCTTACTCCATAGCCCTAGGGGGGGGGGTGAATAACAAAACTCTAATACTTAGATTAAAAACTAAGAAACTAATGTCAGCGTATCTGTTCTCATATGACACTTCGCCTTTTCTGTCCTTGATCCGTGGAGGAGAAATCCCTTATGACTGAGGCAATTTTTACTTTTGTTCCTACCCAGAGTGCCCCTTTTTGAGGAGCTAGATTTTTCCCCACATTAAAACCCGACCTTGTGTCTAACTTTGCCCTCGTGGTAAATAGAAATAGAAACTAATGACAATGTATAATGCATGGAAGAAGGGGGGAAAGGAGTGAAAAGTATTGAAGACTGTGTGAATGATATGATGAAATGTAATGTTATGACCCTTTGGGCTGTGATCATAGCATAGTATCTGTGTTAACTGTGGAAAGCAGGGCCAAGGGTCAAAACATTATTATTATTATTATTATTATTATTATTATTATTATTATTAGTTGATTCGAGCGATAGCAGGTCGCTGGATCAATTATTATGATGAGAAAAATAAACAATTAAATTGGGAAAAATGATTGACATATAATATAATAATATCACAAAAAGAATGTGAAAATAGAAAATAGATGTAAACATGATTTTTGGTTTGCATAAACAAATAACTAGATTGGGGTTACATTAGCTGTTGGTCTGAGACACGTGATGAAATGTAAATTTAGGGAGATTCTAAGCAGTCGTTAGCTGGACATCAGAGGGAATGGACGTCTCAAAAATGAGAGTTGGTCTCTCCATACCGCAGCGGGCGGCATCATTTCAGGCAGCCAAAATGCAAAAAGATGCTGGTCGGATCATTAAAATAAATGTTCATAAATAATTCGGGTATGTGTTGTGTTATTTACATCTGTTAAAAAGAACTGTTTGTCTACAACTGTTTCGATACGTCCACGTCAATTGTTTCCTGTTAGAACTGTTGCATAAATGTTAAAATATACACACTAGACGATCAACTGAATGAAACGACGTATATACATACACACATTTACAGGTACACGAATATACAGAAAAAGTAAACCCCATTATTCAACATGTATGTCGTTATAGAACATATTCTTACACACAACGTAACAGAAAGAACTAGAAAAAATGCATAATACAAAATAGAGGGAAGTTGATTACCACCGCCAAAACACAGGCAAAGTGAACAATGGAACGAATATGGAAATAGGATAAATACGATAAAATTAAAATTAAAACAAAAGCAGCTGCATAGGCGATTTATAAGTCTAGCCAAAGAAATAGCACACGAAAACACATGGACATGACTATAGTTAAACAAAGCAAAAAAATCACTACTGACAGCTGTATAAAACAATACGATCAAAACAAATTACATAAAATCTAAGATAAGAAGAACTCAAGAAAGCAACAAATGCAGACTCTGTAAACAAAAACACGAAACGATAAACTACATCAGATGTGACAGCAGCAAACTATCTCAAAAGGAATGCAAAAACAGATATCACTGGGTTGGGAATTATGAACTTTGAACATACAGATAAATGATACAGTCACAAACCGGCACCACAATTGGAAAATGAAAGACATAACCTTCTATGAGATATGGATATACAAAGGAAAAAAGTAATTAAAGCAAAAAGACCAGATGTGATAATAGTAATCAGACGAAACAAATAGTAGATTTCACCGGCTCAGTTGATTATGGAGTGAAGCTGAAAGTGGCAGGAAAACTGATGCACAATCCCCCTTTTCATGTATATAAGGTTGCTTCTGAAACTTAGAGTGAAAAAAAGTTTGTAAGAAGCACCATGATGAAAAAGCCAACAAAGTCCTGATCCAAATCCAACTGAAAATCTACGTCCAACATTGAAGATGAAATTTTATGAAGATGCTAAAATGACTTATGGGAAGCAATTAAAACCACCATGTTCGAAATTGAAAACACTTGACAAAATCAATGGATAAGAGATATTACCTTAACTTAAGAAATAGTAAATTAACTACGTTAAACGTATTATTTGTCGAATTCATAAATCTTTCTGTTAAATTCAAGATGTTTTCTGTTAAACTCGGGAATCCAAGGAATTCTGAACAGAAACCTTTATTTAATCCACAGCATAGTATGCTCTCGTTCCATCAGCCATGGCTTGTTAGAAGTGCTAAGTAAGGATCAATTGCATTTTTGAATGTCACTGGCACTGAGGATTGAACCTTCAACATCTAGAAAAGTGTAACAAATGGATTCTAGCAAATACTATATCCACTATGCCACAGATCCACAAACTTAAATGATGACTTAAATGAAGGCTTCCGTTCAAAATTCCGTGTTGATTGCTGAGTTAGGCAGAAAGATTTGTGAGTTTGGCAGAAAGATTCCTGAGTTTGATAGAAAGGTTCCTGAGTTTGATAGAAAGATTCCTGAGTTTGATAGAAAGATTCTTGAGTTTGATAGAAAGATTCTTGAGTTTGATAGAAAGATTCTTGAGTTTGATAGAAAGGTTCCTGGGTTTGATAGAAAGGTTCCTGGGTTTGATAGAAAGGTTCCTGGATTTGATAGAAAGATTCTAGAGTCTGGCAGAAAGATTCCTGAGTTCGACAGAAAGATTCCCAAGTTTGATAGAAAAATTCATGAGTTTGACAAAATAGACATGAAAAAGATCGTAGGTTACATCGAGCAAAACGTTGTGAAAATAAAACCCAAGATGAGAACAGTAGTCCAAAAAATTCTGCATAATATGAATAATCAATCGTCATCTCAAAATTTCCGAAAAGTGACTACATTAAGATACAAATGCTTCAAAGACATGAGTGTTTGTTATTTGCTTTATATGAAGTGTTGATCAATTTTTAATGATTTATTACGTCGTTACTGAAGTAAATAGTGATTTATGCGCTTTAGGTGGTTTTATAATAAATCAAATACCGTTAATAAAACATGTTAACATTGCATAAACAATCAATAGACGCTTTCTTTTTTCTGTTAATATTGATCACTTAAAATTTCACAACAATATTTCAAAACAGATTCTTGCTAGATATTAGTATACATTTTTATTTATACAAATCATTATTGGCTACATATGTGCATACATGTTTCAGTTGTGACTTTATTCAAAGTCCAGCTTCATCATGTATCACGTGGCTAAACCAGTTGAGACGTCATTGTGTGACATATTTTTTGCATTAATGCCGGTAGTGTGTTATTTTGTCCAAATATTTTTTTATTTGTGTGTGTGTGAAATAAAAGAGCTGAAGGTAAGTATAATTATGCTGCTATTGTCATCTATCAAAATGTAAGAAATTGTTTGAATCGAAAAAATGGAAGGGGAGATCACTCTGTAGTTAATAATTGATCAGCTTACATAGGCGATGTAAGAAAAGTTGTAAACTATTGTTGATTATTAATAATTACACCTTTCGTATTATGTTTCTGAACTTTTGAAGATCGATTATTCATATTATTTGGTTGGTTGGTTGTTTTTGTTTTATGGCATATCAACCCTTTGCAGGTTATTTAATGCCGAATCCAAAGATTTTGAAAAAAAAATTTTTTAATAGAATATATTTGTTGTTTTCACGTCGGTTTCTATTAAACCCATAGTTGAGACCCTAACAGGTACTACCACTCCGGGTCAGAGTGGACCTGGGAGCAATAGTAATTAAAGGGTGGCTCCACACTCCCCAAAATCCACAACCTGGGGCCTCACCACTGGATATAGTTTAAGATCATATCCAGGAAGCCCATTGAGGGACTTTTACCCACCGACAGGGCCCATATTATTTGGATTCTTCAGACTGTAACGTAACGTGGCTGTTACGCTTTTAACTATGTCGTCACATTACAACCATTTTGACCCACACGTTGTCTTACACCGTCACAGAAATAAACAAACAGAGGAAAGAAATAAAAATCCGACTCAGCGATTTTTTAAGTGGAAATGAAATGCATTTATTCATGCTTCTTCCAACAATAGCACATTTCATTATCTTTCAAAAGTCTTCTCTCACATATGTGTTTTACAACGCTTTGCCATATAAAATGCTTTTTTGAAGTCACTCTCCCCACCACCTCATACCAGCCCCTAGCCAGCACTTTTTCACCCTTATGTTTACACGTCTATCTTTCCCGGCACCCAACTTACTTTTTCACTCGACCACGTTGTAGCAGAATTAGCAATAACCGAAATGAGGGGAAATAGAGAGCTTGCCTTGGATATGTCTATTGTGTTTCGGCCTGAGCAGAAGAGAGTTACAAGATGGCGTTCATGGGTTTTTATTAGGGTTTACCCCATGCAATTATCGTAGAATCGGGTCTACTCTCATGTGATTATGCAAATGGACAATTCCCGGCCGCTATAAAGGCAGGTCACTGGAAAGCAGTCAGTGAGCGTCCTGCAGATTGTGTGTAGGTCGTTCTGGCGATTGGATTGTGCTTATGTGACGAACTACGTGTCTGCGAGAAGTGAGTTGTTTTTCTTTCTGCTTTTTTGTCTTCTTTCTCCACGGTTATTACAGACAAGAAATCCCTCTCTTCTAGAGGTGGGCGATACTGACTATTTCCTATCTGTGTTCCTGAATATTTTTTTTTTTTTGCCTACAACATTTTGCTTCAAGCTATTTCGGCACGACCATGGCAAAGGTGCGGATAAGCAGTGATATTATCAAGCCGTTCTCGAGCGAGGGAGACGTTGTAGCATGGCTGAAAAAAGTGAGACTTGTCGCAAAACTTCAGCAGGTGGATGATGTAGCGAGTCTGCTACCTTGCTACATGGAAATGGAGGAGGACGATCAAAAGAAGATAGACCAGATTGAGGCCCAATTAAAGGAAGCATTTACCGATGACACATTTGCAGCATACAGAAAAATAACTATGGTTAGATGGGCTGGCGAACGTGTGGATGTTTATGCCAACAAAATCAGGCAGTTGGTTGGATTGGCTGGATTCACAGGAGATAGCTTAGAGAGACTCACAAAATTGACTTTCGTCACTGGGTTCCCTGACGCCATCTCAATTGCTCTTCAACAGGTGCCGAACATCAAAGCCCTGACCATGGGGTACTGCTAATGTCGAGAGCAAGAATTTTGACGACGACTGGGGAACAAAATCAGGACGTGGTTGCGTCCACACGCTCACCCAACAACCACAGAGCCCAGAATATTCCTGTTAGTGTGACCTGTTTCAAATGCAAGGTTAAAGGCCACCTTGCAAAGGACTGTTGAAAATGCGGAACACAGTGTTACCGTTGCGGTGAGAGTGGACACTGGACTCGGAACTGCTCGGGAAATGAGCAATGGGAGGACGCATAAGCCTCCTTCCCCACCAAGATGCGAACACGACGCTCCCGGTGATAAGCATTCATGTTGACGGGACGTGATGTTTGGCGCTTATTGATACAGGATGCTCTAGGACGATTTTACATGCAGACCAGTGCCGATCTTGGAGAAAAACAAACGTGAATGTCAAAACGATTGGTGGAATGTCCCATGCGTGCTGCGGTGTTGAAGCGGTCTCTGTGTCCACTGATGAAGGTGTGTCTGCCAGAATCGATGTGTCGGTGGTGCGTGGCAAACCGCTGGGGTTTTACTTACTTCTAGGGATCGACACCATAAAAGCTCTGGGAGGTGTCGTTGTCAAGCCTACAGGATCAGTGCGGCTTGGCGGCAGGAAAAATATTAAATGCCAGCCATTTCTATTAATGAACCGGATTTCATTGCCACCTTTGAGCATCAAAACCAAATGTCGACCGCATCGTGGAAGTGATCTGAGGCTACACAATCGAGTGTTAGAATACCCAGTACCGACAGAAATCCATGAAGAATACATGCAGGAACTCCGCACCTGGATAGATAATGGTTGTCTCGTGCCATACCCAGAGGATAAATTGGGACCCCCCCAAAGGCCTAATTCCCCTGATGGCTGTGATACAGCAGAACAAAGCCAAAGTGCACCTAGTGATGGACTACCGGAAGCTAAATCATTACATAGACGCATTTATGGCCAATGCAGATGTTTGTGCAGCTAGCTGCGCGAATGGAGACAAAAAGGTCCTAACGTGTCTCTACTGGACCTCAGGAGAGCAAACCTACAAGTTCGGGTCCATGAGACACTGTGGCCATATAAGACTGTGGAAATCGACGGGAAAAAATACTGTCTGACCCATCTGGGGTTTGGTTTGAATGTGCCCCTCCCCTGATAATGAGAGCAATTGTCAGGGAAGTATTATCTCAGGAAGAAGTTGTAAGCAACGCAGCATCTGCTAATATTGATGACATTTTTGTCAATGAAGACATGGTGCCTGCGAACTGTGTAAGAGAACATCTAGTGCAGTTCGGGTTGGAGTGCAAGAACCTGGAACGGTTGAAAGATGGTGCACGGGTGCTGAGATTGGCGGTCAGGATGGAATGCAGTGAACTGCGGTGGAAGCGAGGAAATGCAATTCCATTCTTGTCATCTTTCTTGATGGGGATATATATACGACTGGGGACCACTTGTCAATTTCAGAGGAAGCCAGTTTAACCCATATAGGGTGAATGCTACTTTGGTTGGTCAGTATTACTAGAAGACCTATACTCTATCTAGTTGCATATTTTTGTTATTATATATGAGGAACAAACATTTACTACAATAATATATTACACACACAAAACGAAATGGAGAAAGTAATGCCTGGGAGAATAATATTATAACAACAGAACATAACTACACAATTTTTTATCAATCTTAAACATGACAGACAAAAAATTATCTTTTCAACTTAAGCTTGGATGTTGTGTGTCCACCCTACAGATAATAATATATTTTGTCTCTCCCAATTACTGAATCATATTTTCCTTCTCGACTCTTACAAGATCACAACACTGGTGATGAGGAAAATGAAAGATCTCGAAACTTTGATACCCACAACATCGGCAATGAAGAAACTTGAACGATTGTTTCCAACAACACTGGCGACAAGGAATTATTATGGAATTCAGAACTTATGTCACCCACATGACAATCGATAATTTTTAAGGAACTTTTATTCAAGAACATTAAAGAGAACGTTACAGCACCAACGACAAAGAGTCTAAACAAATAATTCGAAAACCTTAAAAAGAACAAACGTGGAGAAACAATGTCAAAATTTCTCTGCAACCTCAAAGAAAAAAAAAAAACAGGTTTTATCGATGAATTCAAAGAGATCAGTCAGTTAGATGTTTTTCCTCTTTTAAAGAATAAGTCAGTGATTTCATTTTTTCCCTGTATTGTGTTAACTTCTAACAAAAAAAAAAAAATCCATGTTTTTTTTAGAAGAAAAATATATCGCCGTCGGAAATATAAATCTTTCTTTTACTGCTGACTAAAGTCCAACTGCAAAAAGTTTTAAGTGTTAAGCATAAAAAAGTGACTTTTTTTTTCTTGGTGAAAAAAAAGAAGGTTTTTATAATTTTTTTACGTTAGCAGTATAAGATTGAAATTTATGAAGCCGTACTTATAAAAAATTTTTTAAAGATAGACGAATTCAAGCATAGTATGCTCGAATTGGTCAAATTCAAATGAATCCGCAGCAAAGAAACGAATAACAACTAAAATAAGATTAAAAATTTTCAAATAATCGATGAAATCTCCCATGTTTTAATCAAATCGATTGATTACCTTCTTTAGTTGGGCATTTACTGCAGTGCACCGAAAGGAAGCTTCACATCCCTCCCCGCAGTGACTTAGTTCACAATACATTGTAATCTACATTGCACTGTAAAAACTTACTGTTAATTTTATAAAATTATTTCTATATAATAGCTTGAATTAAAGTTTAAAATTCAAAAGTCAAATATCATTGTTCAATTGTGCTCGAAACAGAAACATTAATTTCGAACATGTCCTTGTCTTATCAAAGAATCTATTGTCGATTTCACATACCAAGTCCTTTTTTTTATTATTATCGATAGTTATCGGATGCAGTCTGATACAAAACCTATCTAAGAACACTCCCAGACATGTAAAGTACATTTGTGTGAAATTAAAAAAAATGTTTCAGAGTCCATGAGGAATGAACTCATACACATATATACACAGAAACAAGTGCCTTTTATACATAAGTAGATAGATAGATAGATAGATAGATAGATAGATAGATAGATACTCTACTTATTCCTTTCAACAAAAAGACAAATCCAGTGCTTACATCTGATCACATGCACTCAATTTTATATGCAATATATATTTTATATGCAATATATATTCATAGACTTATAGAAAATATATATATATATATATATATATATATATATATATATATATATATATATATATATATACATACATAGAACCTTGTTTTTTTCTTTTTCATATTATCGCGATGCTTAATCTGACGCTGCCATAGGAGGAATCCATTATATTAACTATCAAATGAAAAAGGATAAAATACCAAGAAGTGACTACACAATGTCGAGAAAATGGGTGGAAAATCGACTATGACCTTATTGAAGTTGGTTGCATGGGTTTTGCTAGTCAGTCACTGTGCAGAGCAATGAGAAAAATAAGTAGAGTCGGAGTAGCAAAGATCTTTGCTCTGCAGAAAATAGCAAGTAATGTACTAACTGCATCCAAATTTCAGTATGGACTTCAAGGCTAACAGACAAACTGAAAAGGCAGCTCTTTAGAGCAGTGGTAGAGCCTGTCCTTGTTTACCGTGCTACAACCTAGACACTGACCAAAAGATTGAAAAGAAAGCTAGATGGCACGTACACCCAGATGCTACGAACAGAGTTAAATATATCTTGGAAAAATCATCCTTTATGGCAACCTATCTGCCATATCTACTACCATCAGGGAGCGACGTCTATGGTTTACCAGTCACTGTCAGAGGCCCCAGTAAAAGCTGGTGAGAAATGCACTGCTGTGGACTCCATGGTAGGGGCGTGCGAGCATAGGATGGTCTAGATCTATGTACATCCAGCAAATTGCGCATAATGCCAACTGTGTTCCTGAAGATCTGAGGCAGTTGATGGAAGACAGGGAAATCTGGAGAAAGTGAGTGATATTGGTCTGGACAAGGAGCCTAACCAAATAGATAGCATCCAAATTGATTTGGTAAAAATGATTAGAGTCGTGGAAACAAGAATTTAGTGGGAAATACAGTAAGAAATCAAAATAACTTTCAATTTATTTTTCTTATGCTTCACAACTATAAATCTAATTAAGCTCATTGAGTGATGTCTGTTAACCTGTCGTTAAAAAGAAAGGCCGAAGCTGTCAGAACATGATTTTTTGTAATGTCGGCACATGTAGCTGATAGCTTTCAAGTATACGATCTGGTGTGTCGGCAGTCAGATTGGGGTTGTTGATATGATAGGAAACCTAAAATTGGCAATGAGTGCAGTGCATCACTGAAGATTTCCCTTGAGGAATCTGAAGAATGTATTTTACAATTACGAAAGAGTCCTGTCATTCACATAGAAAATTTGGTGACTGAAATGAGATTAATGTCAAACATTTTCCAACCTCTTTCCCAGAGAAGAAACGTTGCAAGCCTGCCTCTGCTCTATCGTTATTTTCATGGCAAGTGTATGGTCCTCTCTTTGCCAAACTTTCACAAAAAACACTTGTCTAGTTGAAACCATTATTAATAATTTCCCTCACTCTTTATCTGTGCATAAACCTAAAAGGGGAGTCCATGAACAAAGCTTCTTTCTTAGAACTGCACGCCTGTGGAACTCTCTTCCTTTTGCCTGCTTTCCAGCTGACTACAATATGGTCGTCTTGTAAACAAGTTCTTGAGGAGCCGTTTCCTAAGTAATCCAATTTACCAAATTTCCACTACTAACGATTACTACGATATTGTCTGTACATTTGTTAACCTTTACCATCGAGTGGCTTTCTGGGTCTTGATAAGAGGTAACTCTTGTGTAAAAAAAAAAAATGACCTCAAACAATGGTACATCAGAAAAAAATATAATATAATTATGTGGAGAAAGTCACTTTGTATTGCCATGGCCAATGTGCATTGCACATTTGAAGTAGAAGAGGCACGTTAGTCAGAGAAGGAGAAGGTTAAAAAATCTAGATAGAAGAGACGTTTTTTATTAAATAATAAGCACTTATCAAGGCATAAACGCCACTCGAGGATAAGGGTTATATGAGTGTCAGGTGGACGGTGAGATAATGATGGATAATGGTGGACATTGGGCAGATTTGATTATTGAGGAGGACAGCTCAACAAGAACTTGTTAGCATTGGACTTGAAAACGACCATGTTATATTCAACCGGGAAACAGCCCTGTGGTCTTAACTTATATATATATATATATATATATATATATATATATATATATATATACTAGCAGTTCAGCACGACTTTGCTTGGGCCCTATGTACTGTTCATAACTTGCTCGCCATGTGAATACACTTTATGTAAGATTTCAAATGTTTAGACCAAAATTTGTCTGAGTAATTTTGTAGAGATCGCAGAGGTCAATTTTTTTTAACTTTGACCCTTTAACATTTATTATTTTGGTCTCAAATAAAAATACAAAGTTTTACCTATGTCCAAGTTACCTACATCTAAAATTTCTAGTCTTTACACCCCAATTTGGTGGAGGAATTTGGTAGAATCTGCAATGGTCAACTCTTTCAACTTTGACCTTTTGGCAGCCAAATTATCACCCCAAAACTGAGTAAAATGATTGCCGCATGTCTGAATACCTGTTATGTATAAATTTCAAATGTTTAGACCCAAAATTGACTGAGTAGTTTGCTAGACATCAGAAAGGTCAAATTTTTTGGAAGTTTCATCCCTTGGCAGCTCAGATTTTCGACTCAAACCGATTAAAAATTTTGCCCCATCACCGAATACCCTTTATGTAAAATTTCAAATGTTTAGACCAGAAATTAGATGAGTAATTTGGTAGAGACCGCAGGTCAAATTTTCTTAACTTTAACCCCAATATTGACCCCTTAACATTTATTTTTTGGGCTCACATCAAATTATAAATTTTGATCCATGTCCAAGTAATCTACATCTAAAATTTCAAGTGTTTAGATCCAAACATAGTGGAGGAGTTTGGTAGAGTTTTCAAAGGTTAAAATCGTTGAACGTTGACCCTTGACAGGCAAATTTCTGGCCGAAAACCGATTAAAAAGATTTTTCCAAATCTCAATACTCCTTATGTCAAATCTCGAGTCTCTAGACCGAAAATTGACAAAGTTATTTTGTAGGGAAATATGCACACACACACACACACACACACACACACACACACACACACACACACACACACACACACACACACACACACACATTTGCACTTTTATAGATATATTGATTGGGAAATATGTTTATTTAATTATATTTCAGCTTTTATTCATACCAGTCTTTTAATTTATATTTAATCAATGCAACTAGAGAGCATATATAAATAAATGGCAAAAGTCCATATTCCAAATTTCAAGATGTTCATCATCTTACATTTTATTTCATGTAATTATCATGTCCATTTTTTTATTCCGCCCTTAACTCATCAGGAGAAAAAGAACTCATCAACTTTAAAAGAAAATAAAGGATTGCGAGCATGGTAAAAAAGTCGAAATTTGGAAGAAAGGTTGCAATTATTTTTCAATTTATTCCGCCATGTTTTAATTTTTAAGACGGAATAAATTAAAAAAAATTGACGTAATAATTACATAAATGATTCTCCGCTATGAAGCAGGTGTTGTCAGGAATTGTGCCTCTCAACGTACTTTAAAAAAAGGTAAGATGGTCAACATTTTGAAATTTGGAATATAGACGTTTGTCATTTATTTATGTGTACATATATATATGTGTGTGTGTGTGTGTGTGTGTGTGTGTGTGTGTGTGTGTGTGTGCATAAATATATATGGGTATCAATATTTTTAAAAGTTTCAATTTTTTTACCAATCAGTCACCTTTTATAAATGCTTAAAGGCTGTAGATTGATAATATTTTCTCCTTTCAAACCAGACTAACCTTTTTGGTTTAACCGCATAAATGAACAATGACCCTTGACCTTTGCTTTTAAACTAATTCACACCAAAATTATCTACCGATTGATCAGTTTAAGAGCTTTGAAAATTTTCTGATGACCACAATGTAAACAGCTGACGTCAACTATTGTTTTTATCGATTAATAATGGTTTTAAATGGATGTTTAAGTGGCCCTTTAAATTTCGAATTTTATTTTTATTACTAGTGAGTCATTATTTATATTGGTCGAAAGTCACTTGCGGATGCAGGTTCATGAAATGGAATGATTGCTAGTTAAAAGATGAAGAACCTCATGGAAGGATTGAGGATGAATGAGCTAAGCCTAAGGAAACTTTGAAAAAAAGGAGTGATCACTTAAGGAAAACAAGTCATTCTGGGAGAAGATAAGAGTAAGACCAGGAAACACTCTTTAACATCTACATCAGCGACATGCCCACAATTACCTCAGTAAAGTTGAGATATGCAGACAACTGGGCATTGGCTCATCAATCGGACAGCTGGAAGGAACTGGAAAAGACGCAGACTGAGGACACTACCCTTGTGAAAACCTTTGACAAGTGGTATTTAAGGATGAACACCACACCAGTCTTCCATCTCAATAACCAGGAGGCTAAACGAATCCTCCAAGTTAAAGCTGCTGAAGCAGCCCTCCTGCCTGGTCAATTTCCTAAGTACATGGGAATCACCGTTAATAGAAACCTGTCCTATCAGACGCACCTTAGGGGTCTGCTAAAAGAGACAACCTCCTAAAGAAAGTAGCTAGAATGCGATGGGGAGCTCCCCAAAGACTTCGCAAAGTGACAGTAGTTACACTTTGCTACAGTGCTGCAGAATACTGCGCCCTAGCATGGTTTTGGAGCTAACACACAAGATCAACTGACAGAAACTCTGAGAAACCATGCGTATTACCTCAGTATGGCTGAAGTCAACCCAACACAATAACTACCAAAAATGGATTGAAAATGTTGAGGAGGACACGAGGGTCTTACCAATCCAACAAATTTTAAAAGATGTTCCAGACTCATGTCCCGAAAGCTCTTCTACAACTCAAACAATTTCCATCTAGTTACGACATGGAAGGAGGAATAGAGAAACAAAACTCGTAAATGAGAGAACATCATTGAAGACCCAACTTTGTGCATCCCAGGTTTTGATACAAATAGTAGGAAGCAGTGTGTAGCCGCAAATCAGATCAAAGCAAGACACTGCAGGACTGCAATAATGAAATAGGTGTAGACAAATAGACTCCCCAATCTGCACAAAGTGAAAGGTAGTCCCCCTCCCCCCACCAGGACCCAGACCACCTGATCCTACACTGTTCAGTAACCTGACTGTAAGGAAGCTATGCGACAGCCGATCTATTTGAAGACAATTTTTCAGACTGGCTAAAAAATAGCAGCATACGATACTACTACTAGTGTATAGTACTGTAGCTACCAATTTGTTTCCCTTCTTATGGATAACATCCTCTACTCTTCTCACATAGAACCGGTTCGGACACTTCTCTCATAAAATCTTTTTTTTTATTAATTTCACTTGTAGACAGACTATCAACCAAGTAAAAATACATTTTCTTAGCCCTGATATAAGTAATACAGAAAATGACAAGATAAGTAGTATGTACATGCCAACTAATATTTTTACATTCCAGCAGAAAATATACTTATAAATTATTGTATGATATTCCACTGTATACTAAAGATCTCTCTCTCTCTCTCTCTCTCTCTCTATATATATATATATATATATATATATATATATATATATACAAACATACATACATACATATATATATAAATACACACACACACATATATATATATATATACAAACACACACATACATATGTATATATATATACAAAAACACATATATATATACAAACACACATACATATATATATATATACATATACAAACACACATACATATATATATACATATACAAACACACATACATATATATATACATATACAAACACACATACATATATATACATATACAAACACACATATCTATATATACATATACAAACACACATACATATATATATATATATATAAACAAACACACATATATATATAATTATATGGAAAAATGCGCGCATGAAAAGTAATATTCTTAAGATTTTATTAAACCTGGAAAAGTAAAGGACAAGAAATTCAACCTGGAAATGTAAAGAACAAGATATTCTAGTAAAGTAAAAAATAAGAATTTTTTAGACTTAAAATATTGCAGCTAAAAATAAAATTTGAATATTGATAAATATTTTATTTATTATTTGCATATCTTGTTGTTTATTGTTGAGTTAGAAAGGGTGTCAGTCGCTGGATTGAACTTATTTCCCCCCTATTATTTGCATATATTTATCTAGTGAAAATTGTTTGAATAAAATTAATTCATTAGTTAGTTAGTTAGTAGATGGAATTAATAATTTTATAATTTACATAAAAATTAATAATCTTATTATATCATGATTAGGATCTTTTAATTCTTTCTAACTCAACAATAAACAACAACATATGCAAATAATAAATAAAATATTTATCAATATTCAAATTTTATTTTTAGCTGCAATATTTTAAGTCTAAAAAATTCTTATTTTTTACTTTACTAGAATATCTTGTTCTTTACTTTTCCAGGTTGAATTTCTTGTCCTTTACTTTTCCTGGTTTAATAAAATCTTAAGAATATTACTTTTCATGCGCGCATTTTTCCATATAATCCATGATTTTTCCAGGCATTGCTATTGTATTAATATATAAATTTATAATATTTATTAATGATTGTCAAAAAAAATTAGCTCTCAAACACACATTTATGCAATATTTATCATTCAATCACAGTAGTTCCGAGCCAGGGTCTCTACCGAGACTGTGGTTCATGAATTCGTGATCTGTATAGAGCGTAAACTAACAAAAAAAGAAGATGCACTCGGTGTCTTTTTAGATATCGTTGGAGCTTTTGACAACATACCCTTCAGTAGTATGTTCAAGTCGCTACGAGAACTCAATGTGCCACCAGTACTCATCCGATGGATTGAGTATATGGTGAGGCACAGAACAGTTCAAGTAGAACTACTGAGGGCAACTGTTAAAAGGGAAGTAGTTAAATGAAGCCCCCAAAGTGGGATTTTATCACCTTTACTATGGAACTGTACGCTGAATCCTCTTTTAAAGGAGTTTAAAAATAGGAATATTTATGCCCAGGCTGCTGCTGATGACATCGCAGTGCTGGTCGCGGGTTCAAAAGCATCATTGGTCAGACGCATTGCCAAAATGGGACTACATTTTTCATCAAATGTGATAACGAAAAATTTGAGTTCATTCAAAGAATATGTATATCATAGAATTCACTAATATTTTTAATCGATAAATTCACCATTTATTGCTATAAAATCATAAGGAGAGTTAAAAAAAAATATTTATTAAAAAAAATTCGGTTTTTTAATTATAAAAAAAAAAAAATGATACACGGGATTGAACCTAAAATCTTTCCACCAACCCCCGGTACTCTAACCGTTACGCTAACATGTCATATTGGCAAAATCGCAGTAAAAAATATTTATATACAAAAAAAGTTATGCAAAATACAAAAAAAGCGTTAGTCACTTATGTACTTACTCTCCTGTTTGTGAACCCACATATTTTGTGTAACTTTTTTTCTACTGAACCAATTTTCGAAATTATTTGTTCAAAATGTAGCTAATGAGGTGTTCTATCCAACTATATAACCTGTTTGAAATTTGGTTGCGAACATAATTAGTGGCGGGGGTTTGAATGTGTCTCGATTCATTCAATTTCGGACTTAAGCATATATTCAACCACTACCGTGGTTGAATGATATATATACAAACACACATACATATATATATATATATATATACAAACACACATACATATATATATATATATATACAAACACACATACATATATATATACAAACACACATACATATATATATATATACAAACACACATACATATATATATATATATACAAACACACATACATATATATATATATACAAACACACATACATATATATATATATATATATACATATATATATATATATATATACAAACACACATGCACAT
>NC_136496.1:107018186-107125686 GCF_053919585.1 Euprymna scolopes | reverse complement strand
ATATATATATATATATATATATATATATATATACATCTGTACGTATGTGCATATATATGTACGTATGTGTATATATATGTACGTATGTGTGTGTATATATATATACACGTATGTGCGTATATATTCATATATATATATATATATAAATATATACGCACATACGTGTATATATATATATATACACACACATACGTACATATATATACACATACGTACATATATATGCACATACGTACAGATGTATATATATATATATATATATATATATATATAGACACATATGTACATATATATACACATACGTAGGTGATCCAAAAATTGGAAGAGAAGTTGCAATTATTTTTTCAATTTGTTAGGCCATCTTTTCAATTTACCTAATTACATAAATGATTCTGCGCTGCAAAACAGGTGCTGTTAAGAATTGTGCATGTCAACGTACTTAAGGAAATAAACGGTCAACATCTGGAAATTTGGAATATAGACTTGTGTCATATATATATATGATGAGAACAATAGAAATAATCTCCATCTCTCTCTCTCTTCCTCTCTCTCTCTCTATATATATAATATATACTAGCAGTTCAGCCCGGCATTGCTCGGACCCTATGTACTATTCATAATTTTATGTGAATATATATATATATATATATATATATATATATATATATATATATATATATATATATATATATTAAAAAGTTTGACTCATGTCCAGGTAACCTACATCTAAAATTTCAAGTGTGTAGACCCAAAATTGGCGGAGGAGTTTGCTAGCGACCGTAAAGGTCAAATCTTTGGAACTTTGACTCCTTTACATATGCCTGAGTACACTTTATGTAAAATGTCAAATGTTTTGACCAAAAATTGGCAGAGTAATTTGGTAGAGACCGCATATGTAAAAATGTTTGGAACATTGACCCCAATTTTGACCTCTTAACATTTATTGTTTTGGACTCAGATCAAATTAAAAAGTTTGATTGATATCCAAGCCACCTACATCTTAAATTTCAAATGGTTAGACCCAAAATTGGCGGAGGAGTTTGGTAGAGTTTTCAAAGGTCAAATTGTTCAACTTTAATCCTTTGACAGCCAAATTTCTGGCCGAAAAACCGATTAAAAACATTTTCCCAAATCCCAATACCCCTTATGTCAAATTTCGAGTCTGTAGACTGAAAATTGACAGAGTAGTTTGGTAGGGAAATGTACACACACAGAGCTAATTTCACTTTTATAGATATAGAGATTAACAAGTAACAGTTGTTAAGATTCTTTGCTCCAAATCTGTCAGTTAATAGTTGAACAGATGAGGTACGCTTACACTTTTAGTTATGCAAACAAACCTGGTAGATAAACCTTGTTCTGGTCTGGATGTACGTTCCAGGTGGGGAAAATAACCAAGCAACGATAGGCAGATCAGTTGAAAAGTTATTTCGATACTGCTTGCAGAAGGAGTGATTCCACGAGTTTACTTTGAGCATAGAATCTGCGTTGGCAAAATTTCATAAATGTATACTACACATTCTTTTTATCAGATTTTCCCAGATCTCAATACTCCTTATGTCAGATCTCAAGTCTGTAGACTAAAAATAGACAGAGTAGTTTAGTAGGGAAATGTACAGACACATACAATTCCATTTATATATATCTATATAAATGGAAGTGAAAAATATTGTTAGAGTGCAAACTGCATGAAATTAGAATTACAATTTTAAATGCTGTTCAAATCAAATGTTCTTAAATAGATAGAAATGTATTTGATACTTAAGCTGCACTAATATTAATTTTAAAAAATCATTATAGGTGTGTGGGGGATGCTTAACTAGTGATTCATTTATGAGTAAAAAGCGAATATATCCATCTAAAAACAATATACATTAACTAATAACCAAAAATAAAAAAAAAATGCTTCATTAATCTTCGTACTTACAGTTTATCTAAGAAATGTTACTAAAATATTTATTTAAAATCATAGAATTATGTCAAGAATTTAACTTTTCATATATAAATCATAATTATCATTTCTTATGACCTAAAAAAATGATGTTACACGTGATATTAAGTTCGCTAGTTAACAAATAAGATCTTTGTTATTCCTGCTCGCATTTTTTATAGCCAATGGTTGGGCTTTTATGAGATAAAAGATTGATTCACTTCTGTCTTCGTTTATTTTTGGAGAGTAGGCTATCATTTTCTGTGTATTACAAGGTGACCTAGTTTTAACTTAGACATGTTTGTTTTCTTTATATCTTAGGTGTTATATTAGTTTATTATTATTTATACATATATATATATATATATATATATATATATATATATATATAAATATATATGTTAACTATTATTATTGATACCTATATATACATATATTTATTATATTTTATTTATTTTATTTTTATATATTGTTAACCTAAAGGTAAGTTTATTCTGTGCTGCTTGATATTGGGCTTCTGCAGTTTAATAGATTTTGGAGTTCTAAAGTCTAGTATTGTGAATTTCTCATTCAGACATAATATACACATATCTAAATTTTTACATGTACTGTCTTGTCGTATAATTTTCTCCTTGACTATCGGTGATTGTCCACTCTCTTTGAGCTTCCAGTAATTGCATAGCGATTGCTGTTTATATTCGACCATTTTTATTAATAGATGTGGTTTTGTTAGTGTAATATTTTCTTTTAAAATCTGGAGAGGCCATACTCATGTAATATTTTGTGTTGTTCAGGTTGAGGCCAGGTAAACGATGCTTTTGGTCATGCATTTATTTTGTAGAGGGCAGGGTGTACGAGTTCTACAGTTGCAACTTTTCTTTTCCTTATTATCCTTTTTATTTATCTATTTGAGTTATTACTAATTCTAATGATTATATTTTTTCCTGTATTGTTGGACATTTTTCTTACTTATTTTGTTATTATTTTTTTCTCAAAGTTTCCCATGTAATACAGGGTGATCCACTTAAAAGTAGCACATAAAATGTAGTAGAAAGGAGAAACATTCTTTTATTGTTTAAATTACCTGTAGTGTTATAAATGATGCTGGAAGTGTTCCCCGTTGACATCTATGCATTTCTGACCACGTTTAACAACGTCTAAAGATACTGCCCGTACATCTTCTCTGGTGATTCTCCTGATAGCGTTGGTAATGTTCTCCTTTAGTTGGTTTACATTGTGAAGATTATTTGCATAAACTTTTTGTTTTAAAGTCCCCCAAAGATAAAAAATCACATGATGACAAATCCAGGAAACATGGTGGCCATAACCCTTTGTTTATTGTTCTCTCTTTTGTAAACATGTCATGAAATCGTGTAAGTGATCTTTGAGACGTGTGGCATGTAGCGCTATCTTGTTGCAAACGAATTGCATGTCTTGTGGTGTCAGTTGGTCGTTCAGAGAAAGATGAGATGGATTGGGCTACTTTTAAGTTTGGTATTATGTACTTTAATTATAATTTCTAAGTTTCGCAGGAAGTATAGGATACTTTTAGGTTATTTTTATTGAGGATTTTGCAGATGTAATTGGTTATGGGGGAGTGTTTTTCAATGAATTTTAGTCTTCACACGGAAATTTATGTGTAACTTAATTCCCATATATATTTTCATAAGTTACTACCAAGTTCTATCAGTATTGAGCACTGTTGAAGTAAATACTGAAAATTGATACATACAATTATATATATCCTTATAAAATTGTATTTGGATATGTGAAATAATTATATAATTATAATTAAATAATAAGTATTCCTTTATATCTACAGACACTAGTGTCTCATGCTTATGCAATCATCGGTGTAGGGTAATAATTCCTGCTGGGCATGAGATTCGAACACAACCATGAAGTCGTCTTTTGTTCCATTTTCTAAGCCTCTACCCCAGGACCACAAAACAATAGCCATGGTAAGGAAGGAAATTAAGAACTAATAAACGCCAAATTCAGGCGAGTACAATAACAATCTAGAGTGTTCACACAAACGGAAGCTGTGAACATTGCATAGACGCTAGATGACTGCCTTATAATTCCACAGACAGCGCCCATTTTTAAGTATTCTTAAGAGGCTTGATAATATATATATATATATATATATATATATATATATATATATATATATATATATATATATATTACACATTGATCTTTATTATAGAGCAGATGATAAGGAATCATTCCTATCAAATGTTATTTAAAATTATGTGAGACAGACAGTTGCCACTGCTTTTTTTCTACTTAAGCATGACAGGCAGGCTGACAGATCGAACAACCGACAACGCCACTTATACAAGTGCAAAGACGCATCTAAAAATTGTAACATTACTTCAAGGATTCTTCAAAGAAAAACAGTAAAAATAAAAACATTACTCATTCACAAACTATTAAATAACTGTTCCCAGAAGACGTATACATTTTATAACATATATATATATATATATATATATATATATATATATATATATATATATATATATATATATAATAGATTTATATGTATATTCTGTATTAAATAAAATTAAGCTGAATGTGTTATCTTTTTTCTTTTATATAAGTGTTCAACGATATATTTTATTTTTCTCCACAACGGACATTATTATTCGATCCTTTTAAAGAGTGTCCTACTTCTTTCTCGTGCACATATTGACATTGTCAAGGGTTTTGCACACAGAATCCGAGAAGGGAAAATTATTGATTAATTCTTTTCAAAATGGTTTATTTATGACTCCTTATTACTTCAGTAGTTGCATATATATATATATATATATATATATATATATATATATATATATATATATATATATATATATATATATGTATGCATGCATGCATGTATGTATGTATGTATGTATGTATGTATGTATGTATGTATGTGTGTGTGTGCTTATGTATTTATATATATATATGTACATACATATGTATTTATAGATGCTTATACATGTATATATACGTATATATATACATATATATATATATATATATACATATATATACATATATATATATATATATATATATATATTTATATATATATTTATATTTTGTGTACAGAAAGTTTTTAGTTGAGACAGATCATTGGTACCGTCGGTTTCAAGCCTGATAATAAGGCCCGTTTAAGGTATCCTTATCAAGCTCTCTTCAGCCAATATTCGTCTATCTTATAACCGGAAGTGTGAAGTATATATAAAATTTAAAAATGGTTTATTTATGACTCCTTATTACTTCAGTAGTTGCATATATATATATATATATATATATATATATATATATATATATATATATATATATGTATGCATGCATGTATGTATGTATGTGCGTGTGTGCTTATGTATTTATATATATATATATATATATGTACATACATATGTATTTATAGATGCTTATACATGTATATATATACGTATATATATACATATATATACATATATATATATACATATATATATATTTATATTTTGTGTACAGAAAGTTGTTAGTTGAGACAGATCATTGGTACCGTCGGTTTCAAGCCTGATAATAAGGCTCGTTTAAGGTATCCTTATCAAGCTCTCTTCAGCCAATATTCGTCTATCTTATAACCGGAAGTGTGAAGTATATATAAAATTTAAAAATGGTTTATTTATGACTCCTTATTACTTCAGTAGTTGCACATATATATATATATATATATATATATATATATATATATATATATTTATATATATATATATATATGTATGCATGCATGCATGTATGTATGTATGTATGTGCTTATGTATTTATATATATATGTACATACATATGTATTTATAGATGCTTATACATATATATATATGTTTATATATTTTATATATGTAGGTACATATATATATATGCATATATACATATATATATATGTATATATACGTATATATATACATATATATATATACATATATATATACATATACATATATATACATATATATATATATATTTATATTTTGTGTACAGAAAGTTGTTAGTTGAGACAGATCATTGGTACCGTCGGTTTCAAGCCTGATAATAAGGCCCGTTTAAGGTATCCTTATCAAGCTCTCTTCAGCCAATATTCGTCTATCTTATAACCGGAAGTGTGAAGTATATATACCTCGCGAGTTCACGTTTAAATCTCGTTTTCTTACATCCCCCCCCTTTTTTTATCGGCTGATGTAATACCTCATTTTAAACTTTGAATTATTTAAATTTAAGATCTAATTTCGAAACAAATTTTCCTTATATAAATCGATTTTAATTTGAACCCAAATTCATTTTAAAATCTCTTTTCTTATGTATAAAAAATTTTAAAATCTATATTGGTATTGGTTAAAAACTTAAAAATTCGTTTAATTATATCGAATTACGTTTAAAAATTTCCAAAAATACGTTTAAAGTTTAAAAAAAATATTTTTAATTATATCGAATCACGTTTAAAAATTTCGAAATACGTTTAAAAATTATTTTTTAAAAATCCAAATCTTTCAAGGTTTGGGGAAGTGAGTATTTATCTATCCTAAGTGATTTCCCTAGTATATTAACATTATATTTTTTTATAGTTTTAAATTCGAAATAGATTATAAATTACATTTATAAAATATAATTAAAAAATTTTTTTATGAAATACATTAATTTAAAATCTATAATATAATTGCGATTAAAATCCAAGTTTACTAACTAATCATTTTTGTATTTACAATTTTTTTTCCTATTACATTATATATATATATATATATATATAAACAACATCTAAGTGTTGTTCTTTTCATTGATCCAATTTATTAGGAGCCCCTTCCTTCTGTGTATGCAATTTTTCAAAGCTTCACTCCTCACATTTAAACATTTTATTTGTGGGTCATGAATGTCCCGGAGGATGTAGTATTTTTCTGCGTTACAGAGTGAGCATTGACTTAATTCCGGGACATATATATACATATATATATATATATATATATATATATATATATATATATATATAATTCTGGGACGTATATATACATATATATATATATAATTCCGGGATGTATATATACATATATATATACGTATATATACATATATATATACACATATACATATATATACGTATATATATATACGTATATATACATATATATACGTATATATACATATATATACATACATATATATATATATATAATCTTAGGTTATTGTTTTCTAGAAGTAAAGTGAAGTGTAACGAGGTTAATGCAAAAGTATTCAGTAAAGTATACTCTG
This sequence comes from Euprymna scolopes, assembly GCF_053919585.1. Lineage (NCBI taxonomy): Eukaryota > Metazoa > Mollusca > Cephalopoda > Sepiida > Sepiolidae > Euprymna > Euprymna scolopes. The sequence continues at coordinate 107,118,473 of NC_136496.1, read as the reverse complement.
TATTTGTTTTTACATAAGCAGTAATATGTTGCTACAAGCTGGACCATTTGATATTCCTATGGGATCTCATGAATCTGCAGAAATTACTGATTTAGTTTGACTTCTGTACAATCTAACTAAAGTTGTTGGAATCCTGTACACTCTAACCAATTTAACTAGTTGGAATCCTGTACAATCTAACTAAAGATGTAGAAGTTGATACAATTGGTTAGTGTAGGGATGATGGTCTTCTTCTAGTAAAAATGCTGACGGCCCTAAATGTAATAAAATAAAAAATAATTATTTTAAAGAATTTATAAGAATCAATTTTAAGATTGAAATTACAGCAAACATAAAAATAGTTCACTTCTTAGATATTTCACTAAACGTGAACAAGGAAACTTATGAACTCCATATAAAAGATAACAGTAACTCCATATATGTCCACCTTGTATCAAATCACGCTAAAACTATCACTTGACTTATCCCTAAATTCATTAGCAGAAGAATTACTTAAAACTCCTGATCCCAGGAAATATTTGATAAACATAACAAATTTTATAATAAGGCTCTAGTAAACAGTGGATATAAACAAACTTAACTAGAGTATATAGAGCCTGCAAGAAAACGTCCACATCTTAAAACCAATCCGTAAGAGGAAACTTATTTGGTTTACCCCTCCCTACAATCAAATGGTTAACACCAATCTAGAAAAAAAATTCTTAAATTTAATAAAATTACGCTTCTCCTCCAACAATATCCCCCATAAGATATTAAATAAAAACACAATTAAATTAAACAAAATTTGCAGCAATAACTTGAAAAGAATAATAAAAACTACAATAAAAAAATTTTTTAATGATAAAACAGAATGTAACTAAAGTAAAGAAATCCAATTGTCCCCTCAAAACAGAACTGTTTGCCAACCCCTGATCGTTAGCGGCATGTTACAGTGAACTAAAAAGAAAAAAATTAACACTAACTGTTAACTGGGAAATCTTGAAAAAAGAAACAGAACTTATCAATCCCTTGACTCCTTTGTTTCCTTTGCTTAAATGAAAAACTCTTCATCACCAAATTTAAAGATAAAGATGAACTCCTAAATAAGAAACAAGAAACATCAATAAATTGTAGGTATTACAAATAACATCTCCTTAATCACTAATATACTCCTCCCCCTTAGGTTCCTATCAAACACGCCTCTTAGACTACATATACTAACACCCCACAAAAAATGCACCTTTCCACATAAATATCCAAAAAATTTAATGTTAGCTAATTTCATTACTACACCATCTTTGTCGACACTGCTCCAGAAAATCATTCAATATAACCATACCCTATACTTCTAAGCGATTGCTCTGCATACTCCAAATATTTTTCTATCTCTCTCAATTCATCCACTGAAATTTTGGCACTTAACATATACCAAGTCTCCCCTAAACTTCTTAATGTTTACTCTTAATAGAAATATTCGATAAAATGCGTTGTGTTGTTGTCATTGACTCAACTCTTATATAAGGTTAGTGCAAAAATAATGTTGTCTTTTTATATACGAGGTGAACGTCAAAAAAAACATTATTTTTGCACCAACCTAATACTAGAGAAATGCTATCACCTTTGATACGAATGAACATAAACAAATGAAACGAAATAAATAATCGACTTAAACTTTAATTTTAACTTTTTGTTCTAATTGAAATTGATAGTTTTCTCTACTATATAAAAGCACTCTAAACGAAAACTTTAAAATTTCCAATTCTATATTCTGACGTGTTTCAACCTCTCACAACCACCAAGTATATTATAAATTTAACCATTAAAGATATGCACTGTTGCATAGCATAAACTTAAAGAATAACTCTAAAATATTGTTATTTAAATCAACCTCAAAAGCTATAAAAACATATATGTGCATATATATGTATGTATATATATATATATATATATATATATATATATATATATATATATATAAGTAGTTAATAAATCATGTTAAAACACTTTGAAAAAGAGTTAAAAACATATTTAATTTTAAAAAGGAAGCACAAAATGAATGGATAGTCCTTAATCCGTGGAGTTTCGAAGAAATACTTTCCTTCCCATCAGAGGGTAGGATTTAGCAAAATGCGGGATCGGATTTTGCTTGCAAAAGTATTTAATGAAACTGCAAATAAGTCATAGATCTTACTTGGTAACAAATAGTGAAACAGAGGGAATAGAGTGAAGAAAAAGGTGATTTCACATGAATGGATATTCTGGTGAAGGGTAAAATATTAAATAACGGTAAAATCCAAAAAAGTTGATTAAATTTCCATTTCTACAAGTAAAATCCAAGGGAATCGCGTTGTTGGAAGATGGTTCAAAGTAATCCAAAAGGCAGAAATCCGTGGAATAATTCACAAATGCATACAAGGAAAAAGGGAATGAGTTCAAATAATAGTATTAAAAGAAAGATAAGTTGTGCGTAGAAAAGAGAAATGGAAAGATTAAAAAAAAAACACGACTGTCAAGGCTGGGCTGATTTAAGCAAAAGAAAAAAATGATGAAAAAAAAAATTGGACGGTGATTGAGTTAATTTTAGAATAGAAAAGGCAATGTCAAAATGACCCAGACAGGATGACGTTAAATGGCGGTACATTTAAAGCAAATAAAGAGCTCAACTGAAATATACAAGTTATTATTTTAGAATTAAATTATCAGCAAGAGTCATTAAAAGAAGCAAATCAATTGAGAAGAATGATAAGTTAAATACATACATATGCATATACATACCCACATGCACATATATTATATATATAGATCAATTATCTAGACTTATTCTATATTTTATCATTTGAAATCCATTATTCTTTACATGATGATTTTCGAGTCTTACTTTAAACACTTCCCCCTCCACATTATTTTTACTAATTGTTTTGAGGTAGTTAACACCCCTATATCTATGATAGTATGGATTCGTCTGGCACTGTGTCGAGCAGAGAGCACATGCATAGTTTAAAACCAGGACTCTTTCACCTTAATACTATGACCCTCTAAATAGGACCACAACATTGGCAATATATGAATTCGAAAAAGGACCGACTAGGATCTCCGTCGGGTTTCAACAAACATGTATTATTCTACCCTTTTTGAAAAATTAAACATTGGCTTCACAAAGTTTTTTCAACAACGAAAAACGACCTCACCTCGGAAAAGTTTATTTTTCAAAAAGCCATGAGTAGAAAAAAATCTCTCTCTCTCTCTCTCTCTATATATATATATATATATATATATATATATATATAAAGTAAAGTTGATTGCATAATACATGTGGATCTCTGTGTGTGCATCCTAGCATCGGTAAATCTAAGTGGCAAACAAACTAACCGTAAATTTTAAAACATCACCTCCGATCCAATGTCCGGATAAATGTCAGAAGTTCTTGGACCTTTTTTAAAACTCATTATTTAAAATTAAAAGTATGTAAAAACAACATTAGAGACATTTTATTTCCAAGCCGAGTTAACAACATACTTCTGAATTTGTCATCTGCAAGAAAACAGAAATAAATAAACACATTAAAATAAGTCATTGTTTAGTTTAATAAAATAATTGTATGTATCTGACATTCATTTTAATTAAAACATTTTCTCAACATTTCTATCTTTTAGATAATCTTTGCAGAGATTTTATCTTTACACTAAGCTCATAAAAAGTTTAAATACAGGGTGTAACGATAAAATTGTCGTCCTAGAAAAGACAACATAATTCCATTTCTGCTTGATGAAAACCGGTTTTCTTCTTTTTTTTTGTTGTTGCAGATCATCTACTAGTTGATCAGTTGTGTACAAATCCCAAGAATGATAGGAACCTTCTATCATGTCTGAAAGTGACACAATATTCAACGAGCGAGATTGGAAATGCATCGCTGTACAACTCATGTGCTCTACCGATCCAAGTTATGGCAACAGGATCATTGCCAGCACCATCAAAATGCAAATCCAGATGGTTAAACTCTTCAGGTCACAGTTTCACGAAGTTTCCTGCCAAGGTTATGGAGTATGCCACTTAACATTTATGAAATTGGTTTGAAAGTCAACATCAAAGTGTTCCTGGATGTGCTGAAAAGTGTGGTGATCCCCTAGTGCAATCAGGTGGCCACTGGCAGACCCTGAGTGTGGCAGCAGCACTCGGCGCCGGCCCATAAGTCCAAAGAGACTCAGGCTTGATTTCAGAAGGATTGCTATGACTTTATATCCTTCTCCCACTGGCCCCTCTCCTCCCCTGATCTAAACCTGTTGGACTACTTTGTTTAGTCATACGTCGAGAACATCACCAACATGACCTCCCACAACACCAAAGCTAGCCTGATCGCCGCCATCCCCCAAGTATTCGCCAAACTCCAACCGGCCCTTGTGGAAAAGGCATGCTCCCAGTTCCTGGCCCGTATCGAGGCGGTGATTGAGGCTGAAGGTGGCTACATTGAATAGATGTCAGCTCTACTATATACTCAAGTTACCTGAATTGAATTTTTCAATAAAAATTTGAAATAAAACTGCAGTTTTATTTTCTTTAGGACGACACTTGCATAGTTCCACCATAGATAGATAGATAGATAGATAGATAGATAGATAGATAGATAGATATTTCCACGATTTATATGTTCGGATGTAAACTTACCTATTAAATATGTTTAAGTAACAATTGTTCATTGTTTGTATTTTTAGATTTGTAACTTATGTTTTAACATTTTTCGATTGGCTTATGAATTTTATTAAATTTTTAGCTGATATTTTAGAAATAGTGTTGTCTGGCGTTTTATTTAACATTTTGTTTTTAATCTAGAACCTAAATGCGAAATCAAAGAAATATCTTTTTGAAATCCAATATGGGGACGTAAAACCGTTACCCCACGTGTGTTTTGAATTCAATTATTTTTGTATTATAATTCAGTTATTATTTTGGGGGAGGAGAGGGAGTTCTGATAAACACTACAAAGAGTAAGTATTATTTTTTTTAATTTATGTTTTTGTGGAATTTAAATATCTCCATTTTTTTAAAATCTTTTTTTTTCCAAATGCTTTTTCATTCCATACAAAAAAAATTTCCAACAGTTTTTTTCATGGAATATATATATTTGTCTCTGAAGAGTTATTTAGTAGTTTTTCGTTGCTCACCGAAACACATGTAAGGCATACTTCATAAAAATAACTTTTAAGCATGGATTAAATACATATTCTAGTTTTAGAATGATAACTAATGATACTATATATATATATATATATATATATATATATATATATATATATATATATATATATATATATATATATAAAATGTTTGTATAGTTTCTTTTCCTAGATGTAGATCCACTGCGTTTAATAAAGAGTGCGAAATGGAGGAACTGGTATATAGTATGTTTATTATACAAACATTATTAGTTACATAAGTGCATACATGTTTCAGTAGAATCTCCATTTAGAAAGACCCACATGTTTTAGTGGAATCTCAATTTAGAGAGACCCACCCCATCAGACCAATCAGTCTGATGGCGTGGGTCTCTCTAAATTGAGATTCCACTGAAACATGTATGCACATATGTAACTGATAATGTTTGAATAATAAACATACTATATATATATATATATATATATATATATATATATATATATATATATATGAATAATATAAAGCTGAACGTCTGTGTGTGTCTGGTCACGAATAGGCTCCTATATGGTTGACTATTATAGAAAACTGATCACATATAATGATAGGAAATGTATCGAGACACAGGAATGGGTATGTTTGATCTGGCATAATGATGATTCATTAAAATTGTGGGGTCTGCGTACGCGCCTGGTCCACAAAGTATGGAAATTAAAATTTTTAAAAACGTTTACAAGTGTTTTTGATATAGATGTACATAAGAATACTTTGATAAGTATGTTTTAACTAAAATAGGGATAGTATAATAAAATTGTGGGATCTGCGTTCACGCCTCGCCTCCATAGAATGGAAATAGGCACAAACTTTAATAAAGACTTTTCATATCTATCTGCGTAAGTATACTTTGATAATTATGTTTCAGTTTGAAGAAATATGGTATAATAAAATTATGGGGTGTTCGTTCGCGCCTGACCTCCATAGAATGGAAATATGTCACAAAGTTTAACAAGGTTTTTTAATATAGATCCACAGAATATTGTGATAGGTGTTGCAGTGTGAACAGGTATGATATAATAAATTATGGGGTTTATCTATTTTATTTTTACTTTCATCATATTTTGCTCTGGTTTTGATACTCCCAAATTCGAAGCTATCTCTTTACAACCCTTCCTTTTCATAACCTATCATACTTTCATAAATCAATCCATTTTCTGTAGGCGGTTTTTGAACCCAGTCAAAGACGGGTACTTTGCTAGTATATATATATATATATATATATATATATATATATATATATATATATATATATATATATAGACGGGTACTATGCTAGTATATATATATATATATATATATATATATATATATATATATAGAGAGAGAGAGAGAGAGAGAGAGAGAGAGAGAGAGAGAGGGAGAGGGAGGGAGATATATAGATAGATAGTAAAGGTATTAGGTTTTCAGGCTAAGATCCAGGTGTAGTATCTGTTCTGATGCTACACTTAAGTTAATTAGTTCTTATTCAATGTAGGGGAAGCCATTCTATACTATTTTTGTCAACTGACAGAGTGCCTCTATTAGGGGAAATGGTTTTCCACCTACATTAAAAACGCCCTTATGTCATATTTTGCTCTCGTGGGAAGCAAATAAATTGTATATATAGTAAGTTATGAATATGTATGCCAATTAACTTACTATATAGCTCTACTCACGCATTGAGCACTATTGAAGTACATAGTGAAAAGTTTTGTTTTTTTATTTGTTCAACTTTGTATTTATTCCTTCGGAAGCTGAAGCATCTGGGCAAGTTGCCACATAATTGTTTACTCTGTACTTCATCAATGTTTTTTCCATTTATCACAGACTGCTTCTCTCTGCAGCTGGTTAATGTTCCAAAAGTTTCTCCTTAGTTTTTCTAAACACTCCTCAGTTTGTTCAAAGTTCTTTCTTTCATTTACCTCCTCTCCAAATGGTTAGAAACAAGATCACATATTGGTTTCGATGAAAACATATTTTGTGGAACGAGTTGGATTAGAACCGGGCACACTCAGGTTTTCAGTCCATGTCGTTAACCACTTAGTCCATTGTCACCCCTTTTTTCTGAGATAAATATTTGGTGACTGAACAGACCACCACCACCACCACCACCACCACCACCAACAACAACAACAACAACATTATCAAAAAGTGACCTTGGCTAAGTGGTAAACGATCTAGACTGACTATCTGGATGTGATAAGTTCGAATCCGGTTTGTTCAACAGGAAAAAAATTTCACTTAGGGATGTTGGCAACCTTCACGTGATCTAAGTACCCAATATCAGAAAGAATTCTAAGTAGAAAAATATCGGGGAAACGAATGCCAGTAACAACCGAGTCATTTGAAATAAACAAATGATGCTCAGCAAAAACAAATCATCATCATCATCATTGCTCTGTGCTATTAGATCAGGCTATCTGAAGATACTGGCTTCATGGCCTAATATGCACCAAACATTAATGTTATTGTTTTGTTTTTCTTTCCCTTTGCAAAACTCAGGCCACTCAGGGATAACGGTTATTGCATGTACAGTAATCAATGAGATAGTATTGTAGTAATCATTAGTATTGGGGTTTTGATAGAGTGTCTTACTTAAGGGGTCGGTTTGTCAGGAGTTTGTTTATGTTGGACTTGAAGACGTCCAAGTTGTAGTCAGGTGGGAAACAGGCAAGCGGCAGAGAGTTCCACTGGCGTGCAGTTCTAAGAAAGAAGCTTTGCTCATGGAATCTACGTTTGGATTTAGGCACAGATAGAGAGTGGGGAAAATTATTGACAGTAGTGTCAGCCAGACGGGTGTTTCTCGTGAAAGATTGGTGAGGAGGGGGCGAGGGATTGGAGCTCAGACGAGCAAAAACTTTTTTTTTTAAACAATTACTGGTCTTGGCATTAAATAACCCAAAAGGGTTGATATGCCGTAAAACAAAACCAAACATCATTGCTTGTCACGATATTGCTGTAATGCCAACAGCGCACACACCAATGACGACATGCGCCAGATATTTTTGTTTTTTGTTTTTCGCTTGAAACGTCACTGTTTGACTAATGAAACGAATGAGCAGCACACCCAACACTGACAAATTTATTGCCCTGACAATTATATTTACTGCCAGACATTTTCATTTTTGCATCATTTCTCAGAAAGTATCATACCACAATTTGTTTGCGATGAATGGTGCAAAACACGCATTTTCTTCATTCTCATGTCCATTAAGTAAAGATTAAGTATAAAACAGTTATCTAAAAATGTATAGATAGATCATCATCAAACGTAAAAAACAGACAATATACACAGTTCTAATTAAGAATATAACAATTCTACAGCGAGAAGGGATCTTTGAAACCATGCAAACCATATTATTTGGATTAGTCAGATTACTGGTCACATTATATATATATAAATTCACTATATATATATATATATATATATATATAGTGAATTTAGTTTACAAACAAATGGCTACACATAAGCATACATGTTTCAGCGAAAACCCAGTAAGGGAATCGCTTCGTCAGGCCAAGACGAAGCGATTCCCTTACTGGGTTTTCGCTGAAACATGTATGCTTATGTGTAGCCATTTGTTTGTAAACTAAATTCACTTATTTTGGCTCTGTCTAAACATTGAGCACTCTTTTGGGTGACACACTTATATATTTTGTTTTAAACAAACAAATAATTACTACCAATACAATATATATATATATATATATATATATATATATATATATATATATATATATATATACTCTTTATTTGCTTTATATATGCATTGATATGTCGCTACACATTCATGAGCATGTTTTGATCAGCCTGTTACAAGTTTACGAATAAACTTTTATATAAGTGATACCGCCTGAAGAGGTCTTTAGTTACTTGTAACTGGTTGATCGAAACATGCTCATGAATGTGTACCGACATATTAATGCTTATATACAGCAAATAAAAAGTATATCTCGCTCTACTTTGATAATGAGCACTCCTGCGACAACCTTCATTGGTTGCTTTACCTCTGAAAAATACTAACCTGGAATTATATATATATATATATATGTTGCTTCCTTCAGTCTTGACAGACTATGGATACCCACTGTAAGAGTGCCTGTGCGGTAAATTTGTGTGGCAAGAGTTGCGCAGTCTTCAACCACGCCTCTCCTGAGTCAACATTGCTGCATACTAGTGGCAAGTTGAGATACAGGCCAACTGGAAACAATGCCGAGATGAGCGGAGAGAACATACAGTGCCTAGAATTCCCAAATGGTCACCCATCTGGTACTGGCCAGGCTGATATGTATATTAAGCAATACCGCTGTTTATAGTAAGCACTGTTGAAATGGAATACAAATTCAAAAGTTAACGGTTTAAAGCTAAACACGTGCAGAATCGCATTAAATAAATAAGCATATTTATTTATTAAAATTAAATTCGATATTTCGATTCATAACAGAATCTTCATCAGGAAACTACAGGCTTTTTTGTTGTTGTTTTTTTTTTACTTGCCATGTTATATATATATATATATATATATATATATATATATATATATATATATATATATATATATATATAGTAGACGTCACGATATTGTAGAATTAAATTCACAATATTTTATGCAAAACAAGAAATACGAGAAAAAGAGAGAAAAATTGCTTATTCCATGGGGTTTCAAAGATAGGCTCTTCTCCTCAGAGGGAAAAACGTTAGCAAAAGGAATATATAGATAAAAATCTAATTTTGCTGGTTAGCGCAATTTTTGAAAACTGTAGTTATAAAAGTTTTTGAAAAAAAGTAAAAGTTTATAGGAAAATATCAAAATTCTCAGCAATGTTCAATAATTAGTGTCGCAGAAATCCAGTGAGAGTATGAGGTTCTCTTATTAGATCTAGCCAATATATATAAGCCTGAAGAATTCTCACGAGAATGACACACGAAATATTCTGTGTAGCTTAATTGCCATATATATTTTTATAAATTATATATATATATATATATATATATATATATATATATATATATATATATATATATATATATATATATATAGGCATAATATCGTATAGTGTTCGGATGTTGAATGCTATTCACACAAGGTTTTAGTTAATGTAAACTCCAACCTTCTTTAAGTTTATCTTACCGAACTCAGGAATCTTTCTGTCGATTCCAGGAATCCTCACAGAATTTTGAATGGAATCCTTTATTTAATCCATGCTCTCCCTCAGTCATTCATGACTAAGTAATTCGCAATTGTATTTTGTTTGAATGTCGAATGCACTGAGGATTTAATCTTTCAACCTCATATGTCATGGAACCTAACCACTGGGGAGTGGGAGGCCACCTTAGTCCTGGTTAACAACCTTTCTATGAGCTATTGACTCAAACAAATTATCCGGTCTGCAGTGTTCAGCTCTCTGATCAATTGAGCTAAAATTAGATAAACCGAGAAAGAAGCTTAGAAATTGGTTCATAAGCAGGCTGGGACATTCCATTACGCTTAGATTGGCAAGTCCATTTTCTGAGTTCTGATTGGCTGCTAGTCCACGAGTGAATAATCTAATATATAAAAGGCAAAATGGGCGCAAGCGTTTGTGCATGTCCATGAAAGGGTTTTGTGTCAGGGTTCTCATTCCGGTTAGTGTCCGGGAGAAGTTTTCTTATACTTTCTAGATCATAATATCTCAGATTTGCAAATGGACATGGTCTCTATCTTTGTTTTGATCACTCTACTTCGAATTATATTTCCTCGTTTTGAGTGCTTGTTTGTCTTTTCCATATAAATAAAGTGAAACTAATTGAATGCAAACACGCAAATGCCTGGCCTTCCGGCCGGGCAGTATCTGTTCTGTAATGGATCCTTGGTCAATGTAGGAGAAACCCTTCATACTGAGACGATTACTATTTATTTAGATACTGCCAGAGTGCCCCCTTTTGGGGGGGAGCTGCCCTTCCCCCACATTAAAAACGACTTTCTGTCTAATTTGCTTTCGTGGAGAAGCAAATAAATACCAAGACAAAAAGTGGGAAGCTTAACAGGCCCCAGGCCAGGTTTTAAAGCAACGTTCATTTCCTAGCATACGTGGCAACTCCTTTGATTCTCATGTTAATTACCAACTCATTGAATCCACTATCCCCTTTGGCCTAATGGTTATCAAGGAAGACTAATTACCCTACGTTTTCGAGTTCGATCCCACCTCTCTCTATCTTTTTTTTCTTTTTTCACGTTCTTTTCCTTCTTCGCTGTTCAGGTTCGAGTTTGCCTGCCTACTACCACTTTTTTTTTTCTCAACACACACCTCCAAACACCCGGGCAACGCCGGGCATCCAGGCTAGTCCAATATATAAATATTGCTTTATTCAAGGAAGAATTTTTCTATTTAATATTTGGATGTCAGTATGTGTCAGTTTGAACGTACATGAAAAAAAGAAGTTCAAATGAACAAGCTTTCACATGTATATCCCACTCAGACAAGATGATTTTAATTGTATTAGATTTTGCATCTTTTTTGCAGGCATCCTCTCATATACAATGGCCGGTATTTCTCAATGGTTACCCATCTGGTACTGATCAAAATCAACATCACTTAACTTCTGTGATCTAATGAGAACTATTATGTGCTTATTTACTCGCATTCCGACGAGAGGAGAGTTAGACACAATGTCGGCAAAATCCAGCTCTCTAAAAAGAGACACTTTAGATTGGAATAAAAATTTTAAAAAATTGCCTCGGTCTAGAAGGACCTTCCTTTCAGTGGTCGAGAACAGATCATCTGAAGTGCAATCTGATAGTTGAGGTTGCAGACTATGACATCTACTCGTGCCGGATTCTGGATGATAAGAAAGAATGGAGACTACAAATTAAACATGACTGCTTCAGTAGAAAAAAAACAAAAAAACTATGAAATCGATTATTAAAATTAATTCTTATTTTTACTTACAATGATTTTGGAATCACATGCAAAATCTAGTTAAAACGTATCGCTTTTTCAATCATTTTTCTATTACTAGAATAACCAGGAATCTTTTCTCACAATTCTTATCTTTCATCACAAAAGCAACAAATCATTTTCCATAGTTAAGTCACTTTACAGTGTAGTCATGGCACTGGTTCGCATTAGATTATCTAAATTCAGTAACGTCAAGGCTGGTCAGTACCAGATGGATGACTATTTGGGAATAACAGGCACTGTGTGTTGGGGGATAGCGACACCTCCTTGCAAAAAGCTAACATTATAAAACAAACAGAGGTTAAATCTATACTATTATATAAAAGGAACTGCGTGTGTGTGTATGTGTTTATGTGTGTTTGTGTGTGTATTCGTGTGTGTGTGTGTTTGTGTTTGTGTGTGTGTTTGTGTTTGTGTGTTTGTATGTATGTGTGCGTTTTTGTTTGTATGTGTGTGTGTGTGTGTGCGTGTGTGCGTGTGTGAGTTCGTTCGCAAGGGACTCAAAAATGGCTCGGACGATTTTTATGAAATTTCAAACGAAGGTACTTTATGTGCCTGGCAGTGTTCTTAGATATATTTTTTGTATTGGAATGCATTCGATAAGTATTGATAATTAATAATAGAAATAATCCAATGAAAGAAGGAACAAGCGACTCTGACCAAACCTTACACAACCTAACACCACAAGTATATTGGAGAAGTTTTATTGCCACACAAGCCGAAAGGCTCTGCATATAAGATCAACAGTAGGTTCTTTGATATGACAGGAGCACATTTGAAATAAATGTTGCTGTTTAAAGCACAATTGCACTATGATACTTGACGTTTTTATTTTACTTAAATTCAAGCCATTATCACAGCAGGAGCAGCAAGGCCATGCATATAAAATAAATAGTAGGTTCTTTGATATGACAGGGGCACGTTCGAAAATATTGTTTCTGTTCAGAGAACAATTGAAGCGTGATACTTGACTTTTGCATTTTAAACTTTAATTCAAGCCATTATATATAAAAGAAATAATTTTATAAAATCAATAGTAGGTTCTCTACAGTGCAATGTAGACTGCAAGAGACTAAGTCACTGCAGAGAGGCATGTGAAGCTTCCTCCAGGTGAACCGCAATGGGTCCCTACACTAATGCAGGCAATCAATCGATTTGACCGAAAAATGGTCGATTCATCTATGACAAGAAAAATATAGGAGTGTGAAACATTCGTTGATCCCGGGCAACATCGGATATCCCTACTAATTCTATACAATATCAATCGTTAACTTATTGTTAGCATGTTAATAGCAACATGTTAACAAAAGATTAACGAGTGAGCACGGTTAATTTTATGTCAGTTTATTCTTATTTATTTATTTTTGTATATCTCAATTTTTTGGATAGATTTTCATCACAAGAATGCCTCTTCACTTGACCCAATTTGACCGAATGTGATAATTGAGAAAAATTTTTTAAAGTTAATTCATCAAGTCTGATACTCAGGTGATGGATTGTTGCACTGTGGCGGAAGTCTGCGCTCTCTTTCTGAATGCTATTCCTTTTTTATTTTTTTTCTAGTGAATTTTTATTCATCTTTCTATATTACATAGTAATGTTTCAACAAAAAGAAGAAATATTGTTCTTTTATTTCTTTTCCTGCCAAAAGAGCTGCCATGCCAAATAATAATGCCGCCCACTCTAGGAGCAACCTTTTCGAAATTCCCTTCTACTGGTCTGAGGAAGGATGTAATTATGGTTATAAACTTCGACTCGGGTTTCATGTCTGACATCTAAAGTGCTGAAGAAAGAAAAAAAACGAAGAGGATTTAACAGACACACACGTTTATATTTATGTGCATATAGATGCATACTTAAATACTATTATAGCCATTATATATAATAGAGAAAGGTAGTTTGCTTGAAGCATTGCTACTAAATAGATATACTTATACTTCTTCACATCTAAACATTATATATATATAATTTATAAATCTCACTATGCCTATGTGTCTGTCTCTCTCTATTTTTTCAAAGTGCACCTCCGAGACAGAAAGTTGCAGAACGATGCAAGGCAAGTCAAATGACTGCATATTTATTTATGTTTTTATTTGTAGACCGTTGTTTTTCTAGGTTTTTAGCCAGTAAAAATAGCTGTTACTGGAACTTGGCAGGCGTAAGTCGACTAAACGTGTTATTCATACACATGCACAAATATATACATTTATATGTTGAAGTTCATTTTTAACTGTATCTTATCCATCTGATAATAGCTCAAATGGTAACAACTAAACATGGAGCGGTATAAGTTTTGGTTTCGATTTTAGGTTATGGCAACAAAGTCATACTTTTACTTTTACTTTTGAAATGACTATGTTTTGGGTACAATATAATATACAAAAATCGATAGAGAATTGACTTTATAATAATAAATATGAAAACTACACGAATCAAAATACCATATTTAAAAGTATATTTTACAACCAAAAAACATCGGGAAGTCAGCTAGTGCATATACATTAAAACAACGTTTCTATATGAACTCTCATCCTTGACGTTATTCTTGCGTTACCTTCGCACAGTTCCAACATTTCAAAATACAACCGCTAAATACAACGCGCGGCTCTTTACAAACAGACTTCTTTCTCCAACTTTACAACATGGCAAGGAAGAAGAAAAAGAAAAAAAAAGAAACAAACAAAACAACACACTGAAGATGGAGTATACCTCTGAAATATATTTGTGTTCAATTTCAAACAATAAAATATTTGTTTATTTTCCTAATATTACGTTGTGATTTGACTTTCAAGCGCACTTGATGCCTATTTTATTTTATTTTATTTATATATATATATATATATATATATATATATATATATATATATATATATATATATATATATATATATGTATATATATATATATATATTAGTTGTGAGCCAACACTAAAGGGCCTGATCCACCCTGGTAAGCTTTCTGTGCAGCTGGATACCATACCAGCTATTTCTTGGTTAGTTCAGTCTAGTGGACACATTGCTTAGCGATGCTGTACCAACACCGTCCTCTCAGAAGGTTTGGCAGTTTGAGACCAATACCCAGGGTATAGCTCTTGGAGCTAGCAAGTGAGAGATTTAGGAGATGGGTGAAAACCAGTGATCTCTGTCTACCCTATTGGGTGCAGCAGCCAGAGACTCAAAGGTACTACCTCTACCCAGAGCCCCCTATACCCTATATATATATATATATATATATATATATATATATATATATATATATATATATAAAATAAGAATTACAATTAAATTTACCAAAATGATCCAAGATGGTAAAATTAAAGTAAATTATAAATATTAAAGAATTAATATTTATAAAATTATCTCAGCCAGATGTAAAAGCTCGATAAAATCAAATAGGAAATAGAGCTTATAATATGAGCAAACAGTTAATAAAATGTGTTAAAAACACTTTGAAATGAGTTAAAAATATATTTAATCTGAAAAGGAAGCACTAGATAAATGGATAGTCCTTAATCCGCGGGGTTTCGAAGAAATACTTTCCTTCTAATCAGAGGGTAGGAATTAGCAAAATGCGGGATCGGATTTTGCACGCAGAAGTATTTGATGAAACAACAAGTAAGTCAAAGATCTTACTTGAAAACAAAAAAGTTAAGCAGAGGGAATATAGTGAAGAAAAAGGTGATTACACATGAATGGATAGTCTGGTGGAAAATAAAAAATCCAGTGACGGTAAAATCCAAATGTAAATCATCAAGAAAGTTAAAAGAATTTCCATTTGTACAAGTAAAATCCAAGGAAATCCCGTAATTGGAAGAAGATGGTCCTTAATAATCCAAAGGCAGAAATCCATGGAATAATTCACAAAAATGTGTACAAGGAATAAAGAAAAGATTCCAATAATATTAATAAAAGAAAAATAAGATATGCTTTTCACTCTACTTCCGAGACATAAATATAAATAAGAAAGATCAGGGAAGAGAAAAAAATTATGATAAAGTTAAATATAAAATAAAGGGAAACAAAAGTCAAAATGACCCAGACAGGAAATGTTAAAGGCGCGAAAAAAATATATAGGGCAAAATAATATAGGTCAACTGAAATGTACAGGTCATCAATTAAAAAATGTCAGCAAGAGTTGTTAGACGAAACTAAATGGAAAATAAATGGAAAATAAATAGAAAATAAATAAATAAATAAATAAATAGAAAATAAATAATAAAAAAGAATAAGTAAATAAATATATAAATAATAAAATCTTTCTTATTTATATTTAAAAAAAGAATGAAAGAGATCGGAATGGCTGATAAGATACAGTAATGAAAACGGCTGAAATATTAAGGAAAACCTTTGAATTCAGAGATAAACACACATGAGCTGCAGACACAAACTGGACATACAGAAAATGCTACAGATGTAGAACACAAAGAAGGAATGATGAAACCTGAAACTGTATAATTGTAAGTTAAGCCGCTTCGCCCCTCCGTTCCCGACCCCCATTTTTTGTATGCGTGTCACCAGAAACTGATGCGACACCAAATAAGCCAGGAGGGGCAAGGAGAATAGAAAGACCGAGGAGAGAAAGCACTAGCCAGACCTCTGATTGCAAAGAAGGCTGGAACCTTGGAGAGGCTTTTTTTTGTCCAAATTCCAGTGAAGACTAATGGTCGCCGCCAAAAAGAAATCAATGGTAAGCGGTTGTGGTGATAATGCAAATTCATCTGCAATGGTTATCGAAAGAGGTGGTGATTACTGGAAATCTGGGGAGACTTGTTGTCGCTCAGATTCCAGAGAATTCCACAAGTTGTTCTCAAAGAGAAATCTTTGAAGATGGCCTGTGTGACTACTCCTAGTAAGTAAATAATAATAATAATAATAATGATAATAATAATGACAATAGAGCAAACTGTAAAAGAAATATAATAATGAAATAATACCAATTGACCAAGTTCTATCAGCATATCCTTCAACTAACATTCACGTATGTGGAGACTTCAATGTTCACAATGTGGAATGGTTGACCCACTCAAACAAGACCGATGATGAGGGGAGATTCTGTCATAATTTCTCCATTGCCTATGACCTCACTCAGATTGTTCAGGAACCCACCTGTGTGCCCGACAATGACGGCCAGTATGCAAGTCTCCTAGACCTTTTTCTCACAACTTGCCCTGAACTATGTTCAGTTTCCGTTCTGTCTCCTCTTGGATCTTCTGACCACTCAGTTGTATCAATTAAGATAAAAATAATAAGTCCTCAGACGTACCTCTCCATCGTACAGTATATCGATACACTATGGCTGACTGAGATAGTTTCCATACATTTATATTGGATCTTCCTCTGCGTTCCATGTTTAAAAAGGATGGGTCGTCTATAGTATCAGACCTGACAGAATGGTTAATTGTAGGTATAGACAATTTCATACCCTCGAAAAAGTTCCAGCAAAAACCTAACAGCCAGCCATGGTTTTCTCCAGAATGTGCTGCTGCTATTGCGCACAGAAATCACTTTTTCCACTGCTTCCAACGTAATAGATATATGGAAACTAAAGCCGCTTTCAGGACAGCCAGCAACCATTGTAAGAAAGTAATAAAGAACGCAAGAGAGTTGTATGCTCAGTCCGTCAAGTCCAAAGTAGTTGAGCAGCGGCTTGGTTCCCACCAGTTTTGGCAAATAGAAAAAAGAATCCTGAACAGAAGCGTGTGCTCTATCCCAACTATCATCAATGGACCTGAGTTAATCTCGTCAGCATCAGACAAAGCCAAACTCTTTGCCAAGAACTTTGCAGCCAATTCTACCCTTTGCGACCAAGGCCGCCAACCCCCAATATTTCCTCCTGTATCAGAAAACATGCTATGTGATATACAAATATCTGTATGTGATGTTGCCAAGCTAATCAAAAACCTTGATTCCAGTAAAGCAACCGGCCCTGACAGTATTCCAATTATAGTACTCAAAAAACTTCAACCAGAACAAGCACCCATACTTACAAAACTGTTTAAACGTTGTCTTAAGGAGAATTGCTTCCCATCACCCTAGAAAATCTCATCAGTATGCCCTGTATTTAAGAATTCAGGTGATCGCTCATCCCCCTCTCAGTAAAGGCCAATAAGTCTCCTGTGCATCATGAGTAAGTTGCTGGAATCTGTGTTAAATACAGAAGTAATTAACCATCTCAGCATAAATAACCTTCTTAGTGACACATAATATGGTTTCCGTTCTGCTAGATCTACAGCAGATGTGCTTACAGTTATATCTCATAGGATTAGCGAATCTCTCGACAGAGGCAATCTTTCTAGGGCAATTGCTCTTGACATATCAAAGGCCTTTGATAGGGTATGGCATAAAGGTTTACTTCACAAGATCTCCAGCTATGGTATAGCTGGAAATGTCTTCTCAATTATTAAATCATTTCTCTCTGATAGGTTCATAAGAGTAGTAGTTGATGGGCAAAAATCAGAAGCTCACAGTATAAATGCTGGAGTCCTTCAGGGGTCCATTCTGGGTCCAACTCTTTTCCTGATCTACATTAATGATCTTCCAAATCACATCCTTAGATCATTTGTAGACATTTTTGCTGACAACACTACCATCTATGGTAGCACATCTAAGACAGTAAACGACCAAGTTCTCTTCCGATTCTCTTTCCTCTGATCTTGATCACGGAGTACAATGAGGAAAGGAGTGGCTGGTTACTTTTAATGCATCTAAAACCAAGCTTCTATCTTTACGTCATCAACGTTCTGATCCCCATCTGGCATCAATTGATTGGCTCTCGTCTTGGGGAGGCCTCAAGTTTTGACAGGCTTCTGGGCTTGACCTTTACTCCTGATCTTAAATGGAATACGTACATCAAATCTGTTGCCAAGGCCGCTGGAAAAATGGTCGGATCCTTCTATCGATCCAGTAGATATCTCACTGCTGATGCAATTCTCTATCTATATAAGAGCCAGATACGTCCAAGGATGGAGTACTGTTGCCACATATGGGCAGGAGCTGCTAGAAAAGACTTGTCCTGCCTTGATAGGGTTCAAAATAGACTTCGTGGCCTGGTGGGAGATGTCCTTTTCTCTTCGCTGCAACCTCTATCTCACAGAAGAGATGTTGCGAGTTTGTCTCTGCTTTATCATTATTTTCATGGAAAGTGTTCGACTGAGCTTCAATCTGTGGTCCCCCCTCGCCAAACTTTCACAAGAAACACTAGACTAGCTGAAAACATTATCAATAATTTTCCACACTCTTTATCTGTGCCTAAACCTAAACATAGATTCCATGATCAAAGCTTCTTTCTTAGAACTGCACGCCTGTGGAATTGTCTTTCGTTTTCCTGCTTTCCAGCTGTCTATAATATGGTTGTCTTCAAGTCCAACGTGAACAAGTTTCTGATGAGCCGTTCCACGTAAGTTAACAAATTTACCGAACTTCCATTACTATCGATTACTATATTGTCCTTTTGACTACTCTACACTCTTTAACCCTTCTCCTTGAGTGGCCTATAGGCCTTAATAAGTGGTGACGCCTACGTAAAAAAATATGTATATATATTAAGTATATGGTTGCAAGTTTAAGCAGCGTTATAGTAACCATGTTGCATCATTTAAAATAATTAGAAATAAGGTGAATAATATTGATAGAACCAACCAAACTAATAACCAAATAAAGAACAACCTGAATAAAAATATGAAAATTAAAAACGATACTGCCCTTGGGGAAAGGGTTAGAGATTTCATAAGTAAAAACATAAAGTATGAACTAAAATGGTCCATTATAGGGAAAGCAAGAAAATACTATCCATCAAAATCAGGTAGGTGCGGCTTATGCATACTGGAATCTTATCATATTTTAATGACAAACGACAAATTACTGAACTCACGCAAAGAAATCATCCAAGAATGTCTGCATAAAAATAAGTTCCTGTTATCTAAACTTAATCCAGACTAAATATAAATAGGTTTGATGCAAAGTATTCTATAAGATTTAAAAAAAAAAAAAAAAAAAAACAAGACTAGAGATAATGTAAAATTAAATTATAATTATAATAGAAAAAGAGGAATACCCACAATAAATAAATGAATAATTATAATACAAGATAGAATTACAGAAACACCTAACTTGGTTTAATGTAGTATTTTAAATTCCTAGTGAACCTAGAGGTTGTATAATTTTTAAATCCTTCTATCGTCACATTAGTTTTAGAAGTGATTTGATTTAGATCTAAAGGGTTTTTTTTTTAGACGTAAAAAAAGAAAGTTTTTATTGTTTTACTAAGTGTAATATAATCTCCCGTTTTTTTTTAAACCGCAAATCCATGTTATTTTTGTCAGTTCATTAACTCATTATTATAAGCGTTAGCTTCATACTTCTCCAAATTACTCATTTATCACATTTTATTTTTTACATGTAAATATTATCAAGTTTTAACTAGACGTAAATAACGAAGTTTTTATTGTTTTACTAACTTTCACAGAATCCCCCATTTTCGTAAAACCACAAATCCATGTTTAATTGTACATATTCTATCCTTGATCCTGAATTCAGGATTTGATTGATTTCTCATTCGTTTCTTGAACCCGCGAAATCTAAATAAAAGCTAAAATTAAATTAGAATATCCTTAAAAAGCGAGACTCATTTAAAATAGTGCCCCCAAAATAGGCTAAAAACTAAGTTAGAGGAAGATGTTCTTGACTGTAAGGGTTGTACGAAACTAAAAAATAAGTATAAATACGAGCTCCATTTGATATGGAGGGAAAAATAAACGTGTTCACAACGGATTGAAGAACTAGTTGGGAATAGTTGTAAGCGTCTCTGAGGAGTGACTGGATTGAAGATTTACAGTTCTATGGACGAGAGGTAATTGTCCATCCTTTCACGAAACAGCTGTAAGAGCTTAACGCCAAAAAAGTGAACTTCTATTCATGTAGGTTGTGATTTTATTCAATTTACATATATTAAGTATATATATATATATATATATATATATATATATATATATATATATATAAAGTATATATATATAATTAGTATATATATATTAAGTATATATATATATATATATAAAGTATATATATATATAAAGTATATATATATATATATATATATATAAAGTATATATATATATATTAAGTATATATATATATATATATATATTAAGTATATATATATACACTTAAATTAGTAGGTCCTGAATATGACCTTAAGCTATATCCGATGCTGAGGTCGCAGCTTGCGAGCTTTGGGGAGTATGGAGCCACCCTTTAAGTGCCATTGTTCCCAGGTCCACTCTGACCCGGAGTGGTAGTACCTGTTAGGATCCCCAGTATGGGTTTAATAGAAACTGACTTGAAAAAAAAAATTATTCTATTAAAAATGTTTTTCTTCTAACATCAATGGATTCTGCATTAAATAACCTGAAAAGTGTTGATATGCCGTAAAACAAAAACAACCAACCAACTTAAATCAGCATACGAATAGATAGGTTTATACATACACATATAAATATAGATAGGTTTATACATACACATATAAATATAGATAGGTTTATACATACACGTATAAACATACACATATGCTTGAATGCATACTAGGGGAGACCGTGAATGCCTACTGAGGAGAACTTTAATGCCTACTAGACACAATCCTCGGGTGTCTAAGGTCTCTCTGTACAGGGATTTTTCAGGAAAACCTGACATGAGGATATTTTTTTCTCCAAGTAAACCCTGACTAAATATTCAAAATTACATAGTTTCATGGGCTAAATAAGATCTCCTCGGTATAGCTTACCCATACTAGTTTTTATGAGGGGTAGTGCACCTTCTCTAAGTGATGGTATCTCAAGTAAAAGCACAAAGTTGGATACTCCATCGGACTGGAAGAATTCTTGTCTTGGAATCCAGTAACACTAAGGGACCACAAGAAAGGTATACTAAAAATGGTCAATTGAGGAGAGGAAAATTATGTTCCCAATTTCTTTATTAACTTAGTGCTTAAGATGTAAAGAATAACTTTAATAGAATATTCGACTATCTATGTATCTCAAATAGAGATCAAGTGTTTGTCCGCAAGAAGGGGTCCCTTGATTTCTGAGAACTTCAACTGAAGCCAAATGAAACAACAAGAAAAAAAAATATGTATGTAGGTGGCCGAAGAAAATAATATATTTTCTTGTGTTTGAGAGAAGGAGAGCTATCTTGTATATGCGTTGTCTAGTGCTAGATTCCGCAGTTGTGCCGATGCCCGGTCATAAATTTCTTGTGCTCTGTGTATTTACTAGAATTGTAAATTCTGTATTGGAAAGTTTTCTTGGTGGTAAGGCATGTTGGAATAATCTCCATTTTTTTTTTTTTCTTTTTGCATTGATTCAGAAAAATTATATCCAATATTGTTTGAACCTGTTTAATATATAAGTTTTCCAGTTGTCTCCTAACGTGGAATTGTGGTCCGTCCAAAGTAAGTTTGAAAATCATGTGTAAGTTTTATGTTCTTCCACATACATTTCTAGAGAAGTAGTTTTAGGCTTATAGATTATTAAAAACAAATGCGTTCTTCTTTGTCAAACGGTAACGAGATTTTGCGTGAATTATCGTGAACGTTATGGCAAGGAATGAATGCTATCCACAGACAAAATTTCCTTTATTTTCGACGTTTTTCATGTTGATTTATTTCTCTTTATTTTGTGACAAAGGACGGAGACCCGCTCGAGATATCCAAAAAAAAAAAAAATGCGACAAATTTAAAACATCATTTTTATGCTTAAACTAAACATCGTTAAATTCATTACCCATTCAGCAGCAGCCGTATAGCGTAATGGTGAGAAGCCTTGACTGTCATTTGGGCGGTCAGGTTTCGATCCTAGCTTGAGGCGATTGCTTGTCTAGCCGTACTGATGAGCTGTGAAACAGCGAAACAGTACTGTATGTGGATGACTATCTATCTATCTATCTATCTATATATATATATATATATATATATATATATATACACACATACATATATATACACACATACATATATATATATATATATATATATATATACACACATACACACATGTACTAGCAGGCCGTCCGGCATTGCTCGGTTGTAAAATACGCTTAAATATTATATTTTGATTAATACAGATTTCGTATTTATTATTGTACTAGCGGGGGTGCCCGGTGTTGTCCGGGTGTTTAGAAAAATGAAATGGTAGGAGGCAGACAGGCTCGAACCCGTAATGCAAAGGCGGAAAAGAAAGTGAAAGAAAAGATGAGATCTTACCGCTATGCTAAGATGCAAGAAGTGAAAAGCGTTCAAATTTAACTATTAAAAAGTTGACTTGCAGAAATGAGTTCATGCAGGCGCAGAAATAAAGGTTGGCTGCAGGCCAGTTTCTGCTTCCCCACGATGTTGGGGGGAAACCAGCTACCCCTATGAAGGGGAAGCTCTCCAAATGAATAGCAATTGTTTGATATGAAGGGATTTTCCCGACATTGATTAAAGCTGATTGCCTTCAAGACGTCTCGGCCAGGAAGGCCAGGCGAGTCGATTTGCTTCGATTAGTTTCGCTTTATTTATACAAAAATGACCCTCCCCCCCCCAAAAAAAAAACTTGCGAAAAAACGGAATAGAGGGAATTCTATAATAGTCGATCAAAATAAATGTAGAGACGACGTCCGTTTGCAAATCGTAGATATTATAATCTAGGAAGTATATAAAAAGTTGTAAAAAAATAGTAATCCTCTCGAGACCCCCCCTCCGAAAAAAGTCTTTCTTGGACATACAAAAACGTGCGCAGCCGTTTTGCATTTTATATATAGACTTGTACCACTGAGAATCAAAACCAAAACGTTTAGCTTACAATTTGGTTTCGATTCTCTTTTTCCTTTGACGTTAATGCCTAAACTATGAAGACATATTTGCTGCGAGGCTAAAAATTAAAACATGAACCGATAGCTATTACGTTACGCATGCATATTCGTAATGTATCGTCCTACCTTTCCCTGGTAAATTCCATTTATTTAATCGTCACACTTTTGCACCGATTTTTCCCGTCTAAAACTCAAATATAAATATTTGCATGGGTTCGAATACCCTATATATTAAGTTTCATATCTCTAGACAAAAAAACTGACAGAGTAGTTTGTTAGGCAAATTTTTTTAAATAAATATATATGCACACATAAATATATATAGAAAGAGGTTTGTGTTCACTATAAACTTTTTACGCAGATATTATGCAAGTATAAATCATATAGAATATCTGCATGAATATAATTACACGTAATAATTATCTAAAGATGATCATCTCATAAAAAAAAACGAAAAAACTAATATGGAATTAATTCAAATGAAAAGAATATGCAAATTAGCTAGATCTTTTGCAGGTAAATGTAATTCCATGGACCATATATAACAAAGTTGTTTTTTCTTTTTAAATAAATAGAAAAAAGGATATTTAATATGAATATCAATACCAAAAACAAAAATGTATAGAATTTATATATATATATATATATATATATATATATATATATATATATATATATATATATATATATAAGGTATCCTACTCGGTATCGGAATCAGATAGATTGTGCCTACTATCTGATGCCACAAACAATTCTCATTATTATTTATTATTTAGTTGTATTTTGTTTAACACTGAATTTTCCATCACTACTAAAGAAAGCAGTGGTTGATGTATATGGATTTTAAGCTAGAAACAAAACTAAAATCTATAGATAACCCACACAAGTGCATTTTTATGTTCGCAAAAATATATACCTTATATCATATAGCTTGTTATGATAATCTAAAGAAAGACAACTCTATAACTAAATATTTAGTGATTTTAAACGAATTAGAATCGAAATCGATAATTGTATCGAAATCGGGAAATATTTTGGAATCGTCCCACCACTAGTATGTATATTTAAAGACAGTTCATAGCAGGACAAAAATATGCATAAATACCTTTACAACACAAAGGACGAATAGTATTTATTTGGAGTTTCAATATCTGGCCAATCGGGAAGCATATCTGGTTCATTTTGGGTCTTGTCTTGGCGGAAATGCTGCAATAAAAATTCTCCCAAGAACGACAGAGTCTCAGGTTTTCTTTTCGCCAATATTTTATTCCAGAGTATTTTTCCCTCTTGGAAAGTTGCACGCTGATCTAAGTCCTATTTACATTCCGACTATCGCCATTTCTGACATCTTCTGCTCAGAGTCATCACAATCTGCCGACCGTCTCTCTTTCTCTCTCACTCTGATTTCGACTAATCAATTTCCACGTATCTCAAAAAGACTATCACCCCTCTAAATGACGTCATTAGTATAAGTCACTAAGATAATTCCCTGATGTTTTCATGTCATTATTTCAAAGTTGTCAACTATATTGTTATGATCACATCTTTAAGTTAACATTCCTAAATTAATGCAAAATAGATATTTATTATTTTATTTTAAAATCAATGTAAACATTTTATTTTTTATGATAATCTCAGGAGAGCAAATAAATGTTTTCTGAATTGGTGTTGGCTGCTGCTATAGATTTCGTTCTGTGTTTTGACACCTTTCGGCATTTTACATACACTGCCTGAAAAATTTTGACAATAACACAGTCCTAATTTTGCATAAGTACCGATGATAGTTTCCTTTTATCGCGAAAATAAAAGAAGTAAACTATCCATTTCTATTTTGAATATTTTTCTTTTGTAATGATATTTAAATAGAAAAAAATAATTCTACTTCATTAAAAAAAAAAATTGCTAAATTTTTATAGCTGTGTTTTATTTGTTTTCACGCATTGTTTTTTTTTTTTTCTATAAATTTCTCTAACATTTTCGTAATTAAATTAACTTGGGAAAAGTATCCATTATCGTCTGCTTCTTATTTCTTACTACTATTGAATTAAGACTGGATGAATTTCATATTAATGTAAAATGACAAATGAATAAGTAAGAAGTAAGGCTATGACAACAGCATGTTGTTTTCATTGTTTTGACTCTCGAGTATATATCCGACACAGACACAATTAATCAACCGAGAACCACATCACTCTACATAAAAACATATGAGATATCAATGGATATATACCTGAGAATCAAAACAAGGAAAAGAATATGCTGTTGTCATAGTCCTCGTAATAAGAAAGTGATATTTGAGAGAAAGAGGGACAAATAAAGACCTGTCCAAAGATAGGTAAACTTAGAATAGATTTGTACAAGCTATCCAAAAAATGCTAGCATATAAAACATGTTAAACCGATTATTTGTATTTTAAAAGTTTAATTCTAAAAAAAAATCTCTAACAACAGAAATTTAAAAAAAAAATACCATTTTAAGTATACTAGCAAGAGGCCATTAAAAATAAGCAGTGGCTATCATTATCAAAATTAAAAGTTTAATTCTAAAAAAAATTCTCTAACAGAAATGAAAAAAAAAAGTACCATTTTAAGTATACTAGCAAGAGGCCATTAAAAATAAGCAGTGGCTATCATTATCAAAATTAAATTTTAGAAATGTTAAGATTCTATAAACTGTAAGAATTTCAGATGATAGTTTCTTTTTATTGTAAAAAAGCAAGTAGGCAGTTTATTTCTAGCGATATATTGAAAAATGTATTTGCAATGTAATTTTTAAAAATTGCTAAACTTATAAAGATACGTTTTATTTTTGCTTTCTACGAATTTTGGTTGATAACATTTTTAGGCAAATTTTTTGTAATTTAATTAACTTGGAAAATATCCATTATCGTCTGCTTCTTGTTTATTACTACTATTGTCTTAAGTTTGGAAGTTACTTCCCTTGAATGATTATACAGAAAGTGGAGATTATTTAAGGCAGACCTTCAAAGTGATAAGTTTATGAAATAAGTGGATCTGCATAGCCTTTATCTATCTTCTCTCTTATCAATTCAGTATTATCACTTCACGTCACTTTGATTTAGTGCAAGAGCATCGGCAGGGTTACTGTTGCGCTAACAAAGAGTTATTTCATAGATAATGTATTATATTTCAATTTGAAATCTTACCTTATTTTTCTTTAGAGAAACGGACATGAAATGTTATGGCCACTTACCTATAATTAGAAATAAAGGCATGGAATTAAGATGTGTTAGATGCACTATAAAGTATAATAAGAAAGTGTGACTTTAATCAGACATTTGTAACATGATAAAAAAGAGAAAAGAGATGTGTGCTGATAAATAGTCATGTAAAACAATTTTTGAGAAATCACGTGATTTTGTATGAGTACAGTCAACATAAGTAAGCATGTAAGTAAATTATAAAGCCACACACACACAGAGACACACACACACACACACACATATATATATAAGTTTCGTGGTTCAATTTTAAATTCTGAAAAAACATATAGAGACATATATTCGATTTAAGGATTTATTGCTTGACAAAAGCAATATATAGAAGGGGTTATTTTAATTTCCTTAATCCATGGATTTTCAACAATGGCTCATATCATCAGAGGAAATGAAATGCAGTTAGCAAAATGTTCAGCTGCGAATGGATGCTAGTTTGCTTTTCAGCACAATTACTGAAAATAGTTTTTTGACTGGTTGTGGATAATTATATGGAGAATATTATACGAAAAGAGACGTTGATACAACCTGGATAGTCCATTATCGGAAGGAGTCCAATGTCGTTCGGGGTTATAAATCCGGGTGGGCAGAAAATAGGCCCATGTATTTCATTTCCTCTGATGATATGAGCCATTTTTGAAAATCCATGGATTAAGGAAATTAAAATAACCCCTTCTATATATTCCTTTGTCAAGCAATAAATTCTTAAATCGAATATATGTCTCTATATGTTGTTTTTTCAGAATTTAAAATTTAACCACAAAACTTATATATTGCTCTATTCTTAAATAGTGAGCTTTTCCTTTTTGGCTAGGATCTCCTTGAAAGTATTACTTCAAGTAATATCTATCAGGATTTTTCATCTACATTTCTATCAGTGTCTTACATATATATATATATATATATATATATATATATATATATATATATATATATATAAAACATGATATTTTAATCTGTCCAGGTTTTGTATATATTATATATTATTATAGAGTCATGATATCAAAAGTAAAAAAAAACAATAGTATTTGGACGCCATCCGCTAGAATTGAAACCAAAAGTAAAGCTGTAGCATTCAAAGCTGGTGACGTTTCCACTGTACCATAGAGATCTACGATAACCAATCTCAATAGGAATCACATGACATCTATAACACTTTTTTACGCAGTTGGTACGCAGTCGGTACGCAGTCTCATATCGGTTTTACATGCGTTCGCATGCGTCCTCCTGGTTTTCCTCCGAGGTGATAGTCGATTCTTTGAATCGGACAATGCTACAATGTCTGACCGGGTTATATAAACTGGAAATTGTAGAGGGATCCAAAGAAATGCATGTCTGTATATTTGAGTGGCTTTTTTCTTTTATGCATTATTCATCAAACAATGGCGACAATTCCTGTTCGTTTCTTTTCCAATCCATCTTTTCGATTTGGTGGGTCAGTGATTTAACATTCTGCTCCAATGTGAACATATGCTCAAATGTTTTCGACTCTCACGTCAGACACGTAATGAGTTACAAAATCACAATAGTTGATTGGTTGGTTGTTTTGTTTTACGGCATATCAACCCTTTTCATGTTATTTAATGCCGAATCTGGTGATTTTGAAGAACGATTTTTTAATATAGTATATTTGTTTTTGAAGTCGTATTCTATTTAACCCATAATTGGGATCCTAACAGGTACTACCACTCCGGGTCAGAGTGGACCTGAGAGCAATGGCAATTAAAGGGTGGCTCCACACACCCTAAGGCCTGCAAGCTGGGGCCTCACCATCGGATATAGTTTTAGGTCATATCCAGGACCTACAATAGTTGATAAAGTTCATTAAAAGCGTTACAAAAGCATTTAAGTATACCGTCTCCTTCGTATCGATCCTGGATGATGGTGGGTTTGTTTACTAGAAAGAGTAAGGCTTCGATGATAGGGAGGCGCAGGTTGCAATTTGAAATAGCGAATATGGTAGTATGTTTTTTTATTAAAATGCATCTTAAATCATTTTCGTGGTTGTCATATATAGATGTTGGTAAATGGAGGTGTTAGAACATAGGTGATATGTAATACGGTGAGAAATACTAATTCTAGTATTGCGAATACATGTATCGGTTTAGAGACATTCTCCTATTGGGAATTTGAAGATAAATACGGTATTACCAGATTTTAGTAAATTATCATCAAATGTCAGGTTGTTACATATTCGTAAGTTACTCGTTGATAAGTGGTAGTTTAGATATTTTTCTATGGAGGAAATGTGATTATATAGTATATTTTCTATTATTTTTTTTCGTTAACTTCATAATTAGGATGCATCATTAGAATAAATTAATGTTATATCTAATATTATTATTATTATTATTATTATTATTATTGTTGTTGTTGTTTTATGTTATGGCGGCTAAGGAATATTTAACTAGTTGATCTACGATATAGTTCTAGAGGTTATTGTTAATAAAGGCTTGTTTAATGTCGACAACTGCTGTATAAACTATTGTGCTAGTAGATGAGTTACGTTTGGCACGGTAGAAATGATTTTCACTACAGCTATTTTATATCTGTGAGTACATAAAATTTCAAAAGTAATTATAATTACTATAATTAAATATATTTAATATATGTATATGATAGAATTACACATAAATATTATTATATTATAACCTATCTAGATAATAAAACACATGATATACTAGATTAACCAACAACGAAAAATTGATTTTAAAAAACCCCATTAAATTGGAATAAATTACGATATTTATAATTCAATCAAATATTCAAAACATATGCTCTTTACACCAGGAGTTACAAATTTGTAACAATGTATTACTGGTTAGCATACATTAAAAAAAACATTTTTATGAATTAAAAGGAGTCTTCAATATAAATAAACAATCAAACAATGAAATTATACTCCATAGATGCAGAAGGAAGAATCTGTGATGTGAATTGTGAATGGATTTGGACTTCAGTCCAAAAAGTCAGTTTATAAAAAAATGAAGTAATCCGAAAAACATCATGAAAGAATCCAATATCCATATCTAATATACGGGAAGTCCGTATGGAAACAATTTTTAAATAATTTATTGTCATTAGAAAACACTTCCGGCAAACAAAAACTGAAAAGAGCAGATCAATAGAAAAGGTTCATATAGATACATATATTTACCAATAGATCTCTCTCTCTCTCTCTCTCTCTCTCTCTCTCCATATATATATATATATATATATATATATATATATATATATATATATATATATATATATATATATATATATATATATATCCAAAGGAGAATTGAATTGTGAACATAGAAGACAACAGGCTACATTTCTGGATTTAGATATAAAAATTGACGATAGGGATTTTTCTTTATAAAATATTTGATAATAGAAACTCTTTCTCCTTTCAAATAGTTCGTATGCCGCATAAAGATAGTACCTGTCCTGTTTTTATGTTTTATGGAACCATTATGTCAGAGTTTTTGAGAATTAGTTAAAAATTCATAGATTTTATACCACCAGTCTCTAGCTTAGTAATAAGGATGATAAAACAAGGTGGGGGATAAAACTAAAATATTTAAATAGTTAAATAAAGCATTTGTTCGTTATCCTGATGCTTTTGAATGGTTTAAAATCAACCAGAATATGTTAAAGGAAATCCAAAACTATATTAGTAATGTATAAAATGTGTTATATATAAACAAAAATGCATATATTTATAAATATTTTTAACCTTTATAAATTTTTAATTTTCAATAAATAAGAATGTAAATCCACAAAATACTAATCATAGATAAATAGTTAAATGATAAATAGTTAAATGGATTAATCCTAATCTTATAAATACAAGACTGATAAATTAAAAAATATATCCATTTCGAATTTGAAAACAGATGAATCACACAGGTAAGGAATTCATTTTTGTAACATGAATAGGTTAGCCATATTAATTAAGAATAGGAAACTATATCTAATATCTGTAACATGTCTTCTTCTTAAGATTAAGGGAGGTGGTGTTTGATCAACACTGCTGGAAGCAATGATATAATATACTGTTTTGTTTTTAAATCCCCGAAACAGTGATTAAATAGTTTTCTAACAAATGATGAAAAATAAAAATTGCATTTTTTTGTAAAGTTTTGAAGGTTAAAAATCTTCCAAGACATTATATATATATATATATATATATATATATATATATATATACAATGTGACTTAAATAAGTTTCCAGACATTTTTGTACAGGCATTGAAAATTGTCGTAGACTCTTGAAAATCCAGCATGTTATTGCTATACATCTTATGACTGACCAATTTTTCTAATTTCAGGTTCAAATAAACAGCTACATCAGGAATTGAAATATACCCTACTAAAGCCTGATTGTCACTACTGGTGAATTTCAAAAATGCAATCTGGAACGATATGCAATAAAATTCTGTTTTAAACTTCGAAAAAATGCCAGAGAAACGTATGGAATGTGTTCAGACTGCTTTGGGACCATCTTTCATGAATCGAGCATCAGTTTATATATATATATATATATATATATATATATATATATATATATATATATATAACAATTATTTTAAATAGTTTAGATCGATCGATTCTTATGTGAAATGAAATTTCACAACAAAACGAAGTTTAGAATATTAAAATCTTTAAGTTATTTCAATCTACGTAATAGAGCTATAAATAATAAAGATCAAAGTTATGTCATAGTGTGATTTATTATCAGTTTCGAAGCAAAAAAAAATAGCTAACAAACGTTTCTAGAAGAATAAAAATATACTTGAAACAAGTTCAAACTTCCGTCGTCAGATGTAACATTGTACATCGTCAAAACTTTGTTTGGAAATTGACAACAAATCACGGCATAACACAAGTTTTAACCGTTGATATATATATATATATATATATATATATATATATATATATATATATATATATATATATAATTTTTTATACAAACGTACATAAACGACACATCCATATGTATGCATATATATATATATATATATATATATATATATATATATATAAAATCAAATTAAATGAGCCTTATCATAAAACTTTATCACCCTCTCTTTCTCTTTCTCTCTTTCTCTCTATAAAGAGAGAGAGAGATAGACTTTGATCCGTCGATTATATATATATATATATATATATATATATATACTAGACTATCCATGACCCGTTGGGTCAGTATATATTAACTATGGAAATAATGTAAGAGCGTGACACTTGTGACGTAAAGAAAATAGTTTTTTTGTGACGTAACAAAAACATTTCTATGAAAGTACATTAAAATGAAAAAAGAATATAGATAGATTTCTATGAGTCGTTCAGTTTATAATTGCTTATTCTTGAAAAAAAAATTTACCGCCATTGAATTATAAGTGATTTGCCATACTTATAGGAAAATTTGCACTGAACAGATACCATAATACTTAAAATTAAATTCAAATTTTGAAATATCTTTTAATTTAAACGTGAAGAAAAAAATTTAAAAAATTGGTCGCTGAAAACGTACACAGTAAAACAATCCATTGTAAAATAGTAGATTTATTTGTAAGAAAATTGTGTTAAAATAACTTAAACGTAATACGGAAATGAACGATGTAAAAAAAAATGCAGAAAGTATAAACAAATGTTTATTTGGATAATTTAAAATGCAAGCAAAAAAAAAATTAGGCCGCTGAAAACGTACACAGTAAAAAATAAATATGTTGTCAACAGGTCTAAGTTGATTTATTTGTGAGAAAATTGCGTCAGTATAGTTGTAATACAGAATAGTTGCAAAACAACTATGCTATATAATAATTAATGTTTGAGCATGACACTTGTGACGTAAAGAAAATAGTTTTTTTGTGACATAACAGAAACATTTCTATGAAAGTATATTAAAATGAAAAAAAGAATATAGATAGATTTCTATGAGTCATTCTGTTTATAATTGTTTATTTTTGAAAAAAAAAACTTCTTCTCCATTAGTAGTAGTAGTAGTAGGAGGAGGAGGAGGAGAAGTAGTAGAGTTGTAGTAGGGAAAATATATGTCAACCAGTAGTAGTAATAGTAGGTTAAGGAAGAGGAGGCGTAGTAGTAGTAGTAAGAGGAGGAAGAGGAGGCGTAGTAGTAATTGTAAAGAGAAGTAATAGTAGTAGCAAGAAGAAGAGGCATAGTAGTAGTAGTAGGAGGAGGAGGAGGAAAGTGCGCAAGCAAACAAGCAAACAAGCAAACAACCAAGAACGACAGAGTTTTAGTATTATATATATATATATATATATATATATATATATTGTAAGTTATAAAATATATATGGCAATTAAGCTACGCAGAATATTCTGCGGTTCATCCACGCTAGAATTCATCAGGTTTATGCTTATATATATATATATATATATATATATATATATATATATATATATATATATTAGACATTAAGAAGAGGTTATAAATAGATATATAAATACCCGTTCACATAAACCTTTCACGATAAAGCTAGACCCCAGAATTAGACAGAATCGAGCAATTGCATTAACAACAGACAACGTCAGACCCAAAGTGGGTTTCGATGTACTGCATCTAATCAGTGACATGCTCCGACATAGGCACGAACCCAGGTCGTTGCACTCATGAAGTGTGCAATACTGACGACCTAACGATATGAGCCACGGCGCAATCTATTGGCTATGCCTCGATTTTTTAAATTCTTATATTTTTATCCAGTTCTACATTGTACGACGTGACAAGCAATGCTTCCTATACAACTAAGATAGTTACTGCTGGTATGCAGGTGGTAAATATCACCTTGTAGAGAAATTTTGGAGTATATCAACGAAATTGAAATCTCCATCTGCAAGTTGCAACTTTCCTGGGTCTCTGAAGATGAAAGAGAGCTTATGGAGTCCGATTGGCTAAGTTACCAGCTGAATATATGGAAGGAATTAGAGGATCTCTCTCTCCTGTTACATTCTCCACAGGCTAGTGGTTATTTGAAGCGACCTTCCCTGCCTTATACGCCTGAACCTTCTATGGATAGAGCTAATTCATCATTTACTCTTAGGCTTCCTCAGGTTCAGATCACTGGACCAACGTTCAGTGGTTGTGAAATGGAAAACGATAGAATGAGTTTTTACAATTTTTTTTAGCAAGATTTGAAAATTGTGCAGCAGGCATGGCACATGATGCAGAAAAATTGAACTTTTTAAAATGTTCTGTCTGGGAGACCTCTGCTTCTGATTAATCACTTAAGTTGCATCAATACAAATTCTCAGCAAGCACTTGCAGTATTAAAAAGGGAGTATCTAGAGGTGAGTGACATCATTGGTAAGTTATTCCAAGATATTATCGATTTCTCCCCCAAAGGGGAGGGTTCTTATGAGGATCTTGGGAGTTTCATCAGCAGAACTGCTTCCGTCCTGGAAGAACTGGCCAGCTCTCTCAATTGTGATTTCTCTGAGGATGGTTCTGCGGCGCCTCGATTAATGGCCAAAATACTTTTTTTGAAATTTCTGAGAGCATTGAAGGGAGAGCTTATTCAGTTATGCAGCACTAGAATTCCTTCTCTGTCAGTTTTGATGCGAGACACCAGTGAGGCTATCAAATGCTTGCTAATTAAAGGGTTGCCTGGTTCTTCGGATATCCATCGTACCAATTCTCAGGTAGCCGTTTCAAAATCTAGAGGAGCCACTATAAACCGAGATGTTTCTTTCCGCATAGATTCAGATTGTCACACTCCCTCTGGTTACTCGAGTAAACTACCTCCTCTTATTTGTGTTATCTTTAGTCGAGGAGGAAGGACTATCTCTGTAAATTGCCTATTGGATACTGGCAGTGGCCGAACATATTTGTCTGGTGATGTCTTGCACTCCTTGGGTTCCTTGAGTTCTGACAGTTTGGATTGTCATTTGAGACTGACTACTTTTCTTGGAGAATGTGAGCAAATATACAGAGAGGTGAAATTGGACGTGGACTTAGGTCTGGTCATGTGGGGCACTTTCAGGTGCTGGTTGCTAACACATTGGACCTATCTTTATATTTAAAAAATTGGAACTTGCAGTTGGAAAAGGTCAAACGAACTGGATGTTCTCTGGTTGGGCAATTTGAGTCGGGCACTGATTTGGTGGCTATAAGTGGAATTATGGGTCGGGATTTGGTGCAACATTTGGGTCCCTTACGCAGACCCCTGGATGGATGTTTTTCCTTTCAGTAATGTGGAAAGAGGATTGGAGAAAATGTTCAGCATTGAATCGTTGAGCATTCAGGACGGAGAAGAGATTACAGAATATGATCAGGGTATGATTCATCGGTTTCAGGAATCTATAACATTCAGGGATGGGAAATATCACATGCAGTTACCTTGGCATGCAGATAAACTTGCTCTAGTTCCTTCAAATCATGCTATTGCTTTGCACATTTTGGATCGTGTGGTTAGGAGCCTGGAGAAAAAGGGGCTGTACCAAGAGTATGTAAATGTGTTCCATCAGCAGCAACAGGAGGGCATCATTGAGGAAATACAGGTGGATCCTCAAAATTTTGTGGATTATGTCTGGATATCTCATCGGCCTATTTTCAAGACAGATCGAGCAGCTACCACTAAAATCAGGCCTGTATTTAACTGTAGCTTGAAGGTCGGTGGCTCTGCTTCTTTTAACGAGGCTGCCTACTCTGGTGTGAATATGAAAAGAAATATGTTGGACTTGTTGATGTCTTTTAGATTGAATAAATTTGTCCAGGTTCTATTTTTTTGTTAAGGATGGTGATCGCCTTCGATGTTTCCGCTATGCTACTCTAATTTTTGGATTTACCTCCAGTCCCTTTACATTGGGGAGTATCCTGAAGTTTCATGCAGCCCAGTATCCTTTTGATGAATATCGAGTTGTGATAGAGAACCAATTCTATGTCGACAACGTGGTGGTGACTGAGTCTGACCTAGCAAAGCTTGTAAGGCTGTATTCTCAGGTTAGGACGCGTTTGCAGGAAGGTGGATTTGTGGTACAGTCATGTAACTCAAACTGCGACAGGGATGAGATGAAGAAAGATGGTACATTGAGTACTCATGAGGTCAGATGGGAGATGATGCTCGGGTACTGTTATGATCCTATTTCAGAAAAGCTCCGCACTGCCCCTGTTAAGTGTGATGCAAGTGCATTTACTAAGAGGCAAATCCTTTCGAAATCGGCTAGGGTATTTGATCCCTTATCTCTTTGTCTGCCCATGACTATAAGGAGTAGGATTTTGGTGGGAGAATTGTGGAAGCGAGGTATGAAATGGGATGAAGAAATCCCTCCAGAGTTTCAGTCTTCTTGAAGGAACCTGGCAGAAGACTTATCAAAATTGAGTGACGTACGTTTCTGCAGACAGGCCCATGACGGGAACCGACCTGGAGAGTTGTATCTGTTTTGTGACGCTTCTAAAGAAGCATATGGATTTACAGCCTACTATGTTCAGGACAACATTCTGTATTGATCTTTGCCAAAGCACGAATTGCTCCAGTGAAGGATAAGACATTACCAACTTTAGAACTAATGGCTGTATTTCTTGTTCTGAAGTGCTTGTCCACTATCTTGGTAGGGTGCAAGGGTGTCCGTTCTTCTAGGTTGTGTGTGGTAACAGATGCACAAGTAGTACTGTCATGGATTTTATCAGAAACGATGACTAGTAAATATATCTTTGCTAGAAACAGGCTGAAGGATGTTTTGCTAATGAGCCTGGACTTGGAAACCAACTACGGCATCAGGCCAACCTTCAGGTATGTTTCTACCACAGAAAACCCGGCTGACGTAATCACTCGTGGATTAACAACTTTGACTTTTAGTACCATGGCCCTTCTTGGTTACGCAGTGGTGTCTTGACTTGGCCGGAGCAGGAATTTCCCTGTCTTGATGATAGGTGCCAGCAGATTGTTCATTCTTAAACAAATTTTGCTGCGATTGTGGATGAAGTGTGTACTTCGGTGATCTCCATGTGGCGATTCTCAATGTTTACCCGTTTGTTGAGGTTAACTTCTTTGGTCTTCCAATTCATCGGCTTGATGAGGAAAAGGGAAGACAACTACAACAAGAAGAGTATGGGAGCGTAGCATCAAGACTTTAATATCTTGCCTATACAAAGTTATTGGTAGGGGTAGGGTAGATTATTATACCTTCCTAACTATTGTCTCAGATATTCAGCAGGCTGTAAACAACAGGCCCCTTACTTATCAACAGACAACCAATGATTATCACACCCAATATGTTTATTAGACCCAATAAAAGCGCTAGTCTATTGGTACCATTTGGGAAGAGATGATCCCTCCACCATGGTTCCTCCCAGCCGGAGAAGGTTGATTCAGACGATTGGATTACGAGATGAATAGTTGTCAAGATTTAGAGAACTGTTGTACAAGGATTACCTCCTTGATCTTAGAGGAAGGATGCCAGGAAGATCTCAGATACGATTCCAGAATCGCATTAAAAGAAATGATGTAGTTTTGGTCAAGAGCCCTTTAAAACCACAACATTTTTGGATGTTGGGTACTATACTTGAGGTTCTCCCAGGACAAGATGGAGTGGTAAGGACAGCTCATGTCAGACAGGGCGATGGCTTGGTGAACGTCCATTCGCTAAAAAATTTATATCCAATAGAAATCTCGCAATCTGATGATGATCTTGAGGAAAGTGAACCGTGTCATGCGGGTGCATCATCGCCTGTTGCTGCAGGTAGCAGTATAAACCACGAATCTTCTGGTTCATTTTCGGAAGGAGATGGCACCATTTGGTTGTGTCCTGCCTGCAATAGGCCTCCAGGGAACCAAGATATGATATGCTGCGATTCCTGTGATCGGTGGTATCATTTTGAGTGTGTTAGAATTGACTTGGCTTCACCTGCTAGACAGAAATGATACTGCAGTGATTGTGCACCTCGAAAGAGACGAAGGGGTGGACGAAAAATAAATAAAATGGTCCTGGATTTTTCTTTCTGGGTTATCACGGTGGTAAATGGCTTTAAATCACTCGGTAATCCCTTAAGGACCATGGAAATTAACAGACTGTCACTTATAACTTCACCAGACATTTTAAAAGAATTTGCAGTATTATAATATAATCAGTAATAGTTTCGGCTTCCATTCGTTTTAGAGAGAACAGTTCAGTGTATCAAGAAATAATTTTGGGTTTTCCTTTCGATAAATAATGCTCTCTCAATATGTTTAATGCTTTGCAGCCATCGTCCAGGGCTTCTCTCATTACCAGTGATAGACTTCGGTCATCTAAACACTGTATTAATTCCGCAAAGACAGTTGCGTTCTTTTCAATGAAGTCGGGGTCGTTTCTGTTTTCAGGTTGTGTTTGAACTACTTTTGGATTCGTAGATATCCTAGAAATTTAACTTGCCACAATTCGTATTTTGATTCGGATCCATCGAAATAAAGACGCACGTTGGGCCGATAACCTCTAGAAGTGTAAGCCATGTTTAGTTTCAGAAACGTTTCAGATGGTTCATTGTTCTAAACAAGTTTTGAGAGGTGACTGGTTTACAGTAGACAGAACAGTTTCCGATGGTTCGTTGTTACACACAAGTCCTGAGAGGTGACTTGTTTGCAGTAGACAGTTCCACAGAGAAAAATATTCTTACCGTGTCGAGACGAAAAAAAACATGTGAAATTGCTCCAGAAAAGGTTTAATATTTATGGAGCAATTCTGGTTTCTGATTGGTTGGTAGCAGAACGTGAATTAATTCGATTCGTCAGTTTCTAGCAGCATCGTTTATAAATAGAATCGTCCGACTGTGTGGGATCATACCCCATTACACGTACATTGTGATGGGATGTGTCTCCTATCGGTTTCGGCTGCAGGGAGACAGGGTAGTACACATCAAAGATTCGTCACTTGACACTCAGCCCAACAGGTGAGGGGCCGGGAACCGACCCAGCACCTGTTGGACTGAGGTACACCACCTGGGTAATACCTAGGAGGTCCACCCTCCCAGGCCTTCTCACCGGGCTTTCCGGTGGGGCAATTTTATTGCTTACTGCCTGAGGCGCCCCGACCGGGGAATGCCGACGGGGTTACTCAGGCAATTTTTTAAATTGCAGGAGTGCCCCTCCTTTAGGGGAGCCTGCGGGGTTCTCACTTTCCAGGCCTTGTGCCAAATAATGCTGAGGTGGGCAGCATTTAAATAACTACCCCATTACACGTCCAAAATATTGCAACACCTAGTCTATTACCTTCTCAATAGGAGTAGTCTTGGGTATGACTATAAACTGCAAACGACAGCGGAGCCTTGGCTAAGGGACAGTATGAGGGTACCTTTAAGGTTCGTCAAAAGGGACATTTTTTAGCAGTCAAAATACAGTCTTTTATTCGGTTAAAAGGTGAACTTTAGACTTCATATTTTTTCTCCCTCCCATTTCAATTTATTTTTCCCTCTTTAAATAACAGTTTATAATTATTTCAAGTGGGCTTTATTCTTCCTCTTCTTTCTCCTTGGCTTACTTGTAAATAGTTAGATGTAAATGGGTTTTACAGGTTTTAGTATTTAAATACGTCTAATTTGGCTGTTACTAAGTTAAATTTGGATAACCAGGAAAGTATAAGAAAAACATATTGCCTGAGTTGTGTAAGCAGATCTGTTTGAAACTCACTCTTAACGTCTTATCTCGTGGAAACTTCCTTGACCGGAAATGTTTTTATTCTCAATGATATTTGTATAAATATGTTTTAGATGAACTACTAAGAAAACTGGTTGCAGTTTGAGTTTAGACTAAAACTAAATAAAAAAAAACTGAATCCTATCTTTGAACATAATCGTTGCGTATATATATCGGACAGATCTCTATTATTATGTAAAAGTCACTTTGTGTGTGTATGTGTGTGCGTGTGTGTGTGTGCTTTCCTTCCTCATAGGTTCCGAAACGGTTGAGCCTATCTTTTGTAAATTTCACACAAAGGTAATTTATGACGGAATTTGATGAACGACATCATCTGTATTATATATATCCCAAGCTCATGAGTCCGCCATCGGTAATCACCTGATTAGTATAAATAGGTGTTCTGATCAATATTCCGATGGGTGGTTTTCTTTTTTATATAGTGCTAGGTTGAACTATCATCTCAATATCATTGAGGCGTTAGTCATTAATAACTCTCGACCTAGCCTGTGTAGACAAAAGATTTTGAAACATCAGTTTGAAATATTTACTGATTTAAAACCACCTGAACAGTGAGATTATATTTTAAAAATTTCTGTTTTTCTCACCGGTCTTCCAACTGAAACCAAATTCCCTTCTTTCCTCATTCGTTTCTTAGTTTTTAATTTATCATTCTGACGTTTCCTCTTAGAGGGTCAGACGATAAGGCCTTAAGGAAATTTTAATAATTTCACCTGCCCGTTTTTTTTGTTTTTTTGGTATCTAAATTAAATTATGTTTCCTCTGAA
This sequence comes from Euprymna scolopes, assembly GCF_053919585.1. Classification (NCBI taxonomy): domain Eukaryota; kingdom Metazoa; phylum Mollusca; class Cephalopoda; order Sepiida; family Sepiolidae; genus Euprymna; species Euprymna scolopes. Next base: position 107,077,883 of record NC_136496.1, on the reverse strand, counting down.
ATTTCTCCTTCCATTTTGTTGTACCAAGAATTTACTTACATATTTTCGAGGTCGGTACAGCTCACAATTTATCAAAACGTTAAACAAAGTTATACGTATTAAAAATAAGTTAATCGTTTTGAAGTGTAGGATGGAATATCTTAAATCTTGCCGCCTAAATCATGTAGCTCCCGGTTATATCTGTCATCGTATTTCTAAAATTAAATGTAGAAATACATTGGCAGTTCAACGTGTATTCCTACAAGACGAAATCCTATTTAACTCCGATACATATAATTCGTCACATAGTAAACACCTTTTACTTTGGGCCATGGTTTGGAAAGAACTATCTTTCTTTGATAAACTCCGTTTTTCCAAGTTTTTATCCAATGGCGATAATTTTACCCGTAATAAATGTACTTCTTCTTATGATAAATATTTAAAAAATTTAATTACTAAGAAGTTTGGGATTATAACAAATTCGGATAAGCATATATTTAATTATTCTTCTTATGTTTTGTCCAATACGGAAGAATTTGTTTTATCTGCTGGCTTACAATTTTGCATTCCTCCCCTTTATGTTGATAAAATTTCAATATTTAGTGAAATTGAATTATTATATACTCAATTAAAACACCATTCGCCTATCTCCACTGATGAATTAACTAGTGTTAAAATTCAGTTGGGCGAATTAGGTCGGAGGTTTTCTGCCATAAATACTAAATTTAGCGATTTTGTTTGGCAGAAAAATCATTTTGAAGCGGCAAAATTAATTAGGTCTAATTCCGACATTTATCTTTCTCGCCCAGATAAAGGATCGGGCGTTGTTATACTTAACAAAACGGATTATATCTCCAAAATGTTACAAATCTTGGACGATAAAAATAAATTTCTGCGGTTGGGTGATTTAAGCCATGATGACACTTTTCGTATGGAAATAAAAATCCAGAAAAGATTTCTTCAACTTTATAAAAGCGGGTTTATTTCTAAGGAGATTTATGATAGAATCCGACCCTAGAATGTACGGTTTACCCAAGGTTCATAAACCTAACATTCCTTTGCGACCCATTTTATCTATGTTAGGTTCTGCACAACACGAACTTGGGAAATGGTTGGTTGATCTTCTTAAACCTGTGCTTTCTTTTTATTCGGTCCATTTTATCTCTGATTCTTTTTCAATTCGTGTCTCATATACAAAAATTATCTTTATCTAAGAATACCGATTTCTTGGCTTCCTTTGACATTAATAGTCTCTTTACTAATATACCTTTGGATGAAACCATTGGTATTTGTGCTGACTATCTATACCGTGGCCCCTCAAAATCTCCACAATTTCCTGAACGAATTTTCGTTGAACTGATGGAACTTGCCACTAAATCAGTCTCCTTCAATTTCAACAACATTATGTACCAGCAAATTGATGGGATATCTATGGGTAGCCCTCTTGGTCCTTCGCTAGCCAACATTTTCGTTGGATTTTTGGAAAACGAATTATTTTCCAAAATTACTAAGCCAACATTTTAAACATGTTACGTTGATGACACTTTTGCATGCTTTCCCTCACGGAGTGAAGCTGAACAGTTTCTTCGTCTTCTTTGCAACTTGCATCCATCGTTACAATTTACTATGGAGGTCGAGGACTGTGGCTCTCTCCCATTCCTCGATGTTCGTGTTTCTAAAGTTGGTTCTACGTTTGAGACCTCTGTATACAGAAAACCTACATTTACAGGGCTCTATCTTAATTGGTTTTCCTTTGCCCCTCAGTCTAGAAAAATAAACCTCATTAGCGCTCTTCGTGCACTTATGATTTGTTCACCAAACCGTCTTGATACGGAACTTGGTGAAATCACAACTATTTTTCTTAGCAATGGATATCCCATAAATATAATAAAAACTACTATTGAACGTAAAATTGCTACATTTAATAGTCTTAAACGTATTGGTCCATCACGTTGTCCCATTTATTTAAAATTACCATGGTTGGGTCCTGTTGGCCTTCATATTGTTAAAAGGATTTCTTCTGCTACTCAACGTTGTTTTCCAGCTACTATGCTTAGAGTAGTTTACACAACTCGAACCTTTTTCTCTTCTTTTCGTAAAGATGTTTTGCCAACCATTCAAAAGAATTCTGTTGTTTATAAATTTGTTTGTCAGTGTGGAGCTGACTACGTTGGCAAGACATCCCAAAGATTAGAAATGAGAATATCCCAACACATCCCTCGGGATATTCGACTACACCAGGTTTCGAGAACATCCGGGCACTCCCAAGCTCATGAGTCCGCCATCGGTAATCACCTGATTAGTATAAATAGGTGTTCTGATCAATATTCCGATGGGTGGTTTTCTGTTTTATATAGTGCTAGGTCGATCTATCATCTCAATATCATTGAGGCGTTAGTCATTAACTCTCGACCTAGCCTGTGTAGACAAAAGGTTTTGAAACATCAGTTGGAAATATTTACTGATTTAAAACCACCTGAACAGTGAGATTATATATATATTTTTTTCTCACTGGTCTTCCAACTGAAACCAATTTCCCTCTTTCCTCACTCGATTCTTAGTTTTTAATTTATCATTCTGACGTTTCCTCTTAGAGGGTCAGACGATAAGGCCTTAAGGAAATTTTAATAATTTCACCTACCCGTTTTTTTTTGTTTCTTTGGTATTTAAATTAAATTATGTTTCCTCTGAAATTTCTCCTTCCATTTTGCTGTACCAAGAATTTACTTTATATATATATATATATATATATATATATATATATATATATATATATATATATATATATATATATATTGCGATTAAGTCAAGTAGTCAAATTATTCCTTGTAATATATAATAATCAATAGAGGATTGATTCTATAATAATACATACGCAATCTGTATGAATTAAAATAGCATGTTTAAGTGTATTGTACGACTGGGCAACACCGAACGATCAGCTAGTTTTAAAATAATATTCTAGTACTAGAATAAAAAAAAAAAAACCGAAAGACTTTAAAGAGAAATACAAAGTAAAAATGAAATTATAAATATTCACGGGCAATGCTGAGTCGGAAAAGCTAGTTAACATGAAAAATATAATAGTAAAAACAATTAATGATCATTGATCATTCCTATTATTACTTCAATCAATTCAATTGTGTTTACTCGAAGTCTTTAGAGACACAAAAAATCTTTGTAATTTTTGATTAATTAATTTTACTTGAAATCAAGTAAAAATTTAATTCATTTTTAGGCATATTCACCTCAAACAAGATGTAAGGGGTTTTAGAAAGATAAAATGTTTTTCTTTTCGAAAATACTTTATTCAACTAGGAATATTCTTTCAAATGTTGCTATTTTTATTATTGTTACTTATATTTATCTCAAGTAAGGCAAATTGCCACTGAAACATGAATTAGAGACAATGTCTGCAGGGACACTCTAAATAGGGATTTAAGCAGCAAGATATCTGTTCATATTATACTTGCATTACTGCATATAAGTACACTCTAGGAAGCAGGAAGGGAATTCCAACGTTTAACAGTTCGTGAGAGAAATTTCAGAGTAGAAGGCTCTTTGGCATTAGAAGACCTATATAGTTAAGGCGTTGTATTTTGTTGCTTGTTATGTTAATGGGAATTATTTACAACAAGTGCAACAAGTTCGTCGAAGCACATTCTATTAAAATACTTATAAAACACGAGGATGCAACATTGTGGCGATAGCACAGGAGCTGGAGCTTGATTGACAGTATATATATATATATATATATATATATATATATATATATATATATATATAATGATTGTTTTCCAGTGCAAAGTGTGGCATTACGTGCGTGCATTTGTGTGTGTTTACATTGGTGTGTATGTCAATGCAGTAGGATTAATTAGAGTAATGAAAGAATTTCGATTTCAAATGCAGTGACAGTCATATCAAATCTAAAGTCAGCCGGATTATGACTTCGACTGACAGCTGAGACATATATACATTGATTAAAATTTGATATCAATTAGCCAATCAATTCTTATCCTTCTATAGTGCCTCAAACCGGATTGATAGGAAGTAATGTTTACAAGTTACAAAAGCATTTCATCGAAGGCATGAAAATTGTTAAACAAAATGTTTTTACTATAGGCTTTAAAAATAACGGTACAAGATTCAATTTGAAATTTATTTACCCTCAAAGTGCACTTTTATAAATTTTACAAAGGAAGGTATAAAAATTTAATTTAAATTGAATCAAAAAATTACCTTGGATTTATTATAAGTAATGTACATTCTGTTGCACTTTAAAAAAAAAATTATTGAAAATTTTATATCGATATCATTAATTGCTAGATGAAAGATAATGTTTTTAAATTGCAACAAAATGTACATTACATAAAATAAATCCAAGGTAATTTTTTGATTCAATTTAAATTAAATTTTTATACCTGACTTTGTAAAATTTATAAAAGTGCACTTTAAAGATAAATAAATTTCAAATTGAATCTTGTACCTTTATTTTTAAAGCTCATAGTAAAAATATTTTGTTTAACAATTTTCATGCCTTGGATGAAATGCTTTTCTAACTTGTATCTTATCTTTTTATGATTATATTTTAAAACTCTCCTTCTCTCTATTTCAGTTCGTATTTCTCCTCGCACCACAACTCATTTTTGCAACTCCCTCTTTGTATTATTACAGGTCTGAATATTCTCTCTGTTTCAGTTTGTATTTCTCCTCACACCACAATTCATTTATGGCAACCTCCTCTTTGTAATACAGGTATGAATAATGAGAAAATCTGAATTTTTTAACAAAAACTTTAAAATAACTTTTTTAGATTAAATTTTTTTAACTTCTTTCAGAATAGAAAATCTTTAAAATTCAATAAGGAACATATTCCATATAGGTTTCATTAACAAATATTCAGTACATAACGAGAAAGAAACACGCGATGCATGTAGATTTTTCAAAAGTACTGTATAACATGCATGTAGAAATTTTCAAAAGTACTGTATAACTGGTTACGGTCAATAGTAGTCCTCGCCAGCGAAACTCTTTGTTATTGTTATTCTATTATTATTATTATTATTATTTAAAACATTTTGTGTCCTGTTCTTTTGCGCGAGGACTAATATTCCCAGTCTGCCCGAAAATTGCTGAACCGAAAAATGATTTAATTATTGCAATTCTGTTAATTTTTAATATATAGACTTAAAACTTGATATATAGGTGATTCGGAACCCCTGGAATGTACAAGCTACTGTTATATAGTCAGGTATATATTATAAAACGTTTCATACGTTGTATGTGAATGTATTCCATAACAACGTACATGTTTAATAGTTGGGTTTTATATTTTATCTCTATATTTGTGTACGTGTAAATGCGTGTATGTATCATTTAGTTGACTGTTTAGTGTGTATGTTTTAACATTTATGCAACAGCTCTAACAGGAGACGATTGACGTGGACGTATCGAAACAGTTGTAGACAACAGTTCTTTTAACAGATGTAAATAACACAACACATACCCGAATTATTTATGAACATTTATTCTCATGATCTGGCCGGCATTTTCAGAGATTACACGTTCTTTACATCTGGGCCGTCTGAAGTTCCCACGTCATCTTGAGTTGTCCATTCTCCTCAAATCTACATGCATCGCGTGTTTCTTTATGTCACATCATTACGTGTCTCAGACCAACCTAATGTCCGCAATCTAGTTATTTGTTTATGCAAACCCAAAAATTATGTTTACATCTATTTTCTATTTTCACATTCTTTTAGCGATTTATTATATTACATGTCAATCATTTTTCCACAATTTAATTGTTTATTTTTCTAATCATAATAATTGATCCAGCGACCAGTCGTCGCTCGAATCAATTAATAATAATAATAATAATAATAATAATAATAATAATGTTTTGACCCTTGACCCTGCTTGCCACAGTAAACACAGATACTACGCTATGACCACAGCCCAAAGGGTCATAACATTACATTACTTATTTCACAAAAATAATTCCAATAATTAAATTACGGATCTGACAATGGAAAATCAGATAACAAAAAAACTTGGATTTCTAAGACCAAAAAATCTAACCGTGGTGCAGTGGAATCTCTACAGTTCCAGGTGAGCATTGTTTGAAGATAGTGGTTTCAATCCTACCCATGCCGGCCAGAAGATTAGTTAGCTAAAGCAAAATAGAAGGCAGTAATTACTGAAGATACTATGACCTTCACCTTCACCGAGGTGAACGATTTATATGACCTTCACCGAGGTGCGCGACTTGACACACAAAAATAAGCCGCCTCTCAATCACCTGCTAACGCACGCGTCACTGTAACGTCCAATGACAACAACAACAACAACAACAACAACCTTCTCACTCGACCTGCCTTTATACCACTATCTCAATCCCTTCTCTTGCGCATGCGCTGTAGATTCCTGACAACCTCGAGACTTCCGCTTATAAAACCCCAAGTTTTGTTGTCGCGCATGCCTATACAAGGCACAAACACGAGGGCGTTTGTTGTGTTGGTAAGTACTACAGATACAGTTAAGAAATTCAACATTTTATCGCGATTAAGCACCTGACGAATAGTTAGCCGAAACGTCGTCTAACAACAACTATAACGATGAGGATAATAGTCCGCAAATAAATAAATAAATAACATCTATTACTCAATAGGTTTAAAATTTCTGAATGCAAAAGAAATAACTCTTCCCAGTTATTGCGAGAGACACATTCATATACTGATAGTTATTTCAGTATCTTTATGCTTAACAGTTAGACAACTAATTTTCGTGCGCGTTACTTTGAAAAAGTATTTCTTTAAAAAAATATCTGCGCGTGACAATCATTTGTTCAATGACACTATTATTTCCAGTTATGCTTTTAAGTTTACTTACAGGTCTGATAATTACTTACTCTGCAACAGATTATAAAGAGTTAAACTAGGATGGCTGAGTCAGAGTTGGAGGTTTTGAAAGGAGTCGGAGGTTTTGAAAAGAAATTGAAAGTTTAGAAAATTGAAGGTTTTGAAAATAAATTGAAGGTTTTAAAAAAGGAGACGACAGTTTTAAAAGGAGTCGGAATTGAAGCTTTTGAAGGAGTCAGAGTTGGTTTCATAAGAATGCTAGCTGTTAAAGTTAAATGTTTTAATCTTCAGAGAATCAACCATATCTGAAGACGTAATAATAAGGAGTTAGAATCGGAATTTTTGGAATCCTATGAGTAGGTGCCGAAGTTGAACCTTACATCTTTTGGCTCGGTGATTCAAACAAATTTTTCAATTTCCTGTAAAATGTTATGATGGATTATCTTTGTTCAAAAGTCTGAATGCGATAATTATTTAAAATGTAATCTCAAATTAAATGAAAATAAAGTGAATTAGCAACCGTTAAATTGCATATATATATATATTGTAGGGGGGGCTATAACCCAGGTTATTTATATTGTATGTAGATGTAAATATCTTGCATTTCACTATTTTTTTGCCATTGAACTTGACTGTAAAATTCAACATTATATAAAATAAAATTCTATAAACATTAGAAAGAGCCTACACAGATCGACCAATGTTTCAACATTAACACATCTCGTCGGGGTTCTGAAGTGACTTATGTAATCAGAAAATAAAAAATATCTTAAAGATTGGGCAAATGTGACAGTCAAAAAGTTAACCTCATTAAACTCATGATTTATTTTTTCCTCCGATTACATGGCTCTTCGCCTTACCTCAACCCATTTGACTAGGTAAAAATTGGCATGATTAAAATCATCAGTTCCCAGTCCTGTAGGTATACACACTGCGGTCCAAATCCATGATTCCAAATCATCTCTCTTCTCTGAAAACAGGATTCTTATCCAAACCGGCACCATTTTATTTACACTTGAGGCACAAGATTTCACGTTACTTCGCAAGATCCGTCAGCATATAATCGGGTGCGGTCGCCATTTTGCTTTTAATTTTTTTGGCCATAAATAGATTTTACATACTACAAAAATACATCCAAAGATTTGAGGTATATTTTTTCTGCACTTTTATTACTTGGTACGTGTGGCGACAAAGTATTTTATCACACCAGATATAGTATAAAGGCGCATAGATACCCAACTCAGCGAGGTGGACTCATAGACCTTGTTACATCATCTTCGTAGGAAGCAGAAACTATTATATCAAACTATTTAAGTTCATATAACTTCAACCTTATAGCCTCTTAGCGCCCCAGATATTAATCTTTTGCACTGTGTATGTAATTGAATATGAAAAACAGGTTAAGGAGCATCTTTAGAGTGCCTAAAATCTCCTGAGGTAAAGGTGGAGAGAGGCAGAAAAATAAGCGGTCACAGTTAGCATGCGCTTGCTGTAAGGAAATAGTGACTTACAAAACCTAGAACCATTTGAATGCAAATTATGGTGCTGTTGGAAATCCAAAATGGTTGAATAAAAGTAAACATACTTTTGCCTGAAAGTTTTGTTTTAGATACGAGGTGCCTTCAATAAGTCTCCAAACTTTTGTCGTATGGGCACTTTTATCGATAGTACACGTATGAAACTCTAGTCCCCTTCGAAGTAATCTTCTCCAGCTGCAATGCACTTGTTGTACTGTTCCAACAACTTGCGGGAAAGACCATGGAAGTCCTCTTGTGTGAGCGTATCAATGACCCTTGTCGCAGCCTCTTTCATCTCCTCAACTGTCTCATAAAGACAGCCTCTAAGGTTTTTCTTGAGCTTAGAGAATAACCAAAAGTCACAGGAAGCATAGGGTTCCACAAATTCCGATTCTAACTCCTTATTTTTACGTCTTCTGATATGGTTGATTCTCTGAAGATTAAAACATTTAATCCTGACTTTAACTGCTAGCATTCTTATGAAACCAACTCTAACTCCTTTCAAAAGCTTCAATTCTGACTCCTTTTAAAACTTGCATCTCCTTTTCTAAACCTCCAATTTCTTTTCAGAACCCCCGACTCTGACTCCTTTCAAAACCTCCGACTCTTTCTAGGACTAGGACTAAGACTATAGGGAGGATGGGGAACAGTCTTGACGCCCATCTTGGTCAAATAGTCGGTAACAAGGATGGAGCACCCTTGGGGAAAACTTTAAGCAAATATTCTGTGTGAGTGTGTCAATGACCCTCATCACAGCCTCTTTCATCTCCTCAATTGTATCATAACCACAGCTTCTAGGGTTTTCCTTAAGCTTGAGGAATAATCAAAAGTCACAAGGAGCAAGGTCTGGACTATAGGGAGGGTGAGGAACTGCCTTGATGCCCACCTTGGTCAAATATTCTATGACAAGGAAGGAGAACCCTTGGGACAAACTTTGTGAGAATCTTCTGCATCTGTAGTCCCTCATGAATAATTGTACTGGTGTTCTGACTTTCTTATTCTTCCCACACCTCTCATCATCCTTTACAAACTCTGCCTTCCTTGAATCTCTTATGCCACTCAAAAACTGATGCTCGACTTATGCAAGATAGTTCAAAAGTAGTCTGAAGCATTCCATACGTTTCTGTGGCTTCTTCTCCAAGTTTAAAACAGAATTTTATAGCATTTCTTTCTTCTAAAGTGTCCTCACGTCCAGATGACAATCGGCCTTTACTAGGGTATATTCCAATTCCTGCTGTACCTATTCATTTGAACCTGAAATCATAAAAATTGGTCAGTCATCTCATTAGAGGCGCAGCAATAAGATACTGAATTATCAAGAGTCTACGACAATTTTAAATTCTTGTACAAAAAAAGTCTGGAAACTTATTGAAGGTACCTTGTACCATGTTGTTCGCATGTATTTTGTTGTTGTTGGGTAAAAAAGAAAGAAAGGACTGCTGTTACTTATGTGAAGAGAATAAAATAATTAAACTCAAATTTGTATTTTTTCAACTCGAAATAATTTACGTGACTGAAATGGGAATTAGTTCCCAAAATACATCTTTCAGTCATGTAAATTATTAATTCATTGTCACATCTAATATGTCTCGCACTGTTATTGCATCCCTATGCCTGTTTTGCAAATATTTTAATGGAGCACGTTCTGATGAACTTATCGCACTTTTTCCCCCTCCATGTATATACCTCCGACTAACCCAACATGCAGCAAAATCTTACCCCTTCACTGCTGAAGTCTCTAGATATTGGAAAGTCTTTTCTTTTCTCAGGCTACTAGACTTTGAAATTCCCTCTCCGCTTCCTGCTTCCCTGCCTGTACTTACCTTTAATTTTTTTTTTTTAATGAAACGTGAGAGACATCTTTCTGCTCAACTCCACACAGTCCCCTGTTAGACATGGCCTAAAATAGTAGCCCCTTATGTTCCACATGGCAATGTGCCGTGCTTGGGCGAAAATGAGTATTTAAAAAATAAATGTGAAAAAAAAAAAAAAAAACAGCACCACAGCTTTCACACCAAGTAAATTGCAGAATTAATTTGAATATAGACTGAAATTTGTATGTTGATTTGTCGTTTTAATGTTTACTTTTACCTCAACACATTTAATTGTGTATGCTTTACATTTTGACCATGAATCGTAATATTTTCCTGTGCTTCTAAGTGTGTCACTGATAAAAGTAATATAAAGTATTACGTTTCTGAAGTTTTGAGATGAGGACTCATTATTCGTATTATTGGAGTCTTAAGACTATTGTTCTCATCTTGAGTGTGATTTTTAAAACGTTTTGGTCGATGTAACCTCCGAGCTTCTTAAGGTGTATCTTGTTGAACTCTGGACTTTTTTGGGGGGAATCTGCACAGAATTTCAAATGGAACCCTTTTTCCAATCCATGGAGTTGGGCACTGACGGAGTGAGAATATGTTCGCCCTTATGGATTAAATAAAGGGTCCTTTTTGAAATTCCATGCAGATTTCAGAGTTTGACTGAAAATCTCGTAAGTTTGATAGAAAGATGCGTAAGTTTGACAGGAAGATTCTCTAGTTTGACAGACATATTGCGGAGATCGACAAGAAGATTTCCAAGTTCCAGAGTGACAAAGAAAAATTCCAGAGTGAAAAAGAAAGATTCCAGAGTTCAAAAAAAAAATTCCAAAGTGCAAAAGAAAGATTCCAGAGTGAAAAAGAAAGATTTTCAAGTTAAAAATAAAAAAGATTCCAGAGTTCAAAAGAAAGATTCCAGAGTACAAAAGAAAGATTGTAGAGTGCAAAAGAAAGATTCCAGAGTGAAAAAGAAAAAATTCCAGAGTGCCAAGAAAAGATCCCAGAGTGCAAAGAAAGATTCCAGAGTGCAAAAGAAAGATTCCAGAGTTTGACAAAATATACCTGAAGAAGGCCGGAGGTTACATTCAAGATGAGAGAATCCAAATAATTCGAAAAAAAAATTAAAGGTTGAGGAATGGTGGATTAAGCGAAAATATGCAAAATGTAAAAGAATCCAATCGTATAAAATGACGTTTGAAGACAAACCGAAATGCAGTTGCTGCTGCTTAATGTGATCTCAATTATCTCTAGCAAGAAAGAAATGCAATTTAAGCACAAATTGTTTTTAATAAGTTTCGTGACAAATATTATTGACCTCTGTGTCAAGGGGTGTCATTCAAATGAAATTTAAAAATGCAATTTAAATTCGCGGCAGGAAAATTATGAGAGAAAATAGTCATTTTAATGAACAACAAAAAATGGCACTTTCTTCCTTTTTATATTCATCAGAACAATAACTTAATTTTATTACAAACTGACTGTATATACCTGGCGTTGCCCGGGTGAAACATATTTTCAGTTGGAGGAATTAGTCACATACTACTAAAGATACACTTGTGGCACAATGAAGAGCGCCCCTTTTGGGGGAGCTGGGGACTTCTACATAAATGAACCTTGTGCCTAACTTTGTAATAAAGTTAAAATGTGTGTCAAGCAGGTACTTTGTGGGTTTGGGAATGTTAGAGCTGTCAACCAGGTTTGACTAACAAGTGGTATGAAACTTTAGTGGTGACAGAATCATGCGAGAAAGGTCAGACTTGCAGATCGCTGAAGTTGACAAAAACAAAATGTTTAAACGTTATGTATGAATCTCTCTCTCTCTCTCTCTCTCTCGCGCTCTCTCTCTCTCTCTTTCAATGAAGAAAATGAGAATTAAATATAATTCTATTGTTTTAAAACAGTTGAAGCTTGGATTTTCGTATGCAACAGACCTAGACATAACAGTTCGGTGCGCACACAATGGGTCGATTGAATATGCTCCCTCATTGTTAAACGTAGAATAAATTATATATTTTTATAAAAAATGCATTTGTTTGCTATTTTTGTAAAAGTGTTCGATTTCAGCTTGCGGTTCCTCCCATTTATGCGACGATCGAAATGCTGCCTGTAACGATACAATGAAGACTCAAGAAGCGACCCATGCCAGCCGGGTATAGCCGACAACACATCGACCCGTTGCGTTGATGTTTCCATGTGCCTTTCATTTGATATTGTTTATTCCCCTGGGGAGCTGGTTGCATTCCCAGGACATTCCTCAACCAAGTAACACTCCCCGGATGTCATACACCGAATATTTTAACTTATGACAAAAACTGACTACATGTTAGATTAAGTGAAGCATAAAACACATTCATCTTGGTCTATGAAAATCAAAGGCAAAGTAACTTTCATAGCTTAAACGGGAAATAACTCTCATAGCTTAAATAAATAAGCTTACTTCCAGTTTTAAATGTAACTGTTATCAGCTATTAATAAGTGAAAATAAATTAAATAATAATTAAATTAAAAATAAATTGAATTAATCAACTTTAAATAATATTTCTAAATAGAACAATCAAAATGATTCTATTAAAGCAAATAATTAATAACATCGAGCTAATCATTAAAATAAATTTTCTTTAATGCAATATGCAAATGAGGTTACTCATTGAATGTAGAATTCTTTTTAATAAATAGTATATACATATATGTATATATATATATATATATATATATATATATATATATATATACAGAAATCATGCTACTTTTCAGTATGAAAATTAATTTGTGAAACAGTGTATCTTTTGTACATATTAATTGAATTGCGAACAAACAGACATGAGTGCAACTTTATTATTATAGATAAATTATGAACAGCTATTTTTACCGGCTAAAAAGCAAATCAAACTTGTTCCGCCAAAATCCCCGATATATAAAGTTCCAGGTCTGGAGATAAAAAATTAACAGAAGAGTTTGGTAGGGATGGGTCCTCAGACGCAGAGACAAGATCACTTATATATATATATATATATATATATATATATATATATATATATGAAAATATGCTAAGAGAGGGGGAGATAGACAGATAGATAGATAGATAGATAGATAGATAGAAGAATACATTTATTAGATATGATAATACTATTCCATTTCTTGTATGAAATTTTAAGATTTTTTTAATGAGTATTTTTCTTCTTCTTCTTCTTCTTCTTCTTCTTCTTCTTCTTCTTCTTCTTCTTCTTCTTCTTCAAGTCTGTCTCGTTATTATGAATCCGTCGAGTGACAGGTATTCCCGCTCGTATTAACATATATCGATTATCAATTTCGCAAGCGGTGTCCAGCATAAGTTGGTCAAACTAGGAACAATAGTCTACAACCAAGTTTGTTGAGAGAGAGAGAGAGAGAGAGAGAGAGAGGGGGGGGGAGAAGTTGCATTTCCTAAAATAGGAGTCCGGATTGACAATGTGTAAATTTGATTAGCATTTCCGATGAAACTATAAATAACAATACGACAAACACAACGATAATTAATCTTAGGTAAATATTTCGTTCATCATTTTCTTACATATTTATTTTGATAATTTACTGATTATGCTTATCTAACGGTTTGATTGAAAGGAAACGTTGAAATCTCATCAGCTGTTCTGATTACAAATAATATCTTGATACAAGCAGGGGACCTGAGGAAATTCCACTGCTGCTTACTATTCATCATCTTTGTTTTCCTTATTGTTAAAATACTTTTCGGTTGCATATATGCTTAATTAATGTAATGATGTAAGTTGATCTACCTATTTCAGAGATAAATAAACATACCCAGACACAATAAAAAAATATTCTTCTTCTGCTAATAAGGTTATAACAAGAAGGATACAGGCTTCGCGAGAAGAATTTATAGAAGTCATAATAATATGAAGGGCGGTAAAAGAGAAGTGTAACATAGCACGGACGCGCGTCTGCAAATTCATGCGAAATGACGTCACTGGTAAGGAAAAATAAAAAATTTTTAAAAAGAGAAAACGTTAGAGGTGGGAATAACGTTTGTGATCTCGTGGGTGACGTCACGGCCGTAACAATGAGGAAATAAATGCCGTTGTTACAAAGAAAAAAAAAGCGAGTCGAAGTTCTTTTCTAATCTCTATCTACTTTGCGACTGAGTATACAACGCGTTGGTTCCCGGACAACGTTACACAATCGCTGTGCTCTACTTTTTTTTTTTTTATGTTTCGGTACCTCTCTTCACACCCGACTGCACACTGACATGAACATTTTCCTGACAGTTTTCTGAGCCTTGCTACTTCCGTGATGGCCCATGACAAATCGGAAGTGGGCGTTTCATTTGTGACATCATAACGAGAAAAGTGCTATACAGGGCCAACGGACTGCCTCTATTCATTTGGGTTTTCAACAGTCTCCCTACCTTTCCTAGATGTATTGTCTCCAGCAGGGCTGAAGAATTCCTACTACTTTCTGTTTGATAACACTCTAGAATTTCAGAGGGAGGCTAACAGGTGCTACACCTTGCTCAAGAGTGACCTGAAAATGTTTAAGCTATAACGTCCATCTTCCTGCGATATTATGGCATTATACACACCTGCTTACCTGATACATACAGTGCCTGGTGATGCCGAATATTCACCCATGCTCAATGACGCTTAACTTTGATGATCCAACGAGAACCAATGTTTGAATGTGATTGTCGTATGTGGCTTCCCTCAAATCATTGAAGGTAAAAATTAAGATAATAAGTAAAACATGCATGGTTTCCTGTGAGTTTACAGTGAACGAGGCATAAAAAATGACTAAGTTCAGCATCTATCCCCCCACACACACCTTTTTAGCCCCAAAAGTCCCTAGGGGGCTTCAAATCCTGATGAAAACGAACAAACGGTGCAGTTTTAGGCCTTAAAATATGTAAATTTGAGTTTTGCACCATGCAACAAAGGAATAATTAAGCCCATCTTTTGCCCCCCCCCCATTTAGCCCCCAAAGTCCCCAAGGCTTTAACATTTAAATTTGAGTTCAGCACCATGCAAAACTGCTAAATAGACATACACAAAAAATTTTGGACAAATATGGTAAAATAGTCCCAAGAATGGAGTGTTTTTATTAGCCCAAAAAGAGCTTCTGGGGCACATCCAAGATTTATCACGAAGTATGGCCAAACAAAATTTGTATAGAAATCAGTTCGTTGCAACTTTTCAGAAAGTTTTACAAAAATCCAAGGCATCAATTGTTTTTTAATAAGCACAAAAGTGTCAATGTTAGTCATTTTAACACGAAAGGCACCCCGAGGGGGGCAACCGGAGTGTTCCCGGAAAATCCGTTCTGTTACTTTTTTTTTACTCATTTAATGTTTCTGCAAAATTTCAAAAAATTCCAAGGCGTAGTTATTGAGAAAAGAGCGGACAGACGAACGGATAAACGGACAAGGGTTAATTTATAGGTCCACCCTCCTTTTGTCGGGGGGACTAAATAAAGAAAAAGGGGGCAGGTAATATGATCTTATGAGGTGACTATAAAAGGATATAGATTTGAGTCGATCCCTGGCAACGCTGGGTGTCTACTAGTAAGAGTAGAGGAGAAGAGAGAAGAAAAAGAAAAGGGAGGAGAGTGGGTGTGCAAGAGAGGAGGAGAGAAAGTCAAAGAAAGAGGGTCGTTAGAGTTAGGGTAAAAGAATAAAAGTTCGACAGATGGTGAAGGGAAGAGGCAGTATTATAGAGAAGGAGAAAGAGAACAAGGAGAAGATATAATAAAAGATAGAGAGAGAAAGAGGAAAAATGAAAGGAAGAGAAGTCATTATCGAATCCTGAATCCTAAGTTTGCAGAGAAGTAGCCTGTCAGGTGATTTCGCCAATGCAATTTTCATACAACGCTTAATTAAAACCGTTGTTTATTTGCAAACACCAAAGTATGAGATAAAAATATAAAAAAGGGAAAGAACTCACTTGGCCTGTCGCTTCTGTTTTTCCTTTTCGAGTTACCTTCAATTTATATCTTTCAATCAATATAAGAATCATTTTGTCTGTCAGTTCTATACAGCTTCTACTAACATATCAGTATCTATCTATTACTTCATCTTTTTGTCTGTCAATATTACTTTTTCGACTTGCTAAAGGACACGGGGCGTGTCTCAAAATCTCTGTTATCTATCTATATATCTATAAAAGTGAACGTGTCTGTGTGTCTGTCTGTCTGGGTACATTTCCCTACGCAATAACTTTGTCAATTTTAAGTCTACAGATTCGAAATTTGATATACAGATTAGTGAGATTTGGGAAAATTTTTGTGATCGGTTTTCGGCCAAATATTTGGCTGTTAAGGGGTCAAAGGTCAACGATTTCACTTTTAAGAACTCTACCAAACTCCTCCTACAATTTTGGATCTAAACACTTGAAATTTTAGATATAGGTTCCTTGGACATGGATTTAACTTAATAATTTGATTTGAGCCCAAAACAATAAATTTTAAGAGTTCATAATAGGAGTCAAAGTTTTTAAAAATTTGACCTCTGCGGTCTCTACCAAATTACTCAGACAATTTCTGGTCTAAACATTTGAAATTTTACATAAAGGGCATTTAGAGATGGGGCAACCTTTTTCATCGGTTTGGGTTGAAAATTTTTAGTTACCAATATATAAATGTATGTATGTATGTATGTTTGCATGTCTGTCTAAAACTTTCGACAGAGGCGACGGATTTTACCAAGATCAGTATCGTTATTAAGTTCGACCTTTCATGCGACAAATATCGAAAAATTGGCTAAAAACATTAACATCTTCAACTAGACACTTTTCTGCAGGGAAGGGGTCGCTTTTTTCGCCGATATTTTTGAAAGATATTCTCTCCTTTCGATTGTCTGGCCTTCATATAAACATAAGTCACTTCAGGTTTGCAGTGGTTGTAACTGCAAAGACGTCAAGTTTTTTTCTCGTTCTTTTCCTCCTTCGCAGTATGGTTCGAGCCTGCCTTCCTACTACCACTTTTTTTTTTTTTGTGCTCAACATACACATCCAAACACCTGGGCAACGCCGGGTTGAAATGCTAGTATATCTGTAAAAGTGAAAGTGTGTGTGTGTGTGTGAAAGTGTGTGTGTGTGTCTGTGTACATTTCCCTACTTAATAACTCAGTCAATTTTCAGTCTACAGACTCGAAATTTGATATACAGAGTATTGAGATTTGGAAAAATCTTTGTAATTGGTTTTCGGGCAGAAATTTGGCTGTTAAGGGGTCAAAGTTCAATGATTTGACTTTTGAGAACTTTACTAACCTCTTCTGCCAATTTTGGATCTAAACACTTTAAATTTTAGATATAGGTTCCTTGGACATGGATCTAACAATAAATGTTAAGGGGTCATAATAGGGATCAAAGTTAAAAGAATAGACCTTTTTTTTTTTTTTTTTTTGCTCAACATACACCTCCAAATACTGGGGCAACGCCGGGCTGAAATGCTAGTGTATATATATATATATATATATATATATATATATATATATATATATATATATATTATTACAGAAATCAATATGTTAATAGAACATTCGAGTGTTATATCTAGATCATTTTCATGTCAAGTGTTCGTCTGAGCTTCAATCTTTGGTTCCCTCCCTTGCTAAACTTTCATAAGGAACACTCGTCTTATTGTCACTTTTTCCTCCTACTCTCTGTCTGTGCTTAAATCTAAACACAAATTCCACGAAGAAAGCTTCTTTCCTAGAACTGCTCTTCTGTTTCACTGGCCTGCTTTCCAGCTGACTACAATATGTTCGTTATCAAGTCCAATGTAAACAAGTTCTTGTTAAGTCATTCTCTTAAATAATGAAATTATACTCAATTTCCACCACTAACTATTACCACGCTGTTGTCTTGGTGACCACCGTACACTCATTAACTCTTATCCTCGAGTAACCTAAACTAAATAAGTTGTGATATTCTTATAAAATAAAACAGTTTCAATAATGGTTACATTTTTCAAGTAATCTAAAGACACAACTGAAACCTTCAATTCCATCTAGGTTTACCAGAAGCAATTATCGGTTAGATTCTTCTACTCTGATAGTTTTTTTTTCCTCATACTGAAAGACTTTGGATTTCCTTCCCTATATCCTGCTTCCACGACTGTACTAACATGCAGAGATTTAAGTGTAACGTGAACAGACATCTCACTGCTCAACTCCCTACTTAAAATGTCTCTATAAGCATGGTCCCTAATTTATATTAACCTCATACGTCTGGATGGTAATTTGTCTTGTTCAGGGCGAAACTGATTAAAAAAAAAAAAAAATGGGTCCATAAAATTACTAAAACATATTATAACGTAAAGAAACAAAATCTCTTTTTAAAAATCTACGTATATATAAAGGGCAAAATGGGTGTGTGCGTGTGTGTTTTTATGTCTGCGACATATTTCAGACACACGCAACGGATCCTCACAAGATCGGTATCGTTTTGAAGCTCGATCTTTCGGACGACAATTATCAAAACATTGGCTAAAACCATTCATTCTTTTGCCCTCAACTCTCCAGTTTTTTACAAGGAGGGGTCGGTTTTTGCATCGACATTTTTGCAAGTCATCATCTCTGTTGGATTGACTACGCTTAATTTCAACGTTCTCAACTCCCGCTTGCATCATGAAGGCATCAACTAAGACGTTATGTTTTTTAACCTTTTTTTCTTCTTGACGTTACTGGTTCAAGCCTGCCTGCCTACTATCACTTTTTTTTAAACACTTCTCTTCACTCGGGCTGCCCACTCTTGTTTTGACCCCCCCCCTGCTACTACCACTCTCTTCCGGAGTTCCTTGCTACACTACCTAAACACACACACGGGCAATGCCGGGTAGTAAATGTATAAAACTAAAAAAAAAGATGAAACAAAGAATATCTTGCTAAAAATGTATTTAAATTAAACTTTTATCAGCATTTTTACTATTTAAAACTAAATCATAATTAATTTGCTTTTGTTCGTTGAACCAATTTGCCGTTTTACAGCATCAACAAATAGATTTCTGTTTAAGAGAACACAACCACGCTAACAGTTTTTCTTAATACTCGACTTCATACTTAAAATGTAAATTTTAACTTGTTTTTCAAGGCAAAAAATTGGAAGCATGCCTATGCTTAAAATTATCGATTAGCAGTATTTTACTATGCGGGCAATACTGGGTGAACACCAGTATTTCTTAACAAAAAAAAAACAAACTATTATGCTGTATCTGAAACAAAAATGTAGTAGGCAAAACAAACAAAAAACATACAACTAAAAACAGACGGAACAAAAACTCGCTTCTCGCAAACACGTGGGTCGTAACAAGCACAATCTATTCGCCAGAATCACCTACACACAATCTGCAGAACGCTCACTCTCCTTTCCAGTGTCCTGCCTTTATAGCAGCCGGGAACGACGTATTTGCATAATCGCGCGAGAGCAGACGTGATTCAACGATAATTACATTGGGTAAACGCTAATAAAACACATGGACGCCATCTTGGAACTCTCTCTTCCGCTCAGCCCAAAACAGACGTATCCGAGGTAAGCTCTCTATTTCTCATTTTGGTTACTGCTAATTCTTCTACACTCCCCCCTGATCTCATGATCACAAACGGGGCAGTCGTCTTTGTCGAGTACTTCTTCGAAGAACCGGAGGCAGCACTTCCTCCTTGTCATCTTCCTCATTACCACCGTTATTGCCACCAGTCTGTTCCATAGGCGGTGTTTCACAATCAGGGCAGGGACAGGGGGGCAGTATCAGTCTTTGTCGGGTACTCCTTTGTAAAGGCAAGACGGGTGGTCCCTCTTCCGCTTCTTCAGTATGTGCATTATATGGCTCTCCATCGTCCTTTATTATACTCTCTGCTCGTTCAGAAGATATTGTACTGTCTTCCTCTTCCTCTGATGTAACAACATAATGGCGAGGCACACCGTTCACAAAAATCGATTGAGGGTTGATTACCTTGGTCACCTCACCCTTGCCGAAACTCGTGGTACATCGATTTTGTGGTCTTTTGACCCACACGCGATCTCCAACCTGGTAAGAGCTGTCCTTGGGATCTGCGGACGCAGTTGCGAGATTGGTCTCCTTTACTCGAACTTCGTATCGATAAATCCTGTTGGCAGGCGCAGTGAAGGGAGATGTTTCGTCTCTTGGTGTGATGTTATACCAGTAGACAGCTTCCTGTATGTGACAACGCATTCTAGCCGCTATTCGTTTCACTGTACGGTAACATCGCTCCGCTATGCCATTCCCAGCTGGAGCGTACGCACAGCGGAATCGCAAGTGAACTCCCCATTTATGTGCAAATGCTTGGAATGCATTGCTGCAGAAAGCCGTGTCATTGTCTAAAAGGATTTCATGCGGTGAGCCACGCTCGAGGAACACTGTTTCCAACTGATGGATCACGCTTGCCGAGTCCTGCCTTGCCAATTTCCTCCAAATGGAGAAACATGATGGACCACAGTCTGTTAGAGTTAAAAAATGGAAGGTGCCATAATGCGTGATATCCATTCCAATTCTTTCCCAATTCTCGTTAACTTCCAGCTTTCCCTTTTCCCACCTGACTGGTGCTGGGTCAATGGACTGACATTCCTCACATTTCCGTATGACCGTTTTAACGGTTGCTTTTGTCGTGGTTGGACAACTTCTCCTGACAAAGTAGGTAGTGCGCCGCCCCTCCCGGATGTCCACTACCTTTGTGAATAGCCATGATTTGACTCTCATCCAGCTCGTCTGTGTGAACCGCACCTATCACCGGGTCAAGCCCGTTTTCTTTTTCATTGCCTCAAACCACGTCTGTGGTACTTGTGTCAATTGGTCAGCAATGTTTCGTGCTGATGGAACCAGCGTCACATCCACTGTCAGTCCGTACTCTTTCACGAGCTCCTTTAGAGTGCTTAGTTGCCTCCTAATAAGCATCTCGCTTGCTGCCTCGCGCTTTTCCAGTTAGCGTGTCCGAGACCCAATGGTATACGCAGACAGAATCTGTCTTTATGTGTAGCACTTTGCTCTGCCACTGTAGAGCCAAATTGATACCTTTCAATACGGCATCCAGCTCGGCTAAGTTGATATGTTGAGAGTCACCTTCAGGTCGCAGCCAACATGCATCCTCCAACACAGTTTCGCTCATCTCCAAGGCTGCACCAATTGCTAGGGAGCTAGCATCGACCCATACATTCAGCTCTTTGCCATCCACACACCAATTTTCCCGCACCAGATCGTTCCGCTGCACAGATTCCAAGGTTTCGAACATCATACGATGCAGTACGGCGTCCCTTGCTTCATCATCCCAGCCCTTCGTTACCGAACTTACTCTCCTTCTAAGTATTCCACAAGCCACACAAAGCCAACCGCACACCGGAAAGTGCCCGACAAGTCGACCACACAGGGAAAACATTGTTCGTTGCTGGGAGCCTCTGCAATTGCATTTCCTCACTTCCACCGTAGTTCACTGTGTTCCATCCAGACCGCCAATTCCAGCACCCGTGCACTGTCCTTCAATCGCTCCAGGTTCTTGCACTCCAACCCGAACTGTGCTAGGTGTTCTCTTACATGGGTCGCGGGCACCACGTCCCTGTTAACAAAAATCTCATCAATGTAAGCAGATGCTGCGTGGCTTACAACTTCTTCCTGAGACAATACTTTGCTGACAACTGCTTTCAGGAGCCACATTCAAACCGAACCCCAGACGGGTCAGGCAATATTTTTTCCCATCGATTTCCACAGTCTGGTATGGCCACAGTGTCTCATGGACCCGGACTTGTAGGTATGCTCTCCTGAGGTCCAGTAGAGACACGTTAGCACCTTTTTGTCTCCATTCGCGCAGCTTAGCCACACAAACATCTGCGTTGGCCGTAAATGCGTCTACGTAATGATTTAGCTCCCGGTAGTCCATTACCGGGCGCACTTTGGCTTTGTTCTGCTGCATCACAGCCATCAGGGGAATTAGGCCTTTGGGAGGTCCCAATTTATCCTCTGGGTACGGCACGAGCCAACCATTATCTATCCAGGTGCGGAGCTCCTGCGTGTATTCTTCACAGATTTCTGCCAGCACTGGGTATTCTGACACTCGATTGCGTAGTCTTTCAGGGGGTGGTCCTCAGACCACTTCCACGATGTGGTCCACGTTCGGTTTTGCTGATCAAGGTGGCGGTGAAATCCGGTTCATTAATAGAAATGGCTGCGCATTTAATATTGTTCTTGTCGCCCAGCTGCACTGATCCTGTAGGGTTGACAACGACACCGCCCAGAGCTTTTATGGCGTCGATCTCTAGAAGTAAGTCAAACCCCAGCGGTTTGCCACGCACCACCAACACATCGATTCTGGCAGACACACCTTCGTCAGTGGACACAGAGACCGCTCCAACACCGCAGCACGCATGGGACATTCCATCAATCGTTTTGACATTTACGTTCGTTTTTCTTCAAGACCGACACCGGTCTGCATGTAAAATAGTCCTAGAGCATCCTGTATCAATAAGCACCAAACATCGCGTCCCGTCAACATGGATGCTTATCACCGGGAGCATCATGTTTGCATCTTGGTTGGGAAGGAGACTGGCGCTTATGCGTCCTCCCCGTGCTTGTTTCCCGGGCAATTCCGAGACCAGTGTCCACTCTCACCGCAACAGTAACACCATGTTCCACGTTTTCGACAGTCCTTTGCAAAGTGGCCTTTCGTATTGCACTTGAAACAGGTCACACTAACAGGAATATTCTGAGCCCCGTGGTTGTTGGGTGAGCATGTGGCCGTAACCACGTCCTAATTGTGTTCCCCAGTCATCGTCAAAATTCTTGCTCTCGATATTTGTTCCCCCATGGTCAGGACTTTGATGTTCGGCACCTGTTGAAGAGCAATTGAGATAGCGTCAGGGAACCCAGTGACGAAAGTCAATTTTGTGAGTCTCTCTAAGCCATCTCCTGTGAATCCGGCCAATCCAACCAACTGCTTGATTTTGTTGGCATAAACATCCACACGTTCGCCAGCCCATCTAACCATAGTTATTTTTCTGTATGCTGCAAACGCGTCGACGGTAAATGCCTCCTTTAATCGGGCCTCAATCTGGTCTATTTCTCTTTGATCGTCCTCCTCCATTTCCATGTAGAGGGCCAGTGCATCACCTTCCAGATATAAAGGTAGCAGACTCGCTACATCATCAACCTGCTGAAGTTGTGCGACAAGTCTCACTTTTTTCAGCCACGCTACAACATCTCCCTCGCCAGAGAACGGCTTGATAATATTGCTGCTTATCCGCACCTTCGCCATAGTCGAGCCGAAATAGGTTGAAACAAAAATGCAGTAGGCAAAACAAACAAAAAAAATACAACTAAATACAGACGGAACAAAAACTTACTTCTCGCAGACACGTGGGTCGTAACAAGCACAATCTACTCGCCAGAATCACCTACACACAATCTGCAGAACGCTCACTCTCCTTTCCAGTGTCCTGCCTTTATAGCGGCCGGGAACAATGTATTTGCATAATCGCGTGAGAGCAGACGTGATTCAACGATAATTACATTGGGTAAACGCTAATAAAACCCATGGATGCCATCTTGGAACTCTCTCTTCCACTCAGCCTAAAACAGACGTATCCGAGGTAAGCTCTCTATTTCTCATATTGGTTACTACTAATTCTGCTACAGTATCGTATCACACAATACTTTTCTCAGATTCCTATCTTTTCAATCTTTTTCGTACTTTAATCATATTCTATGTTTTATAATTAGGACTATGACAACAGCATATTCTTATTGTTTTGATTTTCAAGTATATATCTGACACAGACACAATTAATCTACCGAGAACCACATCATTCTATATATAAACATATAAGATATTAACGGATACATACTGGAGAGTCAAAACAATGAAAAGAATATTTTGTTGTCATGGCCCTATTTATAATATATGACTAGCAGACTAACCGGGCATAGCCTTGGCTAATAAGAAAATTAAATCGGATGTTGAGAGTGCTCAATTAAAAGCCTTAGTTGGAGCCAATCCACGCACAACTGTTCGAGAACTTGCTTCTGAATAAGGCATAACATATACACCGATATCCAACCACTTGGGAGAGATTAGAAAGAAAAAAAAATTTAATAAATGGGTGCCTGACGAATTGAACACCGACCAAAAGAAATAACGTTATGAAGTAACATCTTCCCTTCCCTAGAACGGCCCATTTCCCAACTGGGTTGTGACTTATGATGAAAAGTAGGTTCTTTACGACAATCAGCGATGTTTAGCTCAGTGGTTAGACGCCAATGGAAACTTACGACAGTTCCCAAAGCCAGAGTTGCATCAAAAGAAGATCGTGCTGACTGCTTGGTAGTCTGTGACCGGTCTCATCTATTACAATTTTTTGAATGCAGGCGAAACTAGTACTGTCAACAAATGGATGAAATATATCAGACAATTCGGTAGTATTAGTCAACAGTAAAGACCCAATTCTCCTCCACGATAATGCCTGACCACACGTTGCTAAACCAACCCTGCAAAAGTTGAAAGAATTAGATTACAAAACTCTGCCTCATCCGCCATACTCTCCAGACCTCTCATCTACTAGCTATCACTTTTTCAAGCATCTCGATAACTTTCTGCATGAGAAATGTTTAAAAAAATCAAAGGTATGTCAAAAACGCCTTCAGCGACTTCATTGCCACCGGAATGCAAGTTTTTTTTTTTTTACATTACTGGCATAAATACACTTGTTTTGCGTTGATTCTGATGGTGCTTGTTTTGATCAATAAATATTTTGATTGAGCCGAGATATGTTTATCTGAATTTAAAAGTTAAAAACTGCAAGAACTTTCTTGTCAACCTGATATTTCGTGACTATATCGACTCTAGAAGATTGCTATTGCTTGAAAGAACCTTGTCATCTTAGGTTGATGTCGAACATCCATGTGCACGTGGATGGCTCTTCTGCCCAGCTACACTCTTGCATAATCGTCCAAGGATGTGGCAGGGGAACTTGCCAGTATATGCTGTTTCTTGTAGAGGGATTATTTTATGCACCTTTGAGTGTCATGTCAAACTGTTTGCAGATTTACATACCAGTCCACAGATTTTACAGCAACACTTGGGTGGTCTGAGTGGCAGCACATCCTCCTATGATGTTGGTCTTGTCTAATCTTGTGTAACCTTACGTGGTTCACCAACCAGCTTTAGACGGAAGAAATCTGCAACAGATTGTACATTTCAGTTCTTATTGAAAGTCGACAGGAACAGCAGATTCAATCCTGCTTTCTGGGAGCATGTTTTAATGCTGCATGCCGAGACGCTTTTTATCAAGTTTTCTGCATTTTTCCTTGATTAATTTTTTTCCACTTGTTTCGATCTACAGTTCGAATTTCCTAGCAATTAACATCGATTTCCATCAACTTAAGGTTATTCCTCAGTGCATTCTTAAACCTTCTTATAGATTTATGTTGTGGTCTCTTTCCTATGGAAAGCTCACCATAAAGCAGTTGTTTTCATATCCTACTATCTCTCATCCTCACTAAAAGTTCTATAGAGTAACTTAAAACAAAGAACATTGCACATTCTAGTCATGTCAAGAAGGGAGGTAAAGCTGGGGAGGGTTGTCCTAGTTTATTACTTAATGCCTAAGGCGCCCCAACTGAATGGAGCTGTTCAAGCATTTTTTGCAGGGCCTAAGTGCTCCTCCTTTAGGGGTAATGGCGCAATTCTAACCCACATTGTGATCTTGTGTCACGTCTTTCTGCAATAGGAGGGGAGTAAATATCAGTCTTTTCGTAACATCCTATTCTGTATTTCTTTGAAAGACACACTCTTGTAAATATACCTCCGTGTTGTCTTATTTATTATCGGGTTTTCAAGGTCACAACAAAAATTAATTCAATGAATAAATATATATTGTTTCAAAAGTTTGTAGTAAAATCGATAGGACATCTTTAATGCCATGTTTGCCTTTTTACTAAATTATTATCTTCTTATCGTTTTGTTCTAAGTGAGGATGGGGCATTCTACCGGATGGCAGATATTTACCTGCTATCTCATACATTCCAACCGAGAGATCTTTTTAAGATTTTAACACTCCCTTTAAGAACACTTGTTTGAATCTCTATTTAACTTGGTTTGCCAAGTACATTTGCCAAGTAAGTTTTGAAATTCTATTTCATGAATCGGGTTGCTCTTGCAATTACTGGAATAATAAAAATGTTTCTAAGATTTCAGAATTTAATATTTCGTTACCATTTTCCTATCAGCTCTGTAAAACTCAGCATGGACATAGGACATTGACTTCTACAAAGGTTGCTTCTTCTTCTTCTTGTCCCATATCACTCTGCCAGGTTTAATAGCTCGATTTTCTAGGTATGTACCTGTAGGAATTGCATAGTCTAATATTTTTTAATATGACTTTTACAGTTAAATTTAATGATTGCTGTATCGTTGATTGAACCAACTTGCTTATGAAACTAATATTGCAAAAGACAGATTTCTGTATCTCAAAAGATTGATTTAGTGAAGCGTAATACATAGCAGCTGGGGATGGGGATGGTGTAAAACGCCCACGGTTCGATAAATCTATCGATTCAAAATCGGATAAAGGCTCGAATTCGTCTGAATCAATTTAACTAGTCCAAAACGTGCGTCTGATAGCCGCTTACGATTCGGAAAAAGAAAGAAAAAAAAAAATATATATATATATATATATATATATATATATATATATATATATATATATATATAAGGCATTTAGTCTCTGTGTGTCTAGGCGTTTTTTATGAGATTTCACACAAATATTTCTGTTTTTAGATTACAATTGAACCGTGATATATTTTAAATTTTAATTCAAGCTATTATATATAAAAAAAATCATTTTACAAAATCAACACTGGGTTCTCTACAGTGCAATGTTAATTACAATGTATTGTGAATTAAGTCACTGCACTGGTCCTCAAGTAGAATAGGCAATCAATCGATTTCATTGAAAAATGGGCGATTTCACTGATTTCAATGACAATAAAAAATATTAGAAGTATGAAACATTTGTTGATCATCATGTAATCCTGGGCAACGTCGGGTCTCTTTGCGAGAATATATATATATATATATATATATATATATATATAAGTGAACGTGTCTGTATGTCTGTCTGTCTGTGTACATTTCCCTATGCAATAACTTTGTCAATTTTAAGTCTACAGACTCGAAATTTGATATACAGAGTACTGAGATTTGGGAAAATCTTTGTAATCTTTTTTCGGGCAGAAATTTGGCTGTTAAGGGGTCAAAGTTCAACGATTTGACCTTTGACGACTCTACCAAACTCCTCTGACAATTTTGGGTCTAAACACTTGAAATTTTAGATATAGGTTCCTTGGACATGGATCTAACTTACTAACTTGATTCGAGTACTAAACAATAAATGTTAAGGGGTCATAATAGGGGTCAAATTTAAAAAAATATTGACCTCTGCGGTCTCTACCAAATTACTCAGAAAATTTCTGGTCTAAACATTTGAAATTTGACATAAAGGGTATTCAGAGATAGAGCAAGCTTTTTAATCGGTTTGGGGCAAAAATTTTTAGTTACCAATATATAAATGTATGTATGTATGTATGTTTGACTGTGTGCCTAAAACTTTCGATAGAGGGGACGGATATTTACAAGATGAGTATCGTTTTGAAGTTCGACCTTTCAGACAACAAATACCGAAAAATTAGCTAAAAACATTAATATCTTCACCTTCAACTGGGAACTTTTCTACAGGGGGGTGGGTCGCTTTTTTTCGCCGATATTTTTTAAAGTCATCCTCTCTTTTCGATTGTCTAGCCTTAATTTAAACCTCTGTCACTTTCGGTTTGGCGGTGGTCGTAACAGCAAAGACGTCAGGTTTTTTCCCCTTCTTTTCCTCCTTCGCGGTACCGGTTCGAGCGTGCATTCCTACTACCACTTTTTTTTTTTTTGCTAAACATACACATCCAAGCACCCGGGCAACGCCGGGCTGAAATGCTAGTATATCTATAAAATTGAAAGTGTCTGTGTGTGCGTGTGTGTGTCTGTCTGTCTGTGTACATTTCCCTACACAATATCTGTGTCAATTTTAAGTCTACAGGCTCGAAATTTGATATACAGGGTACGGAGATTTGGGAAAATGCTTGTAATTCATTTTAGACCAGAAATTTGGCTGTTAAGGGGTCAAAGTTCAACGATCTGACTTTTGAGAACTCTACCAAACTCCTCCGCCAATTTTGGGTCTAAACACTTGAAAGTTTAGATATAGGTTCCTTGGACATGGATCTAACTTACTAACTTGATTCGAGTACTAAACAATAAATGTTAAGGGGTCATAATAGGGGTCAAATTTAAAAAAAATACACCGCTTTTTTTTTTTTTTGCTCAACATACACCTCCAAACACCTGGGCAACGCCGGCTGAAATGCTAGTATGTATATAAATCCAAAACCAAACAAAATTCTTTCTTTACGAAATTAGCAGGCAAGTTGTAGTGGATGTGAATGAAGATTTACGTAGTGATGACAGAAAGTATTGATGGAACGATCTAATATTTTTGTCCTGATTCCGATACAATTACGAATTCCGATACTTTTAAAATCTTTTAGCTGTCATCTATTTATTATTTTTTAGATTGAGCATATGTTTCTGCAAATGTAAAAATACACTTGTGAAGAGTGATTTTTTTTTTTTTTGTAGTTTAAAATCACTAAATATCCATCATCTTATTATTTATGTCGGAAATGGAAAATTAAATTTTAAACAAATGTACCCGAAAAAAAAAAAAACAAAAAAAACAATTTAAAGAATCGTTTTTAGCAACAAAAAAAAAGTAAGCACAATTTTTTCTGACTCCGATACCCAAACAGTTTTCGAGTTTTACGGTTCTCGCTTCCAATTAATACTCACAAAACTAGCAGAAAATAGAAAACTGATTATGTTCTGCCAAAATGCCATTGGAGAGGGGCATTTCCTCTTTGAAACAAAAATGCATTCTGGTTGATTTTAAAAATATAAATCATTTTTAAGTACGATTTTTTCAAAATTCCGTTTTAATTTATGGAATTGCACTTTGGATTTTAAATATCTGATTCATTAGTAAATAAAAAAAGTTTTTTTTGCATTTATCAAAATTACATTAGTATGTGAAATTGTCTCATGATCTTATCAAAATAGATACACACACACACACACAACTATTGTAATACTAAATCTGAGTTAATAAACGTTTGCTTCCTTAAGGCTTTTTCCCAATATATTTTAACCATACAAAATATATGCTAAAATATTCACGCCTGTCTGAGGATACTGGCTTCCTGAACTAAAATGCACCAAACATTGATGCTATTGTTTTTCGCTTTCCTTTCGCAAAACTCAATCATGTTCTGTAAAGTAAAAATTTCAAATATTTCAGATTTGTATTGAATTCTATCCATAGTCATTAGAAGACACTAATAAGTAAAATTCCTTAAATTTCAAATTCTTCGTAAGGTTCCTTAAGCTTTAGTTTTAAATTTCTAGAATCAAAATCATGTGATAAAAGCTTGGCCTTTTGGTCAAGATCAAAGTGTAGTATCTGTTCTTCAAATGCTGCACTTCCATTTCTTGTTCTCTTTCGGTGGAGGAGAAATCCTTCACGACTGAGACAATTTTTATTTTTGTACCTTTTCTCCACGTTAAAAAACGACCCTGGTGTCTAACTCTGTCCCGTGGGGAGGCATAGTAAATAGGTACAATAAAGATTCAATTTAGTAACATTATATCTTGATTTTTATATTTCCAAGACGACATGGTGGAAAACTGTTCTTGTCGGTGAATTAATGAAATGAATCTCACGCCTCTGGGGATCTGTATATTTCTAGTATATATTGATCATTCAATACATTGTCAGTCTTCATTAAATGTAAGACTACAGTATTACATTTAAAAGGATAGGTATAGACATATATACATTAAAACAATAGCCATATATATATATATATATATATATATATATATATATATATATACAATAGTAGGGATACCCGACATTGTCTGGAATTGAATGATGATCAACGAATGGTTCACCCTCCCATATTTTTATTGTCATCGAAATCGGTAAAATCGCCCAATTTTCAATCAAATTGATTGATTGACTGCTCTAGTTGGGGATCCATCAGGGTGCTACTGGGAGGAAGCTTCATATGCTTCCCCATATAAACTTAGTCCATAATATATTGTAATCTATATTGCACTGTAGAGAACCTACTGTGAAGTTTATGAAATTATTTTTTATAAATAATGGCTTGAATTAAAGTTTAAAATGCAAAAGTCAAGAATCATACTTCACTTATGCTCTAAATAGAAAGATTTATTTCGAACGTGCCCCTGTCATATCAAAGAACCTACTACTGATTTTATATGTCGGGCCTTTCGGATTGTGAGGTAATAAAACTTCTCAAATGCACTTGTGGTGTTAGCCTGTGTAAGGTGTTAACTTTGGTCAAAATCTGTTCCTTCTTTCATCAGATATTTTTTATTATGAATTATCTATACTTACCTATAATTATCAGACATTCCGATGCAAAACGTATCTAAGAACACTGCCAGGTACATAAAAGGTACATAAAGTGTCATCATGTGAAATTTCATAAAAATGGGCCCCCAACCCTTTTCGAGTCCATAGGGAACTCTCTCTCTCTCTCTCTCTCTCTCACACACACACACACACACACACACACACTGATCAAAGTTCCTTTCATATATTAGTAAATAGATAGAGATAGAGATTAAAACAAGAGAGGAATGGGTTGGGAGAAGGACAGAAAAATGGGGAAGAGGTAACATGAGAAAATAAGAGACGGTTAGAGAGAGAGAGAGAGAGAGAGAGAGAGAGAGAGAGAGAGAGAGAGAGAGAGGTGGGGTAGAAAATAAGCCTTAATATAAAGACGTTACACACACTAACTTTTGTTATTTTTATGGCACCAGGCAACGCCGGATAGCACTGCTGGTATATATATATATATATATATATTTCTGGAGAAATATATTTTCTTATAATATACATCAATCCTTATTTAAGAAGCTCAATGTAATTACAGAGCAATATAGAGAATAAATGACAAAAAGTTATATTTCAAAATTCATGATGTTGACCATCTTATAATTTATTCCTTTAATTCAATTGACTTATACAATTCTTGACAGTATCTGTTTCGTTGCACAAAATCAATCACTTAATTATTATATCAATCATTGAATCTATTATGCCCTTAACTCAACAAAAGAAATAGCAACAATCAATCCATCAAAAGGAATTGAAGTGTGATTTGACATGATTAAAATCCGAAAGTTGGAAGAGAGACTGTAAATACCTTTTTATTTTTCCATTACGCCATATTGAATTTTCAATTGAAAAAATTCAATATGGCGTAATGGAAAAATAAAGATTTTGTGCAACGAAACAGATACTGTCA
This sequence comes from Euprymna scolopes, assembly GCF_053919585.1. Lineage (NCBI taxonomy): Eukaryota > Metazoa > Mollusca > Cephalopoda > Sepiida > Sepiolidae > Euprymna > Euprymna scolopes. Next base: position 107,046,284 of record NC_136496.1, on the reverse strand, counting down.
AGAATTGTAAATATCAACTGAATTAAAAGAATAAATTATAAGATGGTCAACATCATGAATTTTGGAATATAACTTTTTGTTATTTATTCTCTCTCTCTCTCTCTCTCTCTCTCTCTCTCTCTCTATATATATATATATATATATATATATATATATATATATAATCATTCCATCGTCAGTCTTCATTCATCGACTGCCTATACTTATATAGATGGCATCGTACAATTGATCATCTCATCACATTCTGAGAAAGTCAGGTTAGGATGCGGCTTATCAGGAAAATTGTTGCCAATAACAACTGCGACCAAGCCGTGTACAAGGGTCCTTCACATCCTGACAACAGGCTTACACTTCAAGTCCGTACATCTCTTTACTGATTGGACTTTGTCCAGCAGTGGACGTTAGCATTTACCAACCGGACTCCATTGTCCAGTGATAGATGCTGAAGAATGCTAATCTGAAAACTCAAAGTGGGTCTATATTTCAAAATTGCCACATTATACGGTCAGAATAGAAAACATCGACTGGCCAATCATTTTTATCTCATTATTACATTCGTCATTTCATCATCTTTCGGGCTTACTTGTCTACAGTGAGTTGGATCAAAAGTATTTTCATATTTCACAAAAAGTCTTGAACCTATTTAGAAGCATATGTAATGTTCTATGTAGAGCTTCTTTTCATTAAGACGGATACAATTGAGATCCATTTTAAGTACAGCTCTATATCATCGTCAAAAACTGTGACTAAAACATCCTCAGTAGCCTACTGATTACAAATATGTTATTAATTTTGCAAGGAGATCAATCATTGAAATCTGATACCTGGACGCACACATTTTTGCTACATTCCCAATCAGCATTAAGGTAATCCAATCCGCTCAAAAAAAGCAACGCAGGCAAAATAAACAAAGAAATGACAACTACAAAATATGCGGTATATTTAAGTATCAAGGTTGGGCTCAATGGCAAAACGCTAGACTCGGGACCCAAGGGTCCTGAGTTTGACTATTGCTCGTGAATAAGGCTGGAGACCTAAATGTTTGGGTTTCAATTCTAGCTGATTGTACCCAAGTCATATATATATATATATATATATATATATATATATATATATATATATATATATATATATATATTACTATTAGTATAATGGAACCCAATATTGGCTCCTTGTATTGTAATCCTTACATCCATTTTTTTCTATGTAAACTTATACAAAACTACATATGATGAGCACTATATTATCTAATAGTTTTGCTTAATAGTCTATCCATTCATAGTACTCTATTGCAACACACCTTTCTTCCATTATTCTACAATTGTTTTGTTTGTTCCTTCTACTCCAGTAACAATCTATCTACTGTAACTCTTTTGAACACTAGAACACTAATTAAATCTATGCCTAATAAATTCTTTCAGTCAGGTACAAGAAATATTAAAACAATTATTGCTATCTTAATAAGTTTGTGTTGTAATAGAAAATCCTACAACCCCTTTTTCCTATGTGGTCTTACTAATACAGAGAACTATATATTGTGAACACTGTATTCACTGCTATCTTGGTTTTTAGTAATGTCTGTCTATACATTCACTGTATTCTCGATTGGAAAAAATATTTCCTTATTCATTCCACTATCATGTTGGTATTTCTTTCCACTTGAGTAACAACTTTGTCTAACATGAATAAAGTTGCCCGGGATTGAATGAGGATCAACAAATATTTCACACTCCTATATTTTTGTTGTCATCGAAATCCATGAAATCGCCCGCGGGGAAGCTTCACATGCATCCATCGAGTAACTTAGTCCAAAACATATGTTATTCTACAGTGTACTCTCGAGAACCTACTGTTTCTTTTATAAAATTATTTTATATAAACTTCTTTCCAGTTAACGAAAAAAAAAACATTAAGAAATTTACATGCCGGGTTTGAACTTACAGATCACGTCATGCAAAAAAAAAGACAAAAACAAAACAAAAAAAATTTTCAAGTCTTATAAAATTCTTTGCAGTTAATAGAAAAAAATTAAGAAATTTACGTGCAGAGTTTGAACTTACAGACCATGTCATGTAAAAAAAAACAAAAAAAAAACATGCTATAGAATTTTCACAGCCGTTGTTCTATTATTGTTGCTAAGTGACTACATGGAAAAAATGGCTTCACCGATGATAGATGAATTAAAATAACGGTTTCGATTATCGATTATCGATAATTATCAGGGGTATTCTGAGACAAAAATTAACTAAGATCTCTCCCAGACTTATACACTAAAATTCTGTAAATTTTAAAGAAAGTCTGTTCAGCTATTTCGAAGTCTATAGGGAACGAACTCACACTCACACACACATCCAACAGTCTCTCTCTCTCTTTCTCTCTCTCTCTCTCTCTCTCTCTGCATATATAGTCATCCACATACAGTACTGTTTCGCAGCTCATCAGTGCGGCTAGACAAGCAACTACCTCAAGCCAGGATCGAAACCTGACCGCCCAAATGACAGTCGGGGGGTTTCTAACTGTTGCGCTATACAGCTGCTGCCATGTGGGCAGTGAATTAACAATGTTTGCCCAAAGTACCTAAGCTCAATTTGTTTACACAAAGATATATATATATATATATATATATATATATATATATATATATATATATCTCACATTTAAATCTAGCGAAGATGCCTGCACTATCTTACCGTTAAGAATCATTGGATTCAATGTCGTAACTAATACATAAATGTTTAAATACAGTTCTTATCTGATAACTAAATGTTTTGGTTTCGATTTTAGTTGATGGCACCCAAGTCATATTTCTTTTTAAAACTTTTTAAATCACTATTATATATTGGGTACAATATGATAATCAATAGAGAATTTGCTCTATAATAATAAATATGAAATCTGCATGAGTTAAAATCATATTAAAGAATAAGAAGTATGGCGTCGTTTGCTTGTAGCATTGTTAAAGAATAAAAGGTATTTTTGAAGGCTTAAAATAAATAAATAAATAAATGAATGATAAATAATTCAATATTTTTTTTAAATTTATTTTTTTTAACTGTGGATAGTTCTCCACTGATGATGGATTATTACCCGAAAGGACCTTTGGAATAAGTACCATCCACAGTTGAAAGAAAAAAACTTCAGGTAGATAGATCAATAAATAAATAAATATAAATAAAAAAAATTATTGAATTATTTATTATTTATTTATTTATCTGCTCATAACGACTACACATTCCTGCATTGTAAACCTTCAAAAATACCTCATATTTAAGAATATTTAACAACTGGGCAACGCCGGGCGGCATGCTAGTTTTTATATAAATCTAAGTATGTGCATATGTTTATACATTCGTATGTACGGGATTCACTTCTAAAATAATTAACCGGTCGTTTTGACATTTTAGAACACAGCTGCTAGGTGTGAGGGTGGTTAATATGGGTTATACTTAGTTTATTTTAGTTTTACACATGAAGGGTATTAGAGCCCTCTGTGAAAAGTTAGACGCCTCCGATTTTTGTGAAATTATGACAATGGGTATTAGACATCAATTACTAAATATTCCCTGAATTTTAGTTTCTTTGGGGTAATTAAATGTAAAGCCTGGGAGGATTGACCTCGAAATACCTCATCACACCTCAGCTTCACAATGACACAGTCATAGTAGAACTAATTGTTGAGAACATACTCCCGATGTCTAAAATAAGTTTCTTCATGTACTTACATCTGGAGTTGATCCCGGACACCACTAGATCGCTGCACACCACCATGTGAGGTCTAACAGCTTAAAAAATAGTTAACAGACTCATACAGACAGACAGACATAACATAATTGAGTGTGTAAATGTATCCAGTGAACGGTGTGTAAAAAGTTGAATAGCGAATGCAGCATCAAGTCCTGGGAACATGTACTAGAAAGAATAATTGGATATATTATTTTATTATTGGAGGTGAGTAATTTGTATATTTATTTATTTATTTTTTTTATTACATTTTCACCCCAAACAAGGCACATTGCCACTTTGGTGTAGGGGGCTACTATCAGGGGCAGCAACTACTGGGGCACTATGTTGGGATTTGGGCAGCAAGATGTCGGTTCATGTTGCACTTGAACTTCTGCATGTCAGTACAGTTAGGGAAGCAGGAACCTGGAATGGAATTCCAGAGTCTAGCGGATCTGGGAAGAAACTACTGGAGTAGAAAGATCTTTTACATCTCGGGATCTCTACTGTGTGGGGGTGGGATTTAGCTGCCTGTCGGGTTTGTCAATGGTGTCTACGTCATGGGGGCACAAGTGTCTGCAGTTCGTCAGAGCATTCACCATTAAAATACTTGTAGAACAGGCAGAGGGATGCAACGTTTCGTCGATGGGACAGAGGCTGAAGCTTAGATGACAGTTCAGTATCTGCGGACTTATCCCCATCTTCATAGTTGTTGTTTCACGACGTTACGGCCAACCATTTCTCTGGCCTTCATCAGGTGGTTAACCGTGATGGAATAGGAATGCTGAGTCTCTTAACTGTATCCTCAGTAATTACTGCCTTCCATAGTTGTCGTTTCACTACATTTTGGCCAACTAATACTCTGGACGGCTTTGGGTAAGATTTAAACCATTATCTTTCAATTTTACCCAAAGCTGGCCAGAGGATTAGTTGGTCACAACGTGGTGAGACAACTATGGAAGGCAGTAATTACTAGGGGTACAGTTAAGAGACTTAGCATTCCTATACCGTCACGGTTAACCACCTGATGAAGGCCAGAAGAATAGATGACTGAAACGTCATGAAACAACAACTATGAAGATGAGGATAACAGTTCGCAAATTAATAAAGAATAGTCGGAGATAAATCACACCTCATCCTCTATGACTATGCAATTCCTACAGCTACATACCTAGTAAATAGAATGATTAAACCTGACATAGTGATATAGCGCAAGAAGGATAAAGAAGCAACCTTAGTAAAAGTTAGTGTCCTCAGTGATGCTGGCCTAAACAGAGCTCAGAGGGAAAAGATAACGAAATACTAAGGTTTTATGTATGACATGAAAAGAAACTGGAATTTTAGGAAGATCTCTATCACTGCAGTTATTATAGGAATAACTTGACTCATGAAATAGAATTTCAATAACTACCTGGAAAATATACCCAGTGAACCATGTGCAAGAGAGATGCAAACAATTGCACTAAAGGGAAAGTTAGAATCTTAAGATTGCACGGTTGGAATATATAAGATAGTAACTGTCTGGTATCTGGTATCTGGTAGGATGCCCCATCTCCTGCTTGAACAAAATAAGAAAATTGAAAAAAAAAAAGATAACAATAACGTTTGGGAATTATTGATGCAAAGATTGTTTGCACAATTACTTGTCTGTTAAGCATCTGATGTGAGCTGCTCAAAACACCTTTTCCTGCCTTGACAGGGTTCAAAACACCTTTTCCTGCCTTGACAGGGCTAAAAACACCTTTTTCTGCCTTGACATGGTTCAAAACACCTTTTCCTGCCTTGACAGGGTTCAAAACATCTTTTCCTGCCTTGACAAGGTTCAAAACACCTTTTCCTGCCTTGGCAGGGTTCAAAACCAGCTTTGAAACCTCGTAGATGATGTCCTTTTCTCTTAGAAACTCTTTCTCACAGAAGAGACATTGTGGGTCTATCTCTGCTCTATCGTCATTTTCATGGCAAATGCTCGACTGCGATTCAATCTATGGTGTCCCCACCTCCCTGCAAAACATTCACAACACTCACCAAGCTACAACTACTGTCAACAATTTCCCCTCCCTTTCTGTCTGTGTTTACATTTAAATGCAAATCCCATGCACAATGTTTCTTTCCTAGAACTGCCCGCCTTTGGAACTCTGTACCACAGACATGATTGTCTTCAAGTCCAATGTAAACAAGTCCTTGTTGAACTGTCCCCTTAAATAATCCACTTCTACCCTATTTTTAGCACTATCAATCATTACCCTATTATCTACTGATACTTTACACTCATTAACCCTTATCCTCGAGTGGAATTCGGGCCTTGATAAGTGGTGATACCCTTGTAAAAAAATCTTCTCTAATCGTGTATTGTACTCCTCCTTTATTTTTACTCTTATTTTCAGATTCTTAGAAAATAAATACTCCTTAATGCTCAGTAAGCTATTTTATGGCAAGACATGATTGTATAAACGTTACACCTCCTGTTATGGTGTATTTAATCGATAATGTCATTGGACAAAATATGCGTCAGGAAAACTAAATCTATTGATTTTTTGGTCAAACAACAGATGGAAGATTTGTAAATAACGGGGGGGGGGGGAAATTAACAAACTCTGAAGGTCGGTGGCGCTGTGGCTAGTGTCACTGTCGGTTGTGTGGAGTTCTTCGCGGACACTATAATTAGGACTGGCAAATAAATTTTTACAGTCAACATCAAACTGAATCAACACTAATCACCTTATTTACCGAGTCAAGCTGTGTTTATGGTCAACGTACAAATAATATTAAAAATTATTTTCAATAGATTATATGTATTTTAATCTAATGAGAGATTTTGAGAGTAAACATATTTATTTAACAGGAAGTTTATATGTCACACCGGAAGTTGGATTACGTCACAGCAACTTAAAAATATCAATAAATGACAACAGCGTCTCTGTCTTACTCTGTCTATCTTTTTTACAGCTTTTTCCTGTTGTTTTTTTTTTTTCAGAATAGCTAACAAAGTAACAAAGAGGTGAAATAAATAAATATTACGAAAGGCAAGTTAAATTACTCTTCTACCTACCCGGATAAGTTTATTATGTTTTAATTTATTTTGAAGTGTTTTTTAATTAAAGGTAAAGGTAGTTTAAAGACTGTCAAGTTAGATCGAAAAACAAAACGGCGGTCTCATTAGAACCATAGTCGAGCCTCAATAATCGCGCAGAAATCGAAAATTAAACAAAATATAGTAGAACATTACATTTTAGCCCTATTGGTGTCATTTATTGAATGCGTTTCTATCAATATTTTGTTTGATTTTCGATTTTTGAGCGATTATACAGGCTCGACCACCATTTTGTCTATTGTTATGATTCGACAGGATTTACACTACCTCTATTTTTAATTTAAAAAAAAAAAACACTTTAGAATAAGTTAAAACACAAAAACTTTTTCCAGGTAGTTAGAAGAGTAACTTAGCTTGCCTTTGGTAACATTTATTTGTTGAGCATTGATTTTTCAGCTTTTCTTTACTTTGTTGACGATTCCATTAAAGATTCAATCTTGTTTTTTCCTCTGCAAATGATGTTACGTTATCAGGTGACTTTTTGGGGTTTGTCAAATATCATAAAAAATAGTTCATACAAAATGAATGCCCAGGTAAGACTTTGCCATCCTTACGTTGTCAGGAGGAGGAATGTAGTCACATGACCGATTTTGTGTCTAATTTATAATATAAATCTCACTTGTCAGTTTAAATGTATGTATGTGTGTATGTATGTATGTATGTATGTATGTATGCCTAAAACTTTCGACAGAGACGAAGGATTTTCACGAGATCGGTTTCGTTTTGAAACTCGATCCTTCGGACGACAAATATCGAAAAATTGGCTAAAAACATTAATTCCTTTACCTCCAGTTGGGCACTTTTCTACAGGGAGGGATCGCTTTTTTCGCCGATATTATCGAATGCCATCCCCTGTTTTCTATTAACTAGCCTTAATTTAAACCTTCGCCACTTCCGGTTTGGTGATGGACGTAATAGCAAAGACGTCACGTTTTTTTTTTCACGTTCTTTTCCTCCTTTGCGGTACGGGTTCGAGCCTGCCTGCTTGCCTGCCTGCCCACTACGACTTTTTTCTTTTCTTTTTTTTTTTTCTTTTTTTTTGTTCAACACACACCTTCAAACACCCGGGCAACGCCGGACACCCAGGCTAGTTATTATATAAAAAAGAGTTTTAATTTCATCTAAAAGAATGTGGTAAATAATGAACAAAGTTAACAAAGTGTAGCTGCTGGGACTGAAGAGGCTCTTCTAACATCCAAGATGAACGATAGTTTGGTGGATGTTTATACTAATAGAAAAAGTTCATTTGTTATTAAAAAAAACTTTCCTCACTAATAGAGAGTGCTATCTTCTTTGTTACGTTTAGTTAAGAGACCTGAGAAGAGGCTTGTAAAGGAAATATTTTTTCGCAATCTCTCTTCTGATCAGCTATGCATGGTGTTAACTAATATTTTTTTTTTCATAATAAGAAATAATAGAGATAAAGAAGCAATGATTAAAGCTAATTAAAAATTTTATTTTTGATTTAAAAAAAAAATAATGATGGTAAAGTAGACGAATACACGTTTCTTAACGAAATAAATTAATGAGATTAAGAAAAAAACCGCTTTTAGAAAGATCTTCAAGAAATTAAACATTTTGAATAAGCAGATAAAACATTTAAGATGCAAATATTTTAATTAAAAATCATTAGATTTTGTTTTCAACTTTACTGTTTTTTTATTATTTTTTATTAATTTTTTTAATTAATATTTTTTTAATTATTTTTTTTATTAATTTCTTTATTTTTTTTTAATTAATTATTTTTATTAATTTTATTTTTTAATTTTCGCAACTTTTTACTTTCTTTCCACCTTTACATCTTAAAACTCACCTTTAAAATTACGAGTTGTAATGGTTCTCATGTATGCTGAAAACGAATATCACATTCAAATTTGGCGCAATAAAGTAGTTTCCTGGATATTAAGACATTTTTTGCCTATGTATTACTTAATAAATGCCAGTAGCGTTTGACATTCTTAACATGGGGAGGAGGGGATTGTTTTGTGACACGCATGTGCATTAGTACTTTTCAGTTGGGAAAAATATGACTTGCGGTAAAAACATAATGAATTTCATTGGATAATAAATGTCTTAATATCCAGATAACTACTTGTCTGTCCCAAATTTAAACGTAATATTCGTTTTCAGCATACTCAAAAACCTCTAAAAGCCGTCATTCTAAAGTTGAGTTTTAAGATGGAAGGAAAGTTAAAAACAATACCTAAATTTTGGCGAGTAAAATATATTTCACCAGAGAAAGTGTTTTATGTTTTAGTAATTAGAAATGTCCTATTGTTGTAATCAAGGCGGTGGTCGGATGCTTTTTGCTGTAATGTGGAGAGCATCTCTGTGGTTAAACCAATCAAGTGTCACTTCAACACACTGCTGCCAAAAACTCCCTACTCCAAATCTCGACACTCTACTGTCCAAAATCAACTCTAGAACACGACGCACTGCTGACAAAACTTTCTACTCTGACATAAAAATCCAAAACCTCAGTTGTCCTGATTCCCTGATTTCTTCGAACCGAAATAGCTTGTGGTTAAAACAATTAAGTTTTTAATTACAGAAGAGCAATTATTCTGCATTTGGTTGCATTTCAGACGAAAATCTCTTTTATTTGAACTTTGTTTAGGGGCGTAGTCTCAGAGGTGTAATGGGATTTGACAAAAAGAAGTTCTTGAAAGCATTTTTAAGAAATTTGAAATTTTGAATAAAGAAAACAAAATCCCTTTGAAATCATTATATATTTTTTAAATTTACTTTTTATTTTATTAATTTCAGATAGTAATTTTTTTATAAAGTCAACTTTAAAAAAAAATCTAAAGAGTTTTAATAAAATATTAGCATTTTAAACGTGGTTTCAAAGGCATTTTCTCTTTTTATTCAAAATTTCCTCTCGAAAAAATATTTTTTTAAATATTAGAAAATATTCTAATCAAATGTAAAAATCACGAATTCTGAATAAAGAAAACAAAATCCCTTTGAAATCATTATATATTTTTTAACTTTACTTTTTATTTTATTAATTTCATACAACCTTATAATGAATTACAAAAAAAAAAATGGCTAAAAATGTTTATTTTTTTCTTCATTTAAATGTTTATAATCCTTCATTTTTAATGATTATTAAACTTTAGAATACAATTCTCTGTCTTTGGGATGGGATCAAGGTATAGTATCTGTACTCGGGTATTTTTTTTTACTTTAACAGCAACTCAGCATTCCCCGTTAAATTAATGACTTTAATAGGTTTTCAGGTATGTTGAAAACGAATATCACGTTTAAATTTGAGGCAAACAGAAAGTTTTCTGGATATTAAGATCATCATAATCCAATGCAATTGATTAAGTTTTCATTGGCGGTCATGTTTTTTTCCAACTGAACAAGTACTAATGTGCATGCGTGTTACAAAACACCCCACCCTCCCCATAGTAAGAATGGCGACGTCCACTATCATTAATTAAGTAATGCATTGGGGAAAAAATTAAGTTGTCGTTAATGTAAAAATTTACCTGTACTAGTATTTGGGACAATTAATTAGAATCGAGAAAATCAGAACATTTTAGGATATTGGAATCGGTATTCAAATCGGGAAAATGTAAATCTAATTTCTGATTCAGAAGCAAGTCTTTTCATTTTTATTTGTTTAACACTTAATTCTTCATTGTTAATACTAATAATTAAATAATAAATATTTATTGATTTTAAACTGCTAGTAAAAATAAGATGCTATTAAAACATGGCGAAGAATGCAGTCCCTCCTCTCAGCTAAGCTTGACGGCTTGGTAACAAAAATGATGGCTGCCAGGCCAAGGTTCAGATCAATATTAGATGACACTGGCTTCACAAAATGTTCAAAATCAGAATTACCAGCGATCTGAAATACTCTGTTTCTTTGTTTTTAATATATACCGATGTTATCTCTCCTTCTTTTTTCGCTTTATCTTTCACCGTTGCTTTTCGTTATCATGAGAGAAAATTTGGTTTGACGTTGGAATTTCGAGATTGTGGAATCGTGCAGAAGCAAGCTCAGACAACTTTCATAAATTTTTTTGAAGCTGAAATGTAAAAATAAATTATTTCTTTTCTATATCTAAAAACGTTTTTATTTGCTCCTTTTCATCGAGCGTTGCATTTCAGCTTATGTTCCCAGCCTGGGTAATTAATTCTCTGGAGAGAATTAATAACACCTAATGACACTGAAATCCCGAAAACTCTACACCAAAAGTCCAACAACAGACCAAAGGCCGTCAACCCAGCCGGGTATGACTTTAAATTCAAGGGATGTGCTTATTCTTTATTCCACAGGAAGCTGGTGATATTGTTACAGCCATTCCAAAAACGTTCTCATGACACGGACAAAACAAGTTACTCTCCCTGGTAAACGATCATGTACTTATCTATCTTTTATTCTCTGTCTTTAAGTTTACAGAAGTAACCTGTCTCTTCGATGTTCTCTATAGTTGTTCTTCTCTTTATAATAAACCTTTATTATTATGTTTAAAATAGCATTTTTGTTGATCTGTCATGCTTATGTTTAAAATAAAATTTTTGTTGAGCTTATGTTTGGAATAGCATTTTTAGAGTTGTCCACACATCTCTCTTAGAGGTTCTGTCGCAGTTAAGATTAAAATGAACGCATCTTTTGAATTGACCCATTCTAGTTTAATCTCTGGTTCAATTTTTTCTCCTGACAATTATCCCAATCTGCCATGAAACACTTATTATCACTTGATATGCATTTAACACACCTGTTGTTCAATTTCCTGCTCTCTTTACTTTTCCACGTTTATTTTCTTCTTTTGTAACTTTTATTCAAATTGCCTCCATCTGCAGATACCGTTGAACGAAAACGTATTTTAATAAAATATAGAAAAGAAGGTAAAAAAAAAATATATATTTGAGTAAATATTTTTTTAACTTTTCAAAGAAATATATTAGAATTATTTCCAAAATCTATTTTGATGAAAAATCGTCAGGTGAAAATAAATATGCAGGAATATACTTACTTAGTATATATAGCTGCATGTAATTTCAAAATTAAATATTTTCGTTTATCTAATCTGTTGTATCTGACTATGAAAGTAATTTAGCAAATGTACTACTTAATGTAGTACTTACCAACAAAACAAAGCCCACGTGTTTGTGCCTTGTGTAGGCATGCACGACAACAAAACTTGGGTTTTTATAAGCGGAAGTCTCGAGGTTGTCAGTAATCTCCGGGCGCATATGCAAGAGAAGGGATTGAGAGAGTGGTATAAAAGGCAGGTCGAGTGAGAAGGTTGTTGTGGTTGTTGTCATTGGACGTTACAGTGACGCGTGCATTAGCAGTTGATTAAGAAGCTGTTTTTTTTTGTGTCAAGTCGCGCACCTCCGTGAAGGTCATATAAGTCGTGCACCTCGGTGAAGGTGAAGGTCATAAGCTATTTCGGCTATTTCGTTTTGTCTCTTTTCCTGGACAACTATGGCTGGGGCAAAGTTTGATTTAAAACTGATACCCGAATTCGACGGACCCACTTCTGTTGCCGACTGGGTCGAAAGGGATGAGCTGACCTGCAACCTCTGTGAAGTAAAGGGGGTGCATACCGTGATTCCCCTGAGATTGGCTGGAGGCGCCCTAAGTGTATATCAGCAACTTAGTGCCGTGGAGAAGGCTGATATTACCTGTATAAAAAATGCTTTATACAAGGCATTTGCCATGGATCTCTGTACGGCCTACGAAACATTTGCCTCTAGGAAGCTTATGCCAGGAGAAACCGTGGACGTCTTCTTTGCGGAGCTGAAGAAACTTGCAGTTCTATTTGGCAATGGAGTGTCAGAGCAAACACTGGTGTATGCGTTTGTGGCCGGCCTTCCCACCCATGTTAAGCAACTGTTGAGGGCTTCCACCAGCGTATCTGTAACGCCCATGGAATATTTGTTAGAATGCGCTCGAGCCATTATCAGGGATGAGGAGGACCTGAGGGAATCAGTTGTAATGATGGCGCAGGCAGCCAAGACTAATGCTGAAAAGAGTCCCAGTTTGAGACCCACGACCAATGGGAGATGTTTCTACTGTTGCCAGTGAGGTCATTTCGCAAGAAGTTGTACTAACAAGGGGCGGGGGCGCCCGCGCTGTTTCCAATGTGGTAGTTATGGACATTTATCCCAAAATTGTGTGGGAAATGCATCAGGGAGCAGGACGTCAGCGCCGCCCTGTTCCCCGGACAAGATTTAATTGAGGCGCAACCGACAATAAATGTGTATGTGGACCAAGTGCCTTGTTCAGCTCTTCTCGACTCCGGGTGCTCACACACCATCATGAGTGCCAAGTTGTGTCGAAACTGGACAAAGCAGAACATCAAAGTAACCACAATAGGTGGCAATATGCAAGATTGCTGTGGAGCCGGAACTGTCAAAGTCCACACAGACTCTGGTGTGGCCACAGACATTAATGTGCTGGTGATGCGAGAGGATTTGCTGGGATTCGATGTACTGTTGGAATATGATGCTATTAAGGCACTGGGGGGAGTTGTTATCAGAAGAGATGGGACTGTGCGATTTTTGGAAACCCCAGTGTGTGCTGCAGTTCACATTGATCGGCCTGATTTTAAGGTGGACTACGACCCTCAGCAAAAAGCATGGACTGCATCGTGGAAGTGGACAGAAGGAAGGGCGCCAACCAAACTCAAGAATAGCATTGCAGAGTACTCGATACCCGACAAGGCCCGTAATGAATATGAGAAGGAACTTGAGGCATGGATCCAGGATGGATGGCTGATCCCCTATCCCAACAAGTTGGGACCACCCAAGGGTCTGATTCCCTTAATGGCGGTAGTCCAGCATAACAAATCAAAAGTTCATCCGGTGCTGGATATCGTGAGCTCAATAGATACATTGAGACGTACAGTGCCGATGCTGACGTGTGCGCCAGCAAGCTGAGAGAATGGTGCCAGAAGGGCTCCAATGTGTCTATAGTAGACTTGCGGAAGGCTTATTTGCAGGTGCGAGTGGATGAGACATTGTGGCTGTTCCAGACAGTGTGGTTCCGGGGTCAGAGATACTGCCTTACTCGACTTGGCTTTGGGCTGAATGTGGCACCGCAAATCATGAAGACCATTGTAAATGCAGTGTTGTCCCAGGAAAATACCACTGAGGATGCAACATCGGCCTATATTGACAATGTGTACGTCAATGAAGATACACAATCTGCATCGCACGTCAGAGAAAAGTTAGCTGAATTCGGGTTGGAGTGCAAGGATCCCGAACGTCTGAGGGATGGAGCATGGGTATTAGGATTGGACATTTGCGGGAAAGACGGTACGTTACGATGGAGGCATGGCAGTGAGATTCCAAACATCCCTGATGTTATTACGCGGCGGACTATTTTTTCCTTGTGTGGGAAACTTATTGGTCACTTACCAGCGTGTGGCTGGCTTCCGAGCAGCTGTGGGCGTCATCAAACGCAGGGCAAGTTTAGTAACTACAGGTTGGGATGATTTATCTGATGATGCTCTTCTAACTCTGATGATGACAGAAACCCTAGAGAGAGTTAACAAGGAGGACCCTGCCCGTGGGGAATGGTGTGTCGATGGGGACACTGTGAATGTGAGGGTTGACGCTAGTTCTTTGGCATTGGGAGTGTTATTGGAGCAACGTGGAAACGTAATTGAAGATACATGCTGGCTGCGACCCGTGAATGATGCTCAACACATCAATCTGGCAGAACTGGATGCTGTTGTGAAGGGTTTAAATCTGGCACTGTAATGGCAGTCAAAGAAGTTGCACTTGTACACGGATTCTCTCTGTGTCTACCACTACTAAGGCAGCCAGTGAGATGTTAATCCAGTGCAGGCTAAACACCCTGAAGAGTCTGGTATCGGAGTATGACCTGTCGGTGAGTGTAACGCTCATGGCATCACACTGTAATCGTGCAGACCAACTAACCTGTGTGCCTCACAAATGGTATGAAGCTGTGAAGACAGGCGTGCAGTTCACTGCTCGATCTTGCGCAGTTGGCGCGATTAGCTCATGCCAAATACAAAGAATTCATGTGCAGAGTGGACATCCAGGTATCAAAAGAACTCTGTATTTTGCAAGGCGTGTGGACCCGGCAGTGACAAGGGCGGATGTCAGGCAGATCATCAAGCACTGTGAGGCATGCCAGTCTATCGATCCTGCACCTGAGCAATGGCAGAAGGGGCGATTAGAGGTTGAGCATGTGTGGCAATGAGTAGCGATGGATATTATCCATTACAGTGGTAAGCCCTTTCTAACCTTTATCGACTGTGGACCCACTTGTTTTGCGGTGTGGCGGCAAATGACCAGGCAGGACTCAGCAAATGTTGTCCACCAACTGTCATCTATCTTTTCTGAGCGAGGTGCGCCGGAAGAGATATTGATGGACAATGATGCTGGTTTTTGTAGCCACCAAGTTCGGCAGTTGTTGAATGAGTGGGGTGTCCGACTACGACTGCGATGTGCTCATGTGCCATCAGGGAATGGCATTGCTGAGAGGAGCCATCGCAGCATCAAGAGAATTGCTGCCAGAAAGCAATGCACCATTATGAGGCCATGTATTGGTATAACATCACACCAAAGGATGGGAAGACACTAACAACAGCACCGGCAAATACCATACACACATACCGTGTTAGGATAAAGGGCATTGACACTGTCCAGCCAATCGACGAGGAGAGTCATGACAAATACAAGGTAGGGGATCCAGTTTGGGTTAGACCCCCTGGAAACTGGTGCACCACCAAGTTCAAGCGAGGACGAATATATGGAGTGGTCAGCCAGCAGTCGGTCCTTGTTGATGGAACCCCATACCATGTGCGCGATCTTCGCCCAGCTAGTGAAGTACATCCCACAACTACAGAGAGCGATGAATCATCAGGTGATGAGCTGCTGATAAGTGAGGTCACCGAGCAAGAGAGTGGTAGTTGTAGTTCATCTGATCAGGCAGGATCAGAAACAGAACCAGAACCACACCCAGAACCAGAACCTGAATCCGAGATTGTAAATATCACCCTTCGCAGAAGCCAACGAAGTAAGAGGCCACCCCCGGAGTGCACTCTATGTGATTATCAGATCAGGGGGGAGTGTAGTACTTACCAACAAAACAAACGCCCACGTGTTTGTGCCTTGTGTAGGCATGCGCAACAACAAAACTTGGGTTTTTATAAGCGGAAGTCTCGAGGTTGTCAGGAATCTCCGGGCGCATGCGCAAGAGAAGGGATTGAGAGAGTGGTATAAAAGGCAGTCGAGTGAGAAGGTTGTTGTGGTTGTTGTCATTGGACGTTACAGTGACGCATGCATTAGCAGTTGATTAAGAAGCTGTTTTTTTTGTGTCAAGTCGCGCACCTACGTGAAGGTCATATAAGTCGTGCACCTCGGTGAAGGTCATAATTAAAGCATTTCAATATATATATTGACAAATGCACATTCCTTTTCTTAAAACTATTTTATCTCTAAGCTAAACAATGGTTTGTTTTTACATTCCATTTTCTAATTCTCTCTCGTAATCTATTTCTAAACCTAAATTACGAGGTTCGAATTTCGTTTATTCTATTTCATTTTAACTAAATCTCTCTATTTTTACTTACATGAAAAAGGGGACAGACCCGTTTTACCATGTAACAACTGCCTTATAAACTCTAGTCATCTGTTTTCTTTTACTGGCGGTTTCTTTGCTAGAATAGGCAACAGCCTCTTCAACACAGAGCGTATGTTTTGTGCGAACATTAACTTTGCTGGTGAGAAATGTGTGGGCATGTTCTTAATAGCTTCAGCCGTTTCTGAATCTGGTTCTTTTCCTTTATTCTCAACAAGTCTGGGTGCACAGCGTTGTTCAGGTGTTTGGAGGTGTGTGCTGAGCAAAAAAAAAAAATAGTAGTACGCAGGCAGGCTCGAACCTGTACCGCGAAGGAAGAAAAAAACGTGACGTCTTTGTTGTTGCGCCCAGTCACAAAACAGGAAGTGACGAATGTTTAAATTAAGGCTAGTCAATCGAAATGAGGGGATGACTTTCGAAGATATCGGCGAAAAAAGCAACCCTTCCCCGTAGAAAAGCGCCTAGTTAAGGGTGAAGGAATTAATGTTTTTAGCCAATTTCTCGATATTTGTCGTCCAAAGGGTCGAGCTTTAAAACAATACCAATCTCGTGAAAACCCATCGCATTTGTCAAGAATTTAAGGCATACATACATACATACATACATACATACATACATTTAAACAGACAGGTAATATTTATATTATAGAGGACTTAAAACTACACCAAAGACAATAACTGTTGCCGGAAACTTTGTGGCGCATCTTCGATCTTGCTCGTTGAACATTGTTTCATTTTCAGACATGACAGAAGACTTCTATCGCTCTCGGAATTTGTACACAACTTTTCAAACTGGTAAAAAATAAAAAGAAACCCGGTTTTCATCAAACGGAAATGGAATCATGTCGTCTTTGCTAGAGCGACAATTTTATCGTTCCATCCTGTATAAGCGCCGAGGAAACGACGTATACTTCTGAACCGGCCAGTATTAATTACATCTTGTCTTTAATAGTGAATTAACATGAAAATCTGCGCAGTATTTTCACCGGAAGTTAGTATTATGATGTAAACTTAATTATATTTAGTTTCAGCAGGAAAGTTATTAAGTGATAAGCATTTATTTGATCAATCAATTGACAAAGCTATAAATTTAATACATTGTGACTTCTAATGAAGATTAATTTAGCCACCATTAAAGAGGGAAATTCTCCAAAGCGAACATGTTCAAAGAAATATGTACTTAGTGACTTTGCCAAAGGTTACAATAATATCGTCAGTATGTCGCATATTCCCCATGCTATAATAAACACTAATGTGTGTGTGTATATATATATATATATACATATAATATTTTTTCAATAAATATTAATTACTCTTTATACCTACACACACTAGTGTTTCATGCGTATGCGTATGCAATCATCAGTGCAAGAAATGACAATGACTGTTGGTCTGGAGATTCGAACCCAGTCAACAAAGCGCATTCTGCTTTGTAGGCTACCGTTTTTCCTCTCAGCCACCAGTCATTGACATTTGAAATAGAAGTGAATTGAAGTACTTATAAGACCACACACACACACACACACACACACACACATATATATATACACTTTTTATTTGTTTTACATAAGCATTAAATATGTCGCTACACGTTCATGAGTATGTTCCGTTCAACTAGTTACAAGTAACTAGAGACCTCTTCATCGCCAGGAGAGGTCTCTAGTTATTTGTAACTCGCTGACCAAAACATGCACATATTAATGCTTATGTAAAACAAATAAAAATTGTATCTTGCCCAACTTCAGCATTGAACACTCTTTGCCTACTTTTGTATACATAGTGTCCTGGCAAGCCAGCTTTAGTTTTGCTGACTTGGGATGAATTTTGCTTAGTTTTTTGTTGTTGCTTAGTTGTCTCCCCTGTAGGTCACTAATATATATAACTTCATTTATAAGCGTGCATATTGACTCAGACAGTAGAGCATCAGACTCTCATTATAGGTAGTATCTGATGTTTAGGATTTAAATTTTCCTATTTACTCTATTCTTATAGATTCTGAAAAGATGAAACATGTGTCTGTGGATTAATATATATATATATATATATATATATATATATATATATATACATATATATATATATATATATATATATATATATATAAACTCAAATGACCCTGTAACGGGTATTGTAACCACACATCCGGCTTACGACTTCCGATTGCACATGCGTAAGATAAACAAATAATCAAGGCGGAAATAAAACGTATTGTTTTACTGTGTACGTTTCCAGCGTCCCAATTGTTTTTTTCCCCCTTTAAATTATCCAAATAAACAATTGTTAATATTTTCTGCATTTTTTTGTATATCCTTCATTTCCGTATTACGTTGAAGTTATTTTAACGCAATTTTCTTACAAATAAATCTACTTTAACTCGTTGACAACCATAACGGCGATTAACCCAGCGCCTTCCTCTTTTTTTAAAATTTATTCTCCATTTTTTAATACACATTTCTTAAAAACATTCATACATTTTCTTCTACAGTACAACATAAATAAATAACCCCGAAAATATGTTTTTTTTTTCTTTCTAAATTTGCGTTACAAATAAATACTCAACGCGACAATAAAATGTATAGGTTTACTGTGTACGTTTTCAGCATCCAAATTGCGTTTTTTCTTTTTTTCGCGTTTTAATCAAAAGATGTATTTTGAATTTAACTTTAAGTATTATGGTATCTGTTCAGTGCACATTTATCTATAAGTATGAAAAACCACTTATAATTCAGTGTCTGTAAGTTTTTTTTTTCAAAAATAAACAATTATAAACAGAATGACTCATAGAAATCTATCTATATTCTTTTTTTCATTTTAATATACTTTCATAGAAATATTTATGTTATGCCACAAAAAACTATTTTCTTTACGCCACAAGTGTCACGCTCGTACATTAATTCCATGGCTAATATATATATATATATATATATATATATATATATATATGGCCGATTTTCTAAGGATCTACACGGTTAAAGACGCTATTACTCGTATTATCGTTTAAAAATCCACAAAAAATCCACATAAGTTTAAAAGCGATAACAATAATACGTAAAGTGATCTAGGACTTCGTGGCGTAGCGGTTAACGCATTCTACCATAATACATATGGTCTGAGGTTCGAATCTTAGAAACAGTCAAGATTTGCTGACGATATGTTGGACCATGAAACACGCGTGTTCGTAGATTATATGTATATATATATATATATATATATATATATATATATATATATATATATATATATATATATATAACTGCGTCAATCGCTTTATTGCAGATTAGTAAAATATCAATATTTCACTAAATATGCGTCACAAAAAAATGACAATTGCATCACTAAATGGGTGTTTCAAGGTTAGTTACTTCCCAAAATTTTATTAAAATCCATGCGATATTCACGAAATTATGACATTTTATTTATTATCGAGTAATTTGTACTGTCCATCGCTTTATTGCAGTTCTTTTAAAATGCAAAAAAAGGGGCGAATAACGGTTATCGAAAAGGAAATGATTGTTGTTGGACTCACAGAAAGATTGTTCATCAAAGATTTAGCTATGGAGCTGGAATGGGATCCAAGACATATTAGGAAGATTATATATATATATATATATATATATATATATATATATATATATATATATATATATATATATATATATATATATATATATATATACCATTATGTCAGAGTTTTTGAGAATAGCTCGCGTTACTCTAAAATTAACAGATTTTATACCACCAGTTTCTAGCTTAGTAATAAGGATGATAAAACAAGGTGGGGATAAAAATAAAATATTTAAACAGTTAAATAAAGCATTTGTTCATTATCCTGATGCTTTTGAATCGTTTAAGATAAACCAGACTATATTAATAAAGGAAATCCTAAACTATATTAGCAATGCATAAAATGTATTTATAATTACATATAATAAATTTATATATTAAAAAAAAAATGTATATATGTAAAAATAAAATATTTTTAACCTTTATATATCTAATTTAAATAATAATGTAAATATACAAACTACTAATTATAGTGGGGGTGATAAGTAGTTAAATGGATTAATCCAAATCTTATAAATACAAGACTGATAAATTAAAAAAATGTATCCATTTTAAATGTGGAAATCGATGAATTGCACAGGTAAGAAATTCATTTTTATACTATGAAAAGGTTAGTAATTGCAATTAAGAATAGGGAATTGGATCAAATGTTTGTAACATGTCTGTTTCCTAAGATTAAGGGTGGTGGTGTTTGATCAACACTGCTGAGGAGCCATGATGTAATATACTGTTTTGTTTTTAAATCCCCGAAACAGTGTTTCATGGTAAACAACTGATGATCCCTTGAAAAAAAAAAAAAATGATATTATAGTAAATTCGAGAGAGTTGATGCAGTGATTGCAGGTGATTAAATGACTTACTGACTAGATGGTTTTTTAACGAATGATAAGTAATTTTTTGTATAGTTTCAAATGTTAAAAACTTCAAAGACTAATATATATATATATATATATATATATATATATATATATATATATATATATATGTGTGTGTGTGTGTGTGTGTGTGTGTGTGTGTGTGTGTGTAAGACACTTTGTCTGTGTGTGGAGTTCATTTCCTACGTCTGTCTGTGTGTGGAGTCCATTTCCTAATGTCGCACAAATTTACTTTATGTGTCTGACAGTGTTCTTAGATTGTTTTTATATCAGAATGACTTCGATAAGTTCCGGAAATTAACAATCGCAAAAATCCAATTAAAGAAGGAACAGTCTGATTTTTACCAATGTTAACCTGCTTCTACAACCTAACATCACAAGTGGATTTGAGAAATTTTATCATCACACAAGTAGAAGGGTCTGGTGTATAAAATCAACAGTGCGTTCTTTGATAAGACAGGGCCGTCCGAAATGAATATTTCTGTTTAGAACACAATTGAACCATTATAATTGACTTTTGTATTTTAAACTTGTATTAAAACTATTATTTAAAAATATTTTCATAAAATCAACAGCAAGTTCTTTATAGTGCAATGTGGACTACAATATATCGTGAAATAAGTCATCGTGAGTAGACATGTGTAGCTTTCTTGTTTACATTCGACTTGAAGGTTACCCTATTGTAATAGGCTGGGAAGCAGATCAGTGGAACAGTGTTCCACAAGCGGGCAGTTCTAGGAAAAAAGCTTTGTTCATGGAATCTGCTTTTAGAATAAGCCATAAGTGGGGAAAGTTGTTGATAGTGGTTGTAGCTAGTCAAGTGTTTTTTTTGTGACAGTTTGGTAAGAGGTGGGGACCATAGATTGGAGATGAGCACTTGCCATGAAAATAACGATATGATGTTGAAAATGTGATATTTAGATATGATGTTTAGAAATCAACTACAAAGAAAAAATTGAAACTAGAATGTCTCAGAAAGAGTTGCTTCTAAAAAAAAAACAAAAAAAAACAAGATTGATTAATGTTGTATGTAGATTATTCAAGAAAAAAAAAATGCCGTGTTTTTCTCTTTATTTAATTTTATGAACCAGCAGATTCAGGTACACTTTGGTGTTGACTTTCAAGCCGACTTCAGAGATGTGAGGTGGCATAATGTGACCTTCCTTTGAAACCACACCAAAGACCACAATTGTGGCTGAAAAAATAAACTTCGCTCAAGTGTTGAACAGTCCAGATTTGCATTTTGAGTGTGGTGACCATGGTCCTGTTGTCATAACTCGGTAGATCGGTTGAGAGCATGAGGTGTACAGTGGCACATCTCCAATCTTGCTCATTGAACATTATGTCACTTTCAGACATTATAGAAACCCCATATCGCTCTTGGGACTCGTAAACAACTGGCCAACCAGTTTTCATCAAACGGAAATGGAATTATGTCGTGTTTTCTAGGGCGTCCCACCCTGTATAGTAGTGAAACCTAGATAGCGACAGTCGAGGCATATATGGAGAGAAATGATACGATAGATGTGGCTTTAAAGACAAGCTTATATCTAATGACCTCAGAAGAAAAAGATGTGTTCAAAACAGGAGACAACGTTTGTCTGGTCACATTGAAAGAATGTATGAGGGTGCTTTGGCAGCATTTTCATTATTTTTGGATACTTCTTACACAAAACTGCGAATAAAATGTACAAAACTCGTAATTTTCTTTTTCTACGTGTTTTTTTTCTGTATTGAACATACTTGTAAAATAAACTATTAATGATTTGTAAAAAAAATATAGGATTATTATTTTTATCCGTTTTGTTTTAAAACAACATGTTTACAAATTGTGCGTGCAGGCTCGCACTTTCACTTTCACTATGTAATGAATTTTAAGACTTTAAAATTTTTCAATTTTTTCCAGTTTCAAAATTTCTCAAAATTTCTCTATTGATTCAATTTTTACGATACTTTCAGATACAATGTGAAATTTTATGCTCTTTCCAATAAACGGAAAATTATATTCTATATATACATATTTTTTAATTCACCCCACCCCCCACCCATTTGGAAATGTCTACTAAAATTAAAATAATTAATTCATGCAAAGACTTTATATGTATCACAAATTAAAGATAAAAGGTAAATAACTAAAATAATCTAATTTTTCTATTAAAAGTGAAAACATTTTTTTTTTTTGTAAATTACCTATAATGTAAAAGATTTAAAACTTTTCTCTTATAAAAACTACCTGGATTTTTTTTTTTTTTTGTAGAATGTGAAGGTTATATTTAGAAAATATGGTCACGTAAAAATGGGGCATCTACATAAAAATTTTGTATTTGTTTGAATGTTTTTGGGTTTTTTTTGTCAAATTAAAAAAAAAAAAAATTCTGGGTGAAAAATATGTTTTAAATTAAAATTTTATGTAATTGTTTAAAAGAAAAAAACAAATTCGGATAATTTTTCCTGATTTTTTAGTGTCATAAACATAGACAAAAATTCAATTGGGAGGTGAAATGTTACGCTTTTTAGGATACGGTGATCCATACGTGTCAGGAATGGTCTAATGTGTAGTTCTCACTTTTTTAAAATAAATAATTTTTTTTACTGTTCTGGGCGTCCATATTCTGGAAGACAACAAAGTTAGACGACTCTGTTTTATTTTTAACTAACATGGGTGCCCGGCGTTACCCGGGTGTTTGGAGGTGTGTGTTGAACAAAAAAAAGTGGTAGTAGAAAAGCAGGTTCGAATCCGTAACGCGAAGGAGAAAAAGAACGTGAAAAAAACGTGACGTCTTTGCTGTAACGACCACCGCCAAACCGGAAGTGACGTCGGTTTAAATTTAGAGTAGACAATCGAAAAGAGGGGATGACTTTCGAAAATATTGGCGAAAAAAGCAACCCCCTGTACAAAAGTACCCAGCTGAGGGTGAAGATATTAATGTTTTTAGCCAATTTTTCTGTATTTGTCGTCTGAAGGGTACAGCTTCCAAACGATACTGATCTTGTGATAATCCGTCGCATCTGTCAAAAGTTTTAGGCAGACATGCAAACATACATACATACATTTATATATTTGTAGCTCAAATTTTCGACCCAAACCGATTAAATAACTTCCCCTATCCCTGAATGCCCTTTATGTAAAATTTCAAATGTTTAGACCAGAAATTGTCTGAGTAATTTGGTAGAGACCGCAGAAGTCAATTTTTTTTAACTTTGACCCCTATTATGACCCCTTAACATTTATTGTTTTGGGCTCAAATCAAATTATTAAGTTAGATCCATGTCCAAAGCACCTATATCTAAAATTTCAAGTATTTAGACCCAAATTGTTAGATGAGTTTGGAATAGTTCTCAAAGGTCAAATCGTTGAACTTTGACCCCTTAACAGCCAAATATTTGGCCGAGAGCAGATTAAAAAGATTTGCCCAAATCTCCATACCCTATATATCAAATTTCGAATCTGTAGACTGGAAATTGACAGAGTTATTGTGTAGGGAAATGTAGACAGGCAGACAGACACGTTCACTTTTATAGATATACTAGCATGGGTGCCCGGCGTTGCCCGAGTATTTGGAGATGTATGTTGAGCAAAAAAAAAAAAAAAAAGTGGTCAATTTTTTTTAACTTTGACCCCTATTATGACGCCTTAGCATTTATTGTTTTGGACTCAAATGAAGTTATTAATTAGATCCATGTCCAATGAATCTATATCTAAAATTTCAAGTGTTTAGACCGAAAATTGTCGGAGTATTTTGGTGGCGTTCTCAAAGATCACATCGTTGAACGTTGACCCCTTAATCGCCAAATTTTTGGCCGAAAACCGATCACATCGATTTTCCCAAATCTCAGTACCCTGTATATCAAATATTGAGTCTGTAGACTTAAAATTGACAGAGTTATTGCGTAGAGAAATGTACACACACAGACACACAGATACACACACAGACACACAGACACTTTCACTTTTATAGATATATAGAAGATAGATTTAACACATGTTTGCATATAACCGTAATTTTGACGTGTCTCCTAAAAAATTAATTTATTTCGACGCATGTGGTTTACCAAAAATTCTTAAAAATGAAGAATGGAACTACACATTGACTATAATTTTTGGATGGGTTAGTAATATTTTTTAGAATTTATATATATTTTTAAATTCACACAAAGTAAAAATTCGTTTAATTTCTTGTACTGTTTTTTTACTGAACTTATTTTAAAAAAAATTATTGCCTATTTTTATATTAAATCCTTTGCATTTTAAAAATTTGGTCTTTGCTCGTTTTATTAAAAAAATAGGGTTAAAATACATTTTTCAAGTAGTAATAAGCTTCAAAAGATGGTGGGTCTAATTGTTAACATTTTGTATTTATTTTTAATGGCGGAATAATGAAACTGCTAGTGCTTTGGTTAGTAGACATGGAAACATTAAAGTAGCAAGGTCAATGCACAGAGGAAAGACAAGGTAAACATGAGAGAAAGTGTAAGGAATAGTTTCAGACAAAGAAGGATAAATAAAAAAACTGGTTAATCTGGAATTTTTGAAAGTTGTCCAATACATGCCAGTATGTAAAATGAACGTTATATAACGGAAATCATTCCAAAAGTAATGCATCTTAATTTTTAACTAAACAAAAAGTTGAAGATCTGCAAAAACGAGAGTGATACTATTAAAATGAGTATTTCTTGTTCCAGAGGGTTTTTTTCTACATTGTAATCATCATCCTCAATGCATTTTTACCAACAATGAGGTGGTGACTGTGCATGAGCGCCTGGAGCGCGCGTTGTTACTCTTAAACAGAGAAACCGATTTTCTAACTGTACTGTCAACAACTGCATCAATGTTCAACAATGTGCTGGTGAATGTTAATCGGTTCAATTTTTTCTGCATGGATGGAATTCAATAACGCGTCTCTGCTTCTGACGCACGTCCATGACAGGGGTTGCTTTCTTGCACCATCAATATCTCCAACAGAGTGATGAAACTTTCAGGTCATGAAATAACAATGGAATTTGCGACCCCCTCTGATCCTATTGGACGAAATAAAAAAATAGGAAATATTACTTTTGGAATATCTTTCGTATATACATGTAGGCATTCATTTATTCCTTATTCAGTTGGGTGCTTATGGTTTGAAAGATTATAAGTGTTATGCAATTTATCCCGGGTTACGCCGACATGTTGAAAATTGTGATTTTGCTGTGAAGGTTGGTTAGTGCAAGAAGAGTTCAAGGTTTAAGTTGCTGACGTATGTCAAACTCGGTAGCTGGGGTCGACGATAGCACATGGAATAGGTCAATCGGGTACGTGTGAGAGAGAACATGGAAAGAAAGAAAGAGAAAAAGAGAGCATGAAAGAAAGAGCGGAAGATATCCTTTCTCTTCCATGCAAGTCAGTTGGTTTTCCGAGTTTGAACCAAACGATTGAGATTTCGTTAAGATGCGTAGAAGAAAGACACGTAAAGACAAGTCAGTCAACAAAAGAAAAATGCAGAACTTCCAAGACACAGAAAGAATAAAACCAAGCATTCAAGTAAAAGAAACCAGTCGTTTGTTCATTCATTCGTCGTTTCCAGGCCCGAAGAGTCGAAGCAGAAAGAAGTCATGAACTGAGGTGTGTCGAATGAATTGCTTTTTATACACACATGAACACGTGTATTAAATTAAATGATAAGACAT
Organism: Euprymna scolopes; assembly: GCF_053919585.1. Classification (NCBI taxonomy): domain Eukaryota; kingdom Metazoa; phylum Mollusca; class Cephalopoda; order Sepiida; family Sepiolidae; genus Euprymna; species Euprymna scolopes. The sequence goes on along the minus strand of NC_136496.1, from coordinate 107,019,788 downwards.
TATGACCGCGGCCAAATACAGATACATACATAGACAGGTGATCACAGCTGCGCACACACCTATACATAGATACAGACAAAGCGACACACGCACCTACATATATATCACACGTACATATATACATATCACGCACACACCGCTCGTATAAAAGATACGTAATGAACGACACACGCCACAGACAATATCCTCCTCCCCATTACACAACATAAGCAGTTTTTGTAAAGAAGGATAAGATAATAAAATAAGAGAATTCAGACTACTCACATCTGAGAGTATCCTGTATCTCTACTGCACAATTATGTTGACACACCGGTTTTTTCCAGATCACCGAAGTTAAGCAATGTTGAGCCTGGCCAGTACCAGATGGGTGACCATTTGGGAAGACGAGGCGCTGTATGTACCGCGAGGTAAAATACCAGGTTGGGAAACTGGCGCAGTCTATCCTTTTCTCGAGGGTAGATGGGCCTAGAAGGCAACCCATCTAGTGATGACGTCACGATAAAAAATACTCTTGACAGCCCTGTGAAGTATCAAGTATTCAGCTACGAACAAGATTTGAATTACACTACAAACTCGTGTAGTGAGTTCAATCTCGGCTGAGACTGCGTGTTACATCACGCTACATTTTTACACACCTCTACACAAGGAGTATCCTGTACATCTCACTAGGAGTATCCTGTACATCTACACTAGGAGTATCCTGTACATCTACACTAGGAGTATCCTGTAGCTCTACAAGGCCACCATTTGCCCATGTATGAAATATTGTTGTCACATTTGGGCTGGCGCATCTGCTACTAGCCTCTCCCTTTTGGATGAGGTCAAAAAATGAGTTTTCAATCTAATAGGTCCCACTTTGTCAACTAAGCTCCAATCCCTGTCCCATCACCGTAATGTTGTATTTCTGTGCCTATTTTGCAAGTATATTAATGGAATGTGCTCTGATGAACTCGCCCCCTCGACATACATATCTCTGATGAATCCGCTTAGCAACAAAATCACACCCCTTCACTGTTGAGGTCCCTAAATGTCAGAAAACTATTCTAGTAGTTTCATTCCTTGAACAGGTAGACTTTGGAATTCCCTTCCTGCTACTTGTTTTTCTGGCTGTACTGATACACAGAAATTTAAATGTAATATAAATCAACATCTTGTTAAGCTTTTCTATGCATGGTCCTAAATAGTGACCCCATTAAGTCCAAGTGACGATATGCCTTATTAGGAGTGAACGGGAGTAAAAAAAAAAAAGAAAAAAAAAGAAGTATATTTGAATGGCGAAACTATTACGGTAACAAGCATTACAACTCCAGGCCAAAGTGGACCTGGAAGCAATGGTAACTAAGAAGCAACTCCACGTCCCTCGAAGCTTCCAAATGGAACCCTACGACTAGATATCTTTTAAGGTCATACCTAGGACAAGTAGAACAGTTCTTGATAGCATTGTCTTCCCTGTAAGAAGCAACTCTAGGACGACCATATTTAGGGGCATCACGAACACTGCTGGTGTTTTAGTATTTCGCACAGTCATCTGTATTGTTTTCTCATCACATTTCAATCTGCGGCCGATTTTTCGATGGGATAAACCAGAAAGGTGGAAATTAA